>NW_021939063.1:5799890-6007031 GCF_001715985.3 Manacus vitellinus | reverse complement strand
GAGGTTTGGGCAATCTGCTGGAACACCAGGGAATGGGGGCTTCCCTGCACCCCCGCGAGCCCTTCTCTGGCCACCGCGAAGTGGCTGTGGGGCCATACTCTCCGTAGGGTGTCCTGCCACGACCTCCCGTCCCCGCGATCCCTGAGTGGATCAATGATCCACGCGTGTTGCAGACCAAACCTAAGAACAGGCTGCACTTCCCAAATGTGCCGCTGCGTTTGGAAGCCCAGCACACGGCAGATGTAAAAGGAGCACACCCGGGTCGAAGTGTGACTCACCAGAGCCGCACCGAGAGCATTACGGGCACAGCTCATGTCAGAGCATCGATACACTCCAAGGACTGACTTTAGAGGCTGCTCCTGAGCTTAGTGGAGAGCGTCCAACTGACTTTGGAGGTGGCCTGACACAGCATTTAGGGGAGGACACTCTTGGAGGGCGGGTGGGAGTGTGGTTTAACCCCTTACACCAGGAGCTGAATGGGGAGAAAGGGGATATTTTATGGAGAGAAACACATATTACGGCCCAATCCTGCTTCCACTAGCTTTGCTTAGATTTCCAACCTTCTGCTGCAGATTTCTGCTCATTGTGGGGACAGAGCTGTATTTCTTTTCTGTAATGGGTCGGGGCATTGCACAAGAGGATGCTTTAATCGTGCTGCTCCTCTGCCAAGAGTCCCATGTCTCTGCACACAAAACAGCCTGCACAAGAGGAATGGCATTCCAGGTTGCTCAAGGTGGCACCCAAGCTCCTGAAAGTACCTCCTCCTGAAAGGCAGCAAAACTGGATCCTGAAAGGCAGCTAACCTGGACTGGTGTCACCCAGAGAACAGATGGGGTCAGCTGAACCAAAACCCAGGTGTGATGTTGGATTTGCTGGAAAGCATAACCAAACGAATTACATTTGGCCCATGGGCTGCAAAAGTCCTCAAGTGTCTCTTCCCTGCGCAGGTCACAGAGTTTTGGCAGCCTCACAAGTCTCACGAGGAGGATGAAGATGTATCTGTTCTCCATACCCATGTGTGGGAGCCTGTTGCAGGAAGAAGCACCATATTGAAACATTATAATCAACTGGGAGAAGAGGAATGGACAGGCCAGTCTTTGGAGGGATGAAGAATTCAGCTAAAAACATCTGTGCTTCAGCCTTTAGTCCCAAATCTGGGCAAAAATCTTGCGAAGCCCTTCTCTACCGCAGCATTAGTGATCACAGTGATGAAATCCTACCTTGATGATGGGATGGAAGGTGTGAGAGGAGACACATTTTTGGAAGCTACCACTCTGGATGAGGACATTCTCTCCCCCTGCCTATTCTCCTTCTTTTCTTCTAGATTTCTTACAAACTAATGAATGGAACAGTTAACTTCATCTGACACAGTGCTGCCTGCTACAGACAGCAGTCAAGTCTTCTGCTGGACCCAAAAGCAACGTGGGGAGGCCCCGGTGCCTCCTGGATACTTCAGCTTCTGGATCACCACATGCAACAGGCACTGCTGAAAAGATGCACATACACAAATCATACCCAAGAGAAATCAGAAAGAGGGAAAGAAGTCTGGAGATCCTGAGGGAGGAAGATTTAGCTTGGGAAGATGACAGGATACGAAATGTAGAAGCTGGGTTTATTGATGGGGCAAGATCTTGCTCCAGGAAGGAACAGTCTGTGATTTCAGCATCCTCACCTGAATCTCAACCATACATTACTGCTATTACTGGCATAGCAGTTTCCTGTTCCTCTCTATTTACTCCTGACAGCCACCTGCACAAGAACTATTTGGCTTTTGGGACAGCTTTGAATGTATCAGATTGCAGAGACTGATGACAAACAGAAAACTCAATCATTGCAAAGGCTAGGTAAAACTTGGGGTTTAAGCTTTTGATTATAAAGAGGGGAGAGATTAAAAATATATTCATATTGTTATGGTTTAGGGTCTTACTTCAGCCTTCAAGTACTGAAGAAGAGAATAGCTGATGTTTAGTCTCCTGATTTATTTGAAAGCTTTTTGCAAAGTAAGAGCAAGAGTTCCTGTCCTTGGGGAGGGGTCCTGATGCAGGAAGAGTAGATGTATTATAGAAAATATTGCGGTCTTATACAAATAAATCACCAATTAAAAAATACTTCTTTATTTCCTAAATGTGGGAAACCCAAAGTCTAAGGCACATTTATGGAGAGGATTTCTCTTGCCCAGTAGGGAAGGCACCATAAAAATAATAAACTTTTGGTTCTTTTACAGTGTTTTCAGATTTGACAATGAAGTTTTTAAATTCATTTTAACCATTAATGTTTTTTAATACAAGGGCAAGAGGCAAGAGGATGGCCACGGAGTTTCCCACGGAGAAAGAGATCCAAGAGCTTTAGATAACCTTCGTAAAACAGAAATGTAGAAGGAACTCTTCTGGAAACTGGGCCAAATCACCTTGCATTTGCACAAGATCTCCATGCACTGAAAATAAGGGCAGTTGGTAGAAGCAGAAACTACTCTCAGTTGTGCTCTCCCTCCCCCCCAAACTAATGCCTGTGTTGGAGAGAAGTCTGTGTACAGCATGGAGGATGTTTCTTCCTTGAACCTTATTAAATCTAATTAAATAGCTTACAAAGGTATTATGAAAACAAATTTTAAAATGGCGAAGGCATGCCAACAAGGAAGATATTTCTAATTCTGTTGGTGTCTTTTTGTGGATTTGGAGTGAGTTCAGAAGTGCACACTTGGAAGGTAATTGCTGACAGCATGCAGAATCCATCAAGCTATAATTAACACTCTACTATTATTCTAATTGCCTCACTCAAGCTTCTGTGTTTTTTAATTGTAGAGCAATTTGCCAATAGAGAATTTAATTGCAATACATATTTTATACATTTTGGGACAAAGTACCATTATTTCCACTTCAGCAAAAATGCTCCTCAGTTTTTAATAGCTTGCTTTATTCCTTTCTGGGATTTTTTTTTTTGCCCGATACAGGAATTTGATTGCAACCTCTTGTGAAATTAGCAATGATATAATATCCAGGAGTGCCTGGAGGCTTCAGTTTGGATCATGACTCTATTAAGCTAGGAACTGTACATACATGTATCAAGACACAGCCCTGAGGAGCTTGAAATCTAAACAGAGAAGACAAACTGAGGTGAGAACAGAAGTATTATCCCTGCTCTACAGCTGGGGAAATGGAGCCCCAGATGACTCACCTTAGGCAACCCCACACACCTGGGGTGCAGCCAGGAACTCACAGGAGCCCTGAGTGCAGGGCACCCTTCCTCTTCAACATCAACTGAGTTTCTAACCCCTGGTTTCTGCAAAAGTATCTCTCTCTAATCTGATTTGCAAGCTAGACCTTCTAAATAACTTTTAATAACCATCCGGGATCTGCAGGATCACCTTTCAGGGATGCCTTGGCTTTCAGAGCAAGAGCCTCTCTTGAAGAAGAGCTGTGGTAAGGCTGCAGAGCAACCCAGCAGTGGTGAAATTCATGGAGGACAGTAGCAATGGTGTCAGGCTTTGGGAGGGATGTGTTTGACATCTCCTGGTGCAAGAGATGGAGGCAGTGAAATAGAAAAGGACGGACCTTTGCTCATGTTGACCATCCTTGCATTTGAAAATTTTCCTTCACTCCTACCTGGTGTTTCTATCTGCAGGGCCACAGATCCCTCTGTAACAAAATTTGTCTCCTAATAATGTTCATGATGGCTTTCTACCCAACACCAGTGATGCTGAGATTCACAAAATGACTGATGCCCATGGCTACAATCCCTTATATTGTCATCCTGTTGCATTGATGTGTCAATCAATATTATCATGGTGCCAAAGGCCCAAGAAGTTTACAGCAGGTGTGTTTTGGGGACAGTGTGTGAGATCACAGAGATTATTCAGCACAGGAATGGTCACTCTCATACATAGCAACAGAGGTCTCTGGTATTAACTGCTCCTGGCATGTTGCATGATTTGGTTCCTGGCATCCGGCTTGCGAGAGATGGTTTCTCTGGTATGACCAGATCAACCATGGCATCAGCATTCCAGAGGTTTGTTAGTTGATCTGGTTACACCAGATCTGCAAGGACAATTTTATGGCTTGTTGCCACCCAAAGCTGGTCTCTGTCTCTCTTGGATCCCAGCCCTGCTCCTCAGAGCTCGTTTTGTTGGAACAACCTGCAAGATGCGTGACGTGATCCGAAAGTGCCCATCAGCAGCAACTAATGATAACATCACTTCTCACTGCTTTAATGGGTGAAGCCAATGCAGCTGAGCAGGAGGCAGCATATGACAGTGAGAATTGAAGGAAGAGATGATCAAGTCAAGCTTCACTATAGGGTCACTAACAGTGCTGACATGAAAGTTTACTTTGGGCTTAAACTCTGAAGAGTTTGCCTTACAATGACATATAAACCTTTTCTTCCTTCAAAATTAGAGGCCAGTGCTTGAACTCTGGTCCTCCAGTAACATAAAGTCTTTGATCAAGACCAGATCATGCTTCCTTAATGTGAAAGTTCACTCGAGTAACTGCTGTCATTTCATTTTTCACAGGCAATGAGTTAAATCGCTTTCCCAGCCTGAGACTGGCACAGGCAGTTAGCAAAAGATGGTGCAAATAGCTAGATCCAATTAACTAAATCCAAGTTCTGTCACAACTTTGTCACCTCTGATCTTCTCCCCCTTTCCCTCAAAGAAATAGTTTTAAAACTTTTGTATAAATGTGTATTTATCTTTTTAAAAGTAGACTATCAAAATAGAATGACAGCAGTTTATTGTCAAGACAAGAGGGAGAGAGAAAAGGGACTGCTAGCACTGGAATACTCCCTGCCATTTAGATCAGAAAAATATATGGTAAGAGTGAGGGTTTGAATGTAAATCTGTGGTACTCAAGCCTGGAGATTACACTCAATTGTTTAAAAGCTTTGCTTTTTTTTTTTTTTTTTTTTTTTTAAGACAAGGCAGTGGAATGACTCCAAGTGCAAAAAGAAAGCTGGTAGACCTGAAGCCTGAGCACCGTCTGCTTGGATCACACATTCCAGCACGACATTATTCTTCTCTAATCGTGCTCAAGCTCTAAAATCCAGAAGTTTGCCCAAGCCCAGGGAGAGATTTGGCCCCATGAGTGAGCTGGCAGGTACTAGGGTTTGCTCTTCAGATCTGGGCTTGGACTCAGATCTGTGCCGAGCCTCCGACAGCAAGAGCAGAGCTGGAGACACAGCTATTCCCGACAGTGACTCGTGCTAACAGTGTTTATGCTGAGGAGCTCTATTAACTGCCATAATAACTGTAATTACATGGTGTAACTTCTCCTTGCTTTCACCTCTAGGCTGAGATGGAAGCGTGAAGTTCTTGCAGCCCCAGAGGAACGTGTTAGATGAAATGATGCAAGTGGAGCAAAGAAGCTAGAATCCAGCTGCAGCTAAAATCAGAGCCACCTGCCCCTGCTCAGACAATAATAGAAAAAAAAATTAGAAATCTTGGAGGAGGAGGAGTTTAACTTCTATTTCAGATAGGGATGTTTTAAATCAAAACTATTTCTTCACTCTAGACAAGTCTCCTCTAGAAAGGGTTAGAGACTTCAGGTGCAGCTGGAAAATAGTAGATGCTTTATTTCACTGCAACTCCTTGCCTCAGTGTAAGTAGGAAAATGAGCCACCAGCTTGCTTAATAAGACTAATGGACTCCAAAGTGTTTCCAGAATAAAGTTTGTATTTCCTTGCTGATGGCTGATGACTTTGAGTGACTTTCATAGCAAACAAAGGTAACCTACCCCACCCAAAACAACCCCTACCTTTCTGTGGGCTCAGATAAGGAAAAACCCACATGGAGTAAGTGCAGGTTGCCCCCTCAAAAAGCTGCTGAGTATTTATTTAATAGCTCACTGTCCAGACTTTATAGCACAGATGAAGGGTGCCATCAGCAAGGGTGGTCTCTGCCTGGCAGGGTTTTCAAGGCAAGTTTAGCTGAGGGTTGCACAAGTTAGGGCTGTTCTCAAAGGTCCAGATCCCATATAACAATTAAAGGAAGATGACTGCAGAATGACCAGAGCAGTCAGACTTTGGAAGCATCTGGCAAGCAAGGACTGACTTACAGGTCAGAGCTAGTTTTTTCTAACTGTTGTGCTTGATCTTTATCCATACTGGAAATGTGGCAAGATACCTTGTGACAACTTTTATTGGGACTCAGTTGCTGCCTCTGTGATTACCATGGGCTGTTACTACCAAACTGTCTCTTATTGCTTCATCTGGCTGCTCTGCTTCATCATACTTTGATCCCTTGTTTAGGAAAGAAGTCTGTTTCCTTGCTTGAGTGCCTCGTTCTTGGCTAGGGATTGAACTGCAGGCTGATATTTCTGTTTGGCCCTTGAAGCCAACTATTAACCACACTTCTCGTCCCGCTGGTACCACCCAGGAGTGCATCAATAGCGCAATACAAATGGCACAGCATCATTATATGAAGAACAAAATATGTGGCAGGGCCCTGCTGTGGCTTAGAGGCTCTGAGAAGAATCTCTCAAAATATCTTAGACATCTGCCATGTGTAAAATCTCATGATTGTTCTTCAAATTCTTCTGTGGATACATCAGCCTCTCCTCCACTTCTCTACTCATCTCCCTCTGCTAACACGTGTTCTTAGAAACAGTATGTGACACAAGGCCTGTTTTCCTCCACAGTTATTCTGTTTATTCAGTACCTGAAGTATTATCCTCTGGTTTGAGACACCCTAAATCACTCCCACAGCACACAGTTGGGATGCCATGAAGGACTGTGACTTCATGTGGCAATAAGGAAGAGCAGATGAAGGCTTAATTGACACAGATCCTGCTTTATGCCAGTGCCATAACTAATTAGAAACAGGGGGAAGCAAGTAGATAGAAATGTCTCAGACTTCTCTGAGAGTTTGCCATGGCACATGAATGAATCTCTGGCATCATCACACCATCACTGCAGTAGCTGGACAACTTTGTCCTCAGATCCAGTGATGGATGTTTTGGAATTTGCATATAAGCTCTGCGTGTCTTCAGTGACACTCATTTCTCACCACATGCCTTCTCCATCTCCCACAAGATGTGAGCAACCACGGGAAGTTGCAGGGATACATAATGATTGTTTCCGTCGTATCTCAGGAAGATTACATTCCTATTGCCTTTTGGGGACAGTTTCCATCAGCTTGGCAGAAAGGCATGCTGTAATGGAAGAGCTCATACAGAAATAATGAGGCTGAATCTGTTACCAGCTTGCATTCTGGAGGCAGCACTGTTTGAGGAGGCACAAGATGTGTTATGACCCCTACCACCCAAATTTAAAAAAAGAAAAAAAAAAACATAATTTGTCTCTTAGATTAGAGGAAACAACATAGACCATTGAGCCTCACAACTGTGTTGCTCCAGAAAGGAGCTAAATTCAGCTAGGAATTCTTCCTGCTCTTTAGCTTCCAAATTTTTCTCCAAGAGGGCTACATTACTGCCTCCCATCCCCCTTGGCCAGAGCCTCTTTGTTCTGGTTACCCTGGACAATAGCACCCTCTATTCTGTTTTGGAGGATCCATAACCAGACACCTTGAAGGTAAGGCCAGACCAACCAGCCACCTCTGTTCCTCACATAGCTACAGCAGCATCATCTACTCCCCGTGGGTTCTTCCTGAGGGCAACTTAGAGGACAAGCAATGCCCAACAGAATCCCCAAAGGAGAAGGTGGAAGGAGAAAGGAAACAATACCACTCTTACCTCCTGCTTACCCCCATCTCAGGGAGGTTTTTGCAGTCCCTGAACTCAGCTGGCAGCAATACAGTAAATAGCCACGTGCCTTGTGCACAGGCTCTCTGCCATAGGCAAGCACAGGCTTGCTGAGAAGGGGAGCTGAACTCCTTCCCTCTCTTCTCCATCACCATCATCTGATGATACACAAGCCCTTGTCTGTCCAGCCCTTCCCTTTTGAACCTGGTGGGCTGTTTGCAGCAAAAAAAAAAATAACCCCTTACCCCCAGCATTTATGGGGTGCAGGGCCTTTTGTACTCTGGGTCCCTGGACGGGCTACACCTGTGGGGAGAAAACCAGCTGTGAGCTATCAACAGTTAGCCTCACCTCCCAGGCACCACCAAGCTGCCCCAAGCTTTTATCCTTTAAAGGATAGCTGAGGGTGAGGTGGTAGGTACTGAGTGTTGCTTTTTTCACGCAATGACCTTGCTGGCTATTTTGCTAGAAATACCAGAGCTGTAAGTCAGATGATTCCTTGTTACTTGTCCTTGTTTTGGGCAGAAGGAAACCTCTCTGGGGTGTCCTGGATAAATCTGAGTGTATGGTGGAGCCTTACAACACTTGGAATATCTGTGGTGAATAAGCTAAGCGTGAGGGGTAAGTGAATGAGGTTTGCTTCTCTTTTTAAATGCTGTTTATCAAGTGCTATCTTGTTTTGTTCCGTTTACCTCCCTGTTGTGACTGTCTGAGCTCCTGCCTTGTTTGAACTGCTGCCTCTGTGTGAGGTGTTTCCTTGGGAATTCAGATACCTTCTGTGCTACTGTAGAGAGCCCAGTCTTGGATATGGTCAGGGTGGGTTGCTGGTTCCCATGCCCAAAGCATTTTCAGATGGTTTCCACAAGGACTGATGGTTTCCCTTGGCTCTTGGATGGCTTTGAGGCTTGGGCAGTAGTTTTCCTTTGGCAGCTGGGCAGAAGGCAAACAGCAGAATGCAAAGTAGACAGGAGGTCTCTATGAACCTCAGTGCATAAAGGTTAAACTGGCTTGTCTCTGAGATACCCAAATTGCATAGGTTTGGGCAGCTTCCTTACATATGGCAGCCTGCAGGTGACTACAATCCTCTAATAGATCATCCATAATTTAATAAAAGTTAGCTGGCTGTATTAATGTAAGGCAACACATTGGAAAAAGTCATTAATCATAGCAAGTCTCGATGGCTGCTGAGTCTGCACCTGCAAGGCTGGAGCCTTGGGAAATAGTATTTGAGCAATCTGCATGGCTTTGACAGAATGCCTGTAAGTTTTTCCCATTACATCATTACTGGGGCCAGCACAAAGGCTATCTGGGTTGCTCAAGGAAGTGTATTGTGGAAAACAATTCTACTTTGATGACTGATCCAGGCATTTATTTAGGCAAAGCAGAAGCAGTTGCATTGGCTCATTTGATCTGTGCTGTTAATGGGAGGCAACTCGGTGCATGCTTTTGTTATACTTGCTCTTGCTTGCATAAGTTCTTGAGATTTTTTTTCTATGAACAAAACTGTCTATCCCTTCACATGGCAATCGTGCCAGTGTCACAATCTTCATTATCACTCAAATTTCCCAGATGGGATTTCTTCCAAAATCTGGCTCAGAAGAATTTGCCCAAGTTTAAGAAAGTCACTGAATACGGTACTGAAAAACTAGAAAAGTATATGTGCATTACAAGAAAATAAAGACAGGATGCAACGTGTGCAGGCTTGGTCTGAAAATAAAACCTCTACTTGGTGTTCAGTTGTGTGTGTTGCTTTTGCACCAGGAACATGTCAGAAGCCCCCTGTGTCCTTTTGCAGCAAAGATGCAAAAATGACTGGTTCCCTAAGAGGGAAGGAAATCTGCTACACCAATCACACTGGTCTCTGGGGCTGTAGCACCTTGCAAACCATTTATTCTTTTTTTAAAATTCATTCTCTGTTAACATTTCTCATATGCTGTTATTAAAGGCTTGATAAATGGTTTAAATGAAAGACTTGCAGAAACGGCTAATTCACCTCTTTGGTATCAGACTTTGAAACTTTGTGTACTCTCTATCAATTAAATAAGATAAACTGACCTTTTGAAAAAAAACAAGTGGGACTTTCAACAATGTAGAATCTGAAAATAAAAGGTGAAACTTAGTAGGGGAGGCTGACAAATGGGCGTTATGTTTTAAACCATGGTGTCACTGAAGGATTTTTCTGTGTCATAGCAGTTTTATCCTGTTTTAAATCTCCCCTAAGGATTAATGTTTGCCACCCTCAAAGCTGTGGGAGAGGAATGGGTTTCCAGCTGTACCTTATTTTTGAGAAAGACCACAGTAATTAGCAGGGTATCACTGGTTGGAATTGCAAGAACCTCAATGAGAAAAAATCTGCTCCACCCTCTGCTAAGGTAAAGTGACTGGCAATAAATCTTTCCTCCTAACCTGGTCTTTGAAAGACTCATCAGTCTTTGGCCATAAATGTTTTTTGCATAAAAGGTAGTTCTGGTTGTCCAACTTGACACTCATGAGTCCACCAGCACCCCCAGCGCAGCTCTGATGGGAGTTGGCTCTGATACTTCTCTTCCTGCAATAGGTCAAACAAGCAGTGGGCACTAGAAGACTTTTTAGGGAGTGTCCAAAAACCAGGAGAGTAGACCAGGGCGTAGGCCCAGCCATGACTCTCTTGAATGTCTCTCCTAAAGCATTGCAAACTGTAATGGGGAGAACCATAAAACCAGTGTCCAGACAGCTGGAACTCAGGACTTGTGGGATAATGGAGTGTGCAGATTTGCGCCGTGGTGGATTTGATCCAAGCTGACTGTCAGCTTGTATGGATGCTGAAGGAGCCCATGGGGGGAGTCCTCTCCACAGTGTCCTTCAGCAGAACAGTCTTTCCCATCCACTGCCCTTTGCTGCTCGATCATTTATCTGCTTCGTGGGCTGTGCTTCTGGCTGGGAATGGCACATCACCCTCACTTCCTAGTTCTTGGAATTAATTTTTCGCAAACATTATAGGGTGTGTCTCTTTTTTATTTTTTTTTTTGCAAGAGGTGTTTGTAACTAGCTTTAACGTGACCTCAAAAGCCTGCTGCAGTGTGAAGCTGGAGGAAGGCAGAGCTGTGTGCCTGCCCTGGTATCATCTGCATGCACCAGACCCTGCAGCTATTCATTCCTTCTTGTGCAGGCAGCTGAGAGCGTGACAATAGCATTTGGATATCATCCCATTTCCTCCCCCCCCTTAGACCTGAGCGTTGTCTTCCAGGTGTTACAGACGTTTTTGAAGTCAAAACACTTGCCAACTCCAATTAAATGTGTGGTTTGCAGACAAATTGGGAGCCGGCCGGAGAGGAAGCTGGCGGGGGAACAGCTCTGTACGTGTGCCGGGTTCCAGGACAGCTGGGTTTCCATAGGTTTTGTGGAAATAGTCATCAGGGTGCAGATGAGACATCAGTGATCTGCCTTTGGTGAGGAAGGTATAAATACTGAGCTGCACTGTGACTGCTGTGAAGGACTCCACAAGAGCAGGGACCTGCTTTGGTTAAGTAGGGTGAGCTCCCCTTAGAGATTAAAAGAACTCAGATTTCATTTGTCCAGCTCATGGTCCAAAAGCACAGTCTCAGTGCCACCTCTCTGGGTGTCCTGCCTGCAGAGGCACCAGTGCTTGGCTGCAGTGGGCTGGAAGTGGTCTGCTCATTATTTTTCTACAATGAGGGTGGTAAAACACTGGCACAGGTTGCCCAGAGAGGTGGTGGATGCCTCATCCCTGGAAACATTCAAGGTCAGGTTGGATGGGGCTCTGAGAAACTTGAACTAGTTGAAGATGTCCCACGGAGTGAGAAAGAGTTTTCCCAAACTGGGAATATTTGAGAGACCTTTGAACAATGTCTTTCAGATTGCACAGTGACCAAGTTCTAACACTTGGGTTTTGTTTGGGGTCAAGGTGGGGGGTTAGTTTGATCCTTTTCCTACTTGTGATGTAGGGAACACAGATACATTTTGAACAGTCACATAAAAAAGGACCTTCAGTACTGACACTCACTTGAAATGGGACACTTTACCTGGATTTAGACAATGGATCAAAATTGCCTCAAAATTGCCTCAAAATTAAATGTTTCCTGCAAAAAAAAAAAGTTCATTGTGACAATATTTTTTTTTTCTGTGGGAAAACACTGTGAGGAAACTGCTCATTAGTTCTAGCATTTGATACTATTGGAGAAGTCTTTTACAGTTTAAAAAAAAACATTGCTGCTTTTTTTTTTTTGTTCGTTCACTCTGCCAGCTAAAGTGGAATCTGAGAGTAAAGTCAGACGCAAAACCGGGAGGAAACAGTTTATTAGGTTGGAGGTGAGTTTTGCAGTGCATCTCCCTGTCCTGTTTTAGTGATCTTTCCAGCCTGATTGGCAGCATTGCAAACGCAGCCATAGAAAATGTGTCTCTGGTGTTGCAATGGTGTTTCTCCCCGGCATCCTGGTTCAGCTCCGGGGGAATTCCAGCCCTCTTGCGGAAGTTACTTGCTGTTCTCTGCCTGAAGGAGCTACAACCAGTTCCCAAAATGTCTGCGTGCCCTTGGCTTGTGTCATTGCCTTTCAGATTTTGCTTGCTGCACCCTGTCTGCCAGGCCTCACTTTCATTTACTGCCCTGCTATATCCATTAAAGCTCCACTCTGGTGCCTCTGAAAGCCCTAAAATGAGCTGTGCTATGGCAGAAGTGCTTGATTGCTGTTGTGAGTGTGAGGACAAAGAGGATTGGGGAATAATGCCAAATGACCCTTTAAAAAATACTTTCTGCTGCAAATGTAGCATTTTGTATGTCCCTTGTAGGAAGTGCTTCTGGTCCAGGCACCACTGTGGCATTTTGGAGGGCAGAGCTGGGGAGGTGGAGACCTCCAGGCAGGTCTGTGTCTCTTTGATGGCTGGAGACAAGCCCACGTCCACCATTCTTCCCACCATCAAGACTTTTCCATAGCCATTCCCAGGTGGCCAGGCAGCATATGAGTTTTCAAAATCAGTTGCTTTGAGTGACCCCCAGCCTCTCATCCTGTGACCAAGAGCTGTGCCCTGCTGTTTGCCCACCACCCGAGGAAGGACGTGCAGGTCTTGGTGGGTGATACTTGTGCCTGCTGGAAGCATCTCTCCTCCTGCAGCCTTCTTCCTCACTGTGTTTCTGTTTTTCCTCTTGACTGTTTTGCCATCCTCCACCTCCCCCCACCTCCATCTGGTTTCTATCTGGACTAAACAGATGTTTTTCCACCTCTTAAATGTTCTGTACACTCACCTCGCCGATGTCTAACAGGGATTGTTCATTCTTCTTTCCCCAGGTGTAAAACTTGAAAAACCGGAGGGGCTGGGGAAGAAACAGCTTCTCTTAATACCTTGGTGTGCATTTAGTGTTGGTGGAGGGATGAGGTAAACCTTTCCAATTATTCACCTTGCAGCCTAGAACCCTGTTACTCCTTCTAGGTCCCCTTTCCATTGCCAGTGTATACAGAGGATCAAACCTGTGATTTATGCCAGGGCACTGTGTATAATATTCTCACTTTCATGTTATAAATGTTTAACAAATCCACAAGGTATCAAAAGATCTTGTGGAGGAGATTTGCTAAGAAGGCTTGTGGATAAACCTTTTGGACTTGGCTGGAAAGCAGACATACACAGTTTATTGCTTCCCCCTGCTGCAGAGTGACAATAGGTTAATTGCAGACTTTTCCTTAAAATAAAAATTCCTTGCTTGGCAGTTCAATCAAGTGGTATCTGTCATGTGGAGGTCTCATGAAGGATTTATTCCCATTTTAAGTAATGTTTTGGAGGTAAATGCTCCATATGGAATATATTAGACAGCAACAAGGTTTGCTGGCAGGCTCGTGGGACTGGGGAAGGTACGTGTCCTGTGGGCACTGGGGCTTGGTGGGGATCTTCTGCAGTTCAGCAGGGATCTGGTTTCCCCTTCTCTCCTTTTCCCCTTACATGGCTCTGAAGGTCTTTGAGGGAGGGTTTTCCCAGCCTCTCCATGGAGAGACCTGGAGCATCACAGCAGAGGGGCCTCTGCCCATTTCCAAGTGCCTGGCAGGAGAAGGACCCCAGGTCCCTGTCCACGGAAGCAGGAGGCCAGTGGCTTTCCCAGTGACTATGGGGCAGAAATCCCACTGCAGATCCCAGCTCGGGTCCTTGGGGCAGTGTTGGTACAGCAGCCACCAGTCCGTGCAGGGCTTTCTGGGGCTGCAGAGATGGTTTGAGCTGCTTTGAGCCCCAGAGGTGGTGGCAACCACAGTCAGTGTCTCTTTCTGGCCATGATGGTGCTCAAGTCCTGGACAGGGGAGACTGAGGATGGGGCTGAGGTGAAGAACCACGTTTTTCCCTGGAAAAAAAACAGCTGCCTTCTGTGATGGGAACTGAATGGCCAAGTGAAATAATGTTATTTGGAAGCTGCTTTCTTCTTGGCTTTTGTATTTATTTATTTTTTAGTTGGCTGGACTCTTTCTCCAGTAAAAACAGCAACCAGAGATGGGATAAATGACCAAAATCCTTGCAAGGCAAGTGCCTGCCAGGTGTCACAGCTCTCTGCCACCTCGGGAGGTGGGTGCTGGCCCCTGGCCACCCTGGGCTCTGGGTCAGCCTCTCCTGCTTTGCTGTAGGTTATGGAAACTGTCCTCCTTGGAGACCATATCTGCAAGCACTGGCATTTTCCACGCTGCCTGCCAAGGGGGGCTGTGCAGTCTGGATTAGCAACTGAATGTGAGCACAGCCTGCTCTTGTGGGGAATTTGGCTTTTGTCAGGCACCAGCTGCTGGGACCAGAGTACCCAAGTTATTGCTCTGTAGGTGCCTGGCTGCAAAGGGCTCCTTCAAAGAGCTCCTTGCTGTGCCACAAATGAGCTGGGAGAGGTCCCCATGGTGTGCTTGGGTGCTGGCGAGGAGCAGCAGGGAGTGGGAATTGCTTTTGCTGTGAGTTTGCTCTCCATGGTCAGAGGGATGTGCCTGCTCCAAGCAGGTGTGAGCACAGTGCTGCACTTAGAGGGGCTGAGAGACATAAAACAATGGATTGCATGGAGTGAAAAAGCAACCAACCAAAAAGCAACCAACCTGAACAACTTGAGGCCCTTTTAATCTGGATTTACCTGTTATAGAGCTGTAGCTGTGCAGCACTGTGCACCTCAGCACTGCCTCACCATACCATGTCTGGTCACAAAGTCTGCAGGTTCTCTGCTCTCTGAGACTGTGGGCATCGGGGCACATTCCCTGAAATTGTTGCCAGTCCCAGAAAGAGGAAACATATCCCCATGTGCTGCAGAGGAAGCCCATAATGTGGGGGCAGAAAGAGAAGAGACACAAGTGGGGTTTCAGTTGCTTTTGTGAAAGTATATTATGAAAGCATGTTGCAATGACAGAGAAAACCCATCCCCTTTGTTAGGGCAACTCAGCATTGCACCCATGTAAGGTCTTTTTGGAGATGGGACCCTTCTCTGGGTGCAGCTGGTGTCCCTCCACAGTGATGGTGGTGCCACATGACACCAGCCCTGTCGATAGCAGAAAAGAAGTTTAGTTTTTCACAGAATATATTTCTCTAAACATTCTGACCTTGAAGATTTAATCCAGAGCTTTGGTATTTCACATTCCCCAACCCAGTGAAAGCTGAAACTTGGTGCAGGGCGAAGGGGGTGCAGCAGGCACGTTACTAATGGGATGTGGAAGTGCCATATGGTCCTGAAAAATCACTGTCAGTGAGACAACGTTGAGGAGCCCCCCTCAGAGGGGCAGGGGGGAGAGGCAATTAATCACCCTCACCTCCTAATAAGCATGTGAGCTCTCATACCAACCAGTGCTCTCGTCAGAGGAGCAAAACTTCAAAGCCTGCAGTGCCCTGTAGCCCTGCAGATGCACAGGGCATTGCTGAACTGAGGCTGCATCCCACTGGGGTACAGTGTATGCATCTGAAAGCACTGAGAACTGGTGACAAATGTGACAGGGGTGGCTGTAAATGCTGCCTTCAGACAGGGGTATTGTGTTTTACAGGGCTTCACCTGGGTTGTGCAGCTCGCAGCATTCCCGACTCATCCCAAGGCTGCTCTCTGTGACTGGGGGAAGTGTGCTCCCAGGGGTGTCCAGCTGCAGAGCCTCCATTTATCCTTGAAAGTGAGGAGTCCATAAGGCTCAAAGGAGGATTTAACTCCTTTTAGCACTTGACTGCATTGGCTTCCCCCTCAGATCAGCCATGCGAATGCAACGCTTAATAAACACATCCCTGAAGCCACCAGCTGACTTCCCACTGCTGGAAAATCAGCAGCTCCTTGTTCTTTTATCTTTAAGCTCTGGCTGGATGAAGCTGAAAGTGGTATTGGGTGAAAAAACTGTTTATTCAGGCTTTTCTTACTTCAACAGACTTCCCTTTGTCCCTAGCACCTCTATTTCACAGGTTTCCCTCCGTGGTGGGGTCTGCAGTACCGTCCTCTGGCCACAGACAGGCTCGTTCAGCCCTTTCTACTGTTTTAATTGTAAACTTGGTGTTAGGCTGGAAAAGTCTTGAGCAAATCGTGTTTCAGCTCGTCCTTACTTCCATTGTTCGTGGATAAAATAATACTTCCAAACCTCGTAGCACTTCATAAATATCACTGCCTGTGTGGAGAGCAGTAGGCACTTTCCAGAGCCCTGTTTGCCAGGCCACGGAGATTTTGAATATTTATTGGGAAGCCGAGCTGGATCTGTCCTTGCCCACAATGCTGGCAGGGGCTGTTTGCTGGGGAGTAGGGGGTCAGGGCAGGCCTGAGACTTCCAGGGGAGTTCATGCATCCAAGTCCATTTTCTCTGGAGCAGAGGAATTTGTCCCTTGCTGGAAGCAGAGGAGGCAGGCAGCGGGTGCATGGTGGTGCTGTGAGTGGATGGGCAGCTCCTGTGTGAGTGCAGCTGCGTGAGGGATGGTGGCGCTGGGAAGAGGGTGCTGGAGGAATAAGCACTTTGAGTGCCTCAGGAAGTTTTTTCTCTGCTTTCTACTAAGACGATATCTCCAAGAAGGACCTTGAGAGCAGCTTCTAGTTTGTCCTCCTGTCCGTGCTGACCGCGGCTCAGTCCAGCACTGGCACTGCTACTGCGGGAGCCACAGCACTTCATGTGGGGTATCCAGAATAAAGGGAGTCAAACCAAGCTGTCCTTGGCTCGTGTTTAGCTCTGGTTAAGCAAACAGGCTTTGCAAATTCTGTGGTCTGAACAAGCTTCCACTTGTATTTCCACATGCAGCCTCGTCCCGAGCTGTAACATAAAGCAGATCCCACAGAGGCCTGTGTGTGGGAAGACCTCTGCCCCGGCAGGGATCAGCCACCCGTGTCCTCCTTCTGGCAGTGTTGTCTGGGCACAAAGTGCCTTTGCAGCATAGAGTGGAGAGAGCTGGAGGCAAACGTGTGTGGCATGTTGCTTAACCATAAAACCAATACCCAGCCTGGGGTATGGCTTTTGCTGGGATTTTTTCAGATGTCTGAGCCTGAAAATTTCTGTGTGTGCATATTATTCTCCCTCTAGTTCACCATCAACCCCAAAAGACAATTTCCTATTCCTATAAACCCTGCCTCTGTCCTGTGCCCAGGCAGGCAGCACTGTTCTTCCAGCAGCACCACAAAATTGTTGGTTTTGGTTTCCTATAACCACCCTGGTGTATCTGTGGAGTGAAAAACATCCATGTGATGAGCCCAGTCATGTTGTCAGTCACAGGGAGGGCCCAAGAGTAGCCAAGCTGGAAGCAACTGATGCTCTGAATGGGTTTTGGAGACCTCCTGCTCGCTGTGGGAAGGGACACACGGGACTTGGCTGAGCACACAGGGTTCCGCTTGGGATCGAGCAACAGCATTACATATCCAGTAATCTCTGGCAATTCACTGTATCCTAAAAATATAGTTTCATTAAAGCTTCTTTCTGAAGCAGTTCTGGTGTCTCAGTGAGGGGAGGTAGGCCACTGAACCAGCTGTGGGTTTTTTTGCTAGTTTGCTGGAGTTTTAAAACTCTGCTACTCAGTTTGCCAACCGCTGTTCTTTCTGATGCTACCCAGTTGTTTTGCATGGCCTTGAAGTGGTTTCCCAGCTATTTGAACTCCCTAAATGACAATGCTTCATTATTGTCTGATGGAGAAGTGGATTCTTCTGTTTATATGTAAAGGTTCCCCTCCTTCCCCCCTACCTCCCTCAACATATGCAAAGGCACTGCAGAAACTGGAACCAGATAAAAAGAAGAAAACAGGCTTTTAAAGCAAGTTCTAAAGTGTAAAGATGTGAAGGCCACTTAGAAATCATTGCCTTGTGCTTTCTCCCACACTGTGATTCATTTGGTCCAATCCATCATTGATTCAACATGCTCATGGGCCAGAGCCTTCAAAGACAACTGTGCATCTGCTTTAGCCATTCATCAAGGAGGAGCACAAAGGAGAAGGGCAAAGGAAAATGTATTGCCAGCTCCCTTTGGTGCTGTTTAATGGGTGTGAAAGAAGAACAGTGGAGAAGCTGGGTTAATGAAAGCCAGGATGGCTGAGGAAGTGCCCCCTGGGACATATATTTTTCAGACCAGGTATGGACCTTGCTAAATTTGATTCTGCAGAGGAACTTCAAACGCTGAGCAAGAGAGCCAAAATGAGGTCAACATGCAAAAGAGTAATCCAGTGCAGGTGGATGCTGTCCCACAGATGTGGCCCCCAGCCCCATGTGGACACCAAGTGCAGAGGGGCTGTGGAGCATGCAGCTCCATTGTGTCTCTCATTTCCTTGATAAACAACAAAATATTTTCAGGGAGATGATGCTCTGCTGCTCCAGAGAATTCCCATAGCCGGATCCCTTAGACCTTTAGGGGATCATTCAGCTACAGTGCTGCCTGCAAATCACTCACCTTGCACAGCTGCTGCAAGGTGAGTCCCTGCAGCACAGTCCTGGTCACTGGACCAGGCCCAGCTGTGCTGACTCAGAGCTGGACCTGTGTGCTCGTAGCCCTGGCGCAGGACCCGAGGGTACCTGAGGGCTACCCGAGCTCACTGGCTCCCTGCTAGCACAGGCATCAGCTCTGTGCTCTGCTCTGTGGGTGGCAGGTATGACTGAACAACCTGCCAAGCAGCAGCACCTCCTCTGACCAACCCAATGTGGCAGCAAACCCAAATTCGTGCTGGGCACCAGGGAAAGTGTCTTGTCTCAACACAACCTGGACAATATTTTGTTGAGGTTGCTGGGCTTGTTCCTCATATCATCTGTGACCCTGCTGAGCTGTCTAGTGATTAAATGAGGGATGGTTTACCTCATGTGTTTCTATTTATTTTCTTGCCTTCTCACATTGTTTCTCCTGGCCCTTCTTTGCCCCCCGTGGTCCTCCCTCATTCTCTGTCCCTCTTTCTCATGCACCCTTCCCCATGTGGAGTGGAAAAGAAGGAAAGAGATGGCTCCTTTTTAGGAACAGGTTTGATACCTTTTTGTTCACCTTAAAAAACCAAGAATATTGGAGGGAAAATATTCTTTTTGCAATTCTCTAAGTCTATAGGAAAAAATAAAAGGAAAAATAAGACCATAATCTGGAGAGTATCATATCATCTGCCTGCACAGTCTCATGACTCTCCGAACACACATGTTCAAACAATGCCAGTGGAAAATACCAAGTTGGACAATAGGAGAAGAGACATTGTCTCTACTTTCCACCTTTCCTCTTGTCCCAGCAGAGCCACACCTGTGCAGGTGGGAGGGTGAATTCACAGAAGACCTGAGTTGTCCTTGTGTAACATCTCTTTTCCCACAGGGGATTATGTACTGAGATGTGACTGTGATCTGCTTGGCAACAACAGGAGTTAATATTGGCAGGATATATTTTTTTTTTTGGAGCATCCTTGAAGCTCACCCCAAATTCCTGGGCCAGCCAACCCCATCTGTTAACAGAGACGGATTATTTGTCCTTCTTTACTGTGAGTTTATCTTGGTGGAGGAAAATTTGCACAGAGGAAGAAGGACACTCTGTACAATACCATGGGGAATATTCTTGGGCAACTTATTGGCTGGTATGGAGCAGCAAGTGATAGAACATGTCTTGCAGTTACTTATCTCACTTTTGGGGGAGGTTGAGGCCTCCTGTGTTCTCATGTGATCTTATTTATCACTGATATTAACTTCTTTTCAATCAAAGATACTTTGCCTGAAGTTTTGTGAAGACTCTTCCAAGTCGTTGAGCAACAATTTGTTCTCGGAATAAACCAATTTGCAGCTGGGGCCTGAAATGCTTTGAAGAAGATGAGTTTATACTTGCAGGCATTCTGCTTTGTGCTTATCTTGATTTGGCCTTGCAGATCTTAGTCCAGATTTATAGCTGAGTGCAGTCTTCAGCTTTAGGATGGAGAGGGAAAGCACTGCTCTTCCCAACAACATGTAAATGGGTGAGCTCTTCTCCAAAATCCTTCTCCTGTGAATAAAATAGAGCTCCTGGACTTATGTAATGCATAAGACAGTGCATGCTCATTTATGGCCTTTCCATACTGCAGGATATAGGTGGAAGCTGCTATGAATTATTAATCTTTGTGCTTCAGTTCTGCAAAATGAGAAAGTCTGAGGTTACAACCTCTGTTGGACAAGGTTGGAAACTTTGGACAAGAAACCTGTAGAAGTTCTGTGAGGTTTTTATTCATTTTAGTTCATCTATCACAGAAGCCCTGCTATACTTATATTTATGTTGTTTGTCTTTCAGGCCAACTATATAGGCTTCCTTTTTTTTAGTCTGTATGCTGCAGGTTGGGATTTGCTTTTCCTGGCTGTCTCCCCTTCAGCTCCCTTATTAATACCCTTGCTTTAGCTTTTTTGCTCTTGAATTCCCTTGAGTTGAGTCCATTTTTTGAGCTTTAAAACTAAGAACTGGGAGATCTCTGCTCGTTTGCTTGAAGCTCAAATCAAATACAGCAACTCTTCTCCACAAGTTCATCATTGTTACAGAAATACTGTAAATCATTCTTGTGAGTTTTGAGTTTGCTAATGAAGAAAGCAAGACAATGTACGCTGCTAAATGAGTGTACTCATGTTAAAAGGCTCTTGATGGGAATCTGGGGCAGTGAAGTCACATAGCCCTAGTCTGGGTGCGGTCAAAATTGTGAACAGACATCGGGTTTAGATAAAACAGAGTTCCAGCATTAGTGTGCTTTTACTGAAAGTTAGTAGCATGGATGTTGACCTTATGTTTGGCAAAAGTAGACTACCCAAAACAGGGATGCAAGGCAGATGGGGAATGCGATTTAATTAAAAAAGAAAATATTATGATATTCTGAGAACAAAGTGGTAAAATCTTCTGGCTGCGCAGGAATTTCTTTTGAGAAATGGAAGGCACTGAAAGGCTGGGCCGGGAGAGGAGGGGATCTGAAATGTCCTTCTGCAGCAGGGAGGAAGAAGGACAATCCCGGGGTATCTGGCTGACAGCAGGGTTATCACTTTCCCTCTGGAGCAGGGATGGCTGGAGAGCTTCCAAGCACATTTTTCCATAGGAGGGTGCCAGCTTTGCTGGAGCCCGGGTGCTTCTCAGAAGAGGGTTTGATCCCAGAGCGATAGCGGCGGTGGCTCCCTGCCCGCCGGGGCTGGCGGCTGCTGGCACCCCCCGGCCCCCCTGTGCTGCCCACCTGAACCTGCCCCAGGGCTCCCCCTGAGCCCTCGGGTGCTGTGCCAGGAGCCCTGCACTGAGTAAACCTTCAAGGCACCAGGTGATGCAAGGGGGAGGTGGGAGCTGAGCTCAGTAAACAAGAAAGGCCTTCACCCATCTGCGTTCCCATAAGACTGGATTTCCCTCCATCCCTCAGGGATGTTTAGTGAAGACTCAGAGCCTGGGATTGTTGCCTCCCAGATCCTCTGCTCTTGGTGAGGAGTGAAGCCCTTTGAAGTGCTGCTGCAGGAAGGCAGGTTTTCGGGACCAGGGAAGCCCCATGGGAGGGAGGACAGCTGTGGAGTCCTCTCCCGGTGGGAACGACGTGACCCCGGATTCCTGCAGGGTGGGATAGGGCAACAGAAACCTCAGCCTGTTCCCCTGAGGTCTTGCAACCACGCTCCGCTCGCTGCCGTACGTCCGCTCCTGCAGGCCTTCACCCTGTCCAGGGATGAGCCTGCAGCTGCTCCCCGGCCCCACACGAGCAGGGGGGCCATGGAACGGGGCTGTGTGGGGCAGCTGCAGCCCACGCCGGGCAAATAAACAAACAGGGGCTTTCCTGAGGGAGGGATTGCAGCTGCGGGGTCTCTCTCCGCTGTGGATCCTCGCTACCCACGATTGATGCCTCTCTGGGGACTCGAGCGAATTGCTGAGTGGGCAGGAGTTTTGGAAACCAAGCAATTTAAGGGGCTTTTGTGTGGATTTAAGAGCCTCCAGATAGACACCTGCTTCTGAAAATATACGCCAAGGGCACCAGTGGGTGAAGGACGTGGGAAAGTATCTGTGAGGTTGAGTAGGTTTGAGGCTGCTGGGGCAGGGTGGGGTCCCTGAGTCACAGGGAGCCAAGGAGGGGACAGTCCTGGATGCAGGTACAAGGGTGACCTCCTTGCTCAGCAGAGAGGTTCTCTAGTGGGTGATGGAGAGACCCACCTTTCCATGGGGCTGCTCAGGTAGAGCCACCAGCCCTGCTCATAGCATCAGCCTCCAGGCAGCAGGGTGGCTTTGTCATAGGCTCAGCCTTTTGGGGAAAGATCCCCTAACCTTCTGGAGACCTGGTAATCACCATCCACCTCCTGAATGACCTCTGAGAGCTGCAGAGAAGGCAGTACAGCCTACAGCCCTGATCCTCCAATCCATCATCCAGTCCTCTCCCTGTGCAAAACCTGCAAGCTGCCTGCCTACCCTGGCTCTGGGGGTCCGTGGGGACCACGGGAAGCAGGTCTGGCTGCAGCTTCCAGGCCTTCATTTGTAAATAAGCACCTAGCTGCTATGGTAATGCTTATTTAATTTAGGCTAAGTATTTCTACAGCTGTTCTGGGGGAATCATGCTGCTTTGTGCTACATGTTAATTCTTGGCTGCTCACAGCTGCAGAAGTATTGGCCAGGCAGAATCCTCAGGACAGGTTCTGCTGCCTGGTACAGCACAGCTGTGTGGGCTGTCCCTGCTTTGGGCTTCATGGAAATTCTGGTTGCTCACACAAAACAGCGACCAGTCCTGATCTGTGCTAGCAAAGCAGGTCCTAAGTTGTAGGTGACCTAAGGCATTTTATAAGAAAAAGGATGCTGATCCACTTCTCAGATATAGCTGTCTTTTCCTGGCCTCTGCTCAGTCACACCATATCAGAAAGCACACTGGGTGTTCCTGCCTTGATTATACAGCATTAAATCTCCCCTTGCTTCTTATCTGGGCTTTGAGTGACTAGGGTGGGTCACAGTGCAAAAGCCAAGGGGACAGACACTGAGCACAAGGCAGAAGCACCTCTGAGCCCAGGGGTTACAGGCTGTTGGTGGAGGCAGGTGGGTAGCAGGGAACTGCTGGGAGTAGTCCTTGCCTTGGAGCAACCATCACAGCAGAGCTACTCCAAAGATGGGCGTGGCAGCCCTGCACAGTCCACCTTGTGCTCTCCATCTCTGCCAGTTCCTCTTCCTTAGATGTTCAGGGACAATCCACAAAGACCCTATAGATTCCCTTGCCCCTTTCTGCAGTGCACTAGTCATATTAGTCCCTGCACAGCTGAAACCTCTCCTAGCCTTGGGATCGATAAGACTCCAAGGCTGAAATGCTGCCAAACCATCCTGCTGCAGCAGGTGGGCCCCGCTGGCGGGGAGGAGCTGCAACGAGTGCTCACAGCTCCCAGCGCTGGCTCCTCTGGTGCTGCGAGCAGCTGGGAAGCTGCTGCTGTTGGCCAAGTGTGATAAAAGTCTCCCTCCAGCCCCCCCTGGGTTGGGGTGAATTGGAAAGCCCAGCTTAGCTTGAACTGGGGATGCAGGCACTCTCTGCAAAAAGCAGGTTTTGGGGTGTGATGGGCTGAAGTCTATTTTTTGTTGAGGATTTCAGGGCAGGCTTTGGGGGGCAGCAAGGTGTGTGGTGGTGCATCCCCCCATCCCACCCCACCTCACCTCCCCCCACCACCACAGGCCACACTATTTTTTGAGTGACTTCAAAACACTCATCTCATGACCGGGTGCTCTGCAGCAAGCAGCCTGGCCATGGGCTCAAGCTTGCCATGGACCCAGTGTCATGGCAGGGGGCAAAAAAATTTGTGCCAGGTGAGACGACACTGGGTCCAAGTGTGCTATGGGCTCCAGGTCATGCTGGGTCCAACCATGCTGTGGATCCAGCAGGTCCATGGCATGGTTGGACACACCGTCATCTGGGGTCCATGGCGTGCTTGGACCCAGCATCATCTTGGGGGATGTATAGTTTGGTCCTCAAGCTTTGTACCCCCTGAGATGATGCTGGGTCTGTGTCATGCTAAAATAAGCCCCACTCTGACAGGAGCCTTTGCATGAGCTGCCATGCAATGTGTTTATACCCCACGTTTGTCTCTGACTTTTAAACACAGCAGCGAGGAGTAAACGCAGCAAGCCCGACCCAGGCTTTGTTATGACATTTTGTTGCAGGCAGGAGGCAAGCTCCGGCTCCAATAACAAACACCCAGTGTTATGACACTTTTACCTTTCCAACTATTTATGTAAGCACAAATATTTTATTTTAAGGTTTGAGACACACCGTTAACATAAAGCAGTCTCATTCCTTTCAATACAGCCTGGTTTTCACTCTGGGAGCTGTTGCTTAATGAAAAGGTTAATTGTGTTTTATGGGGCTGTATCGCCTGCCTACCAGTTTCTGGCTTGGAAGGAGGTGAGGTGCGGCTCCTGGTGCTCTTGCCAAGTCATGGGCCGTGAATACAGGCAGTTCCTAGGAAGAAAACAAAAAGCACGACAAGAAGTGGCTCAGAAACCAGGGGGTTTTGTGGCACAAATCCATTCAGATGCTACAGAATTAATTTCATGCGAAATGATTTCCAACGAGGCTACCCCATGATAACACCCAGTGCAGTGGAAGATGAGAAGGGAGTTTCATGGAATATGGACTGTTTTCCACTGAGCAGTAAACACGCTCAGCCTTTCCCTTCCATAACTGCACCATGTTAAAGAAATCCTACGAGTATTTTCCCCTCCTGAGATTGAATTAATTAACTTGAAATTTCTTAACAGCCCATAATGAGTGGGGAGAGCAGGAGGAACTGAAAGTTTAATCTTGACTTGTCAGCAAATTCCTCCTCCAGCAGCCGAAGGAGCAGCAGCCATGCACTTGCATAATGCCCTGGTGTGGCCGCCGGACTGTTTTGATTAAATGGATTCTGGGGGTTTAGGAAAACTACAAATTTTATAGCTCTGGTGTTCTCTGAAAAAGTGATGTAAAACATCATAAAGCTGCCAAACCACCACTGCGGTGCAGGGATCCATGCTGGCCCCCTCTGCAGCAGGGACTGTCAGCCCCAGAAAATGCTGTTAGGAAAATAATTGAGATGGAATTGGCGGAAGGGCGTGGGGGGTGGTTTGTGCCTTGCAAACTTTTGTTCCCTCTTTCTGAACATTTAATGCCTTTCGATCTGTGCCACTTAAAGCCACATCTGAATTTGGCCTGGTGTTTGGATTAGACAGTGAGCCAAGTGTTTCTCTGCAGCAGCATCACTCACAACATCAGGAATGCCATCATACCTGAACTTCCCTTCTTCCATTTCAAGAGGTTTAACACCAGCCCTGTACTGTGGTACTTATTCTTTCTGCCTTCAGACTGCATTGAAGATGGATCCAGGGGAAAGCTGCTATCTAAGCAGTGTGGTGTCAGGGCAAATCTTTGAAAGAAGGTTCTATTGACCCAAAATCTCATGTGGGGGTCACCTCTGCCCCATATTCAAACTGTGCTGCCTCCTGGTTGCCCCAAGCAGTTGTACCCAGCCCCAGATGCCCCTGAGGGTAGGACTTCTGCCTAGCTGAGGGTGGCAGATGCATGCTATGATCCTCAGGTCACTCTGTGTCTCCTCACACCTAATTCAGTTGGCAGACCTTGCTTTGTTTGTTTGCTCAGGAGTGGGAAGATGAGCTGGTGCCCTGCAGTAGCAACAGGCTGGAATATATAATCATGATAGTGTCTGGCTGTAGGTTTTTGTCATCTCCCCTGGTTGCAAAACCTCACAGGGTTTGGGCTGCATGGAGGTGCTGGGAATGGTGTTCCTTCCAGCATGAGGGGTGGTCCGTCTCTGAGCTTTTAGGGAATGCTCCCTCTTTTGGCAACTTCTGATATATTTTCCTGTGGATTGCAGAGATGAAATGCAGTTCAGTGTTCCTTAGGGATGTGAAAAATTTAATTCCTGAAATCAAATCGATTGCAGTAAAATTACAGCTAAAATTGCAGCCACTCTTTCTTGCAATCAGTGCCAGATGGGTGTGTTGTGTACACCCGATGATTTTAATGGCCAAGACCTGAGCATTTCAACATCCCAGGCCCTGAAGAAGAGTCAAATTCAGAGCAGAAGGGGAGAAAATTGAGCCCTGTTCTCTGCCAAGAGGCAGCAGGGAGGACAGGTGTACACAGAAACAATGCTCTGGTCAGCACCACCACCAAACCATTTGTTTCACTCTTTCTTTCTTCTTCTTTTGTTCTTTTATTTTATCCCTTCTCCTTTTCATTGGATTGAAGCATTGGGGCAAAGTATTTAGTGGTTGCAGGTCATCTGGCATGGACCAGGGGTATGTTTTCTCCAGCTGGAAGCACAGCCATGGTCCCAAGCATGCCCTTGGACCCAGCATCATTTCAGGTCCATGGCACACGTGGACCCAGCCCTGAGATGGTGCTGGGTCCAAGCATGTTGCAGATCCAGCATCATCTCAGGTGGGGACAGGATTTGTGTGAAGCGAAAATTGTGCTCTGAATGAACCTGGTGGAAAAAATTTAGAATCAAAATACTGTTAAATTCCTCTAATGTATAAATGTAAGTTCTCTAAATTTGAAGGTTTAATTGATATTTTTTCTTCAAATAATGGACTAATATTGAGTAATTTAAGCCATTTTACAGCAAAGGCAATCGAGTAATTGCTAATGGCTTTCAGCTGAATGTATTTAAAGTCAGGTCACAAATCTGAGCTGATTTAAAGACCAAGGGTCATTATTTTCTCTTGAAAAATAATTAGATAACAATGGTAATTAGAAGGTGGGATTCAAAAGAAAGTTGGGATCTCAGTATAAGGCTTGGGAGAGTAAGAAGATAAGAACTGACTTGATGAAGAAAAATTGTGACCAACTATCCTGTGAAGTGATCAAGGGGAGCAAAAAAGGAAAACAGAAATCTTGATATTAGAAGCTTGAATTATGTTAATGTGCTTTAGACAAGGAAAATGGAAGGATATTTTTTTAGCCTGGTATCACAATATGGAGATCAGGCTGGTGCAAGGTTTTCTGGCTTCACCTTCCATCCATTCACAGTCTGGGAAATGATGTGGATGTGGGATGATGGGTGCTTTGGCTGGAAGATCCTGTGGGGACATTGTGACACGCAGAGCAGTGCAGACTGGCAGGGAAGCACTAGGGCTGGTGACAGGGTGAAGGTTGAAAATAACTCCAAGCTCAGGAGAAACGCATGCCCCCGAATATTTGTGTGGGTGTTATCAGAGCAAATAAACCTCATGCTTTTTGAAAGAACAATTTATTGATACTTCAGGCAAGCTGGGACTCCTGCCCCAAGTTGCTGTAGGGGCAAGTCATTGTTGTATGTGTTTGTTTTCCTACTGCTGGCTCAGGAATTTGTTGGCTTTGGGAGCTGGCAGGTGTCTGTCCTCACATTGCTGCACGACCGCACGTGTGTCACTGAAGCAGCATTAAACTGTGTCACTGAGCACTGCCACGTCTGCTGCCTGTCCTTGCCCCTGCCATGGGGCTCATCCTGCTGCTGGGGAAGGCATTAAAGCTTTGCAGCAGGTAGATCCATGCACATAGTCTCTAAAACTGCTCTACATAATAATTCCAAGATGCAACATGTGCCCAGTCTAGGGCCTGAGGGATAATTCAGGATATTCATACCCGTCTCAGTTGCAGTTGTCTCCTAAAGCCAATGAGGGCTTCAGTTTCAGTGACATCTCAAAATAATGGCCTCAATGTCCCAGTGATGAGGCTGCATGAAGCTGTGCCTTTTGCTGTCCTTGGGACTGGTCTAGCTCTGGTAGTTCCGGAGTCATGGAAGAAGGAATAGAGGAATTCCTTGTCAGCTTTCTTCAAATTTTAGAAAGTGGATTCTTCTGCCTCCTCCTTTTTTGTTTCTTTTTAAGGTAACTTGTTCTGGCTCTTCAGAGGAGAACTTATTTCTTGCCTCAGTGTTTGCTCAGCTTCTCTGAACCCTTCCTTGCCCTGTGTCCTCCAGGATGAATTGTCCTGTAGTGGAGTGCCACACCCCTGCTTGTGTTCCTATCACTCTCCATGATGGAATTTCACTGCAGTGTGTTGTTCACCATTCAACTGAGCTCTCCCCTGTCCTCTCTGCTCTCACACTGTCAGTTGCTCTCTGCCCCGTGCCAGGATTTGAGCACCTTCCAGCGTGTACAGCTGCCTCTGTCAGCACTGAACCTTGATTGCTATTGCTCTGTTTGCTTAAGGTGATAGTCCTGCCTCTGGAGTATGGCTGTTTGGGAGATTTTACACATCCCAGCCTGCCTTCTGCTGTAGTTTATCTCTTTTCTTCTGCCAGCCACCACGTGTGGCATGTGGAGGTATGATCTGTTAACACAAACCCGCACTGAGCTTTGTCAGCATCACCCAGGAGGTGCCGTGGGTAGTTTTGCTGTGGCTCCCAGGCCCATGGTTTCTTTCTGGCTGTTCAGTAGTGCTCACTAAGCATTCTTGCAGCCCTTTGTTGCAGTTCTCGTGGGCTTTCTTCAAGCTTTATGGCTCCTGGCAGTAGATCCTTCCTCACTGGATCCCATCTGTTCAGCATCCCCAGCTGAGGCAACCTTCCTTAAGGTCTTCTTCCTTGCTGATTCCCTTTTGGATGCTCCTGTTCTCCATCAGACTTTGGCAGTCTTCATCCTGATGTCATTGGAGCAGCTCATCATCTGAAGTCATGGCTACTCTTCATTTTCTTTCCCTTGCTCTGTCACTTGCTCCCCAGGATTCTCAAGGCATGAGATAAGGAGAAACTAAAGAGCAAACAAAGCTACCAGTGGACTTTTAACATCCCTTTGTCTGGGGAAAGGCCCTGGGTCTTGCTCTTTGCTGTTTTCTTTGCTGTCACCCAACATTCCACTGCACTCTAACATGGGAACAGTTCAGCAGCATAAATAGCAAACAGGTTCATGTGCCTAAGCACTTCCAGATGCCTGAGCAGGTAATGCTTTGAAATGTCTTTTGAATGAGTGCTGAGTTTTGACCTGCAGGATAAATGCTGGCTGGCATGACACAAATAATACCAATCTTGAAAATTATCCCAAATTATCCCCACCAGTCGTAATGGTGGTAACAGCTCAGAGACCTGCCCCTCTGAGGGGTGATTTCCTGCCAGGATACTGTAGAGCCCTGCAATGACTGTCACCGACTTGTACCTTAAATTACCATGTCTTTGCTAATTGTCCCTGCTTCCTCAGGAGGTCTAAACACAAAACTAATTTTTAATTTATTATCTGTTCTTACATCCACGCTCAGCCATGTCCAGTTTCTGTCCTCTCACACTGGTCCTAAGGAGCCAAGTGCTGCATGTTCAGTATTGTTCACACAGAGCCTTTTCCTTTGGTTCACTTTCCTCATGCAGGGATTTTGCAGCTGGTCTCTGCAGGATAGAGGTGTCCTTTTCCCCTTCTTCTCCCTGTCATTACACCACCCCTTTTTGAGGAGGATGGTGCTTCTCTTACTGCAAGAGCAGCACTATCAGAGGACTAATATATCTAGATGCTTACATATCTCCATTATGACTGTAGGCTCCTGCTGTCCCAACAGCTTAGATGGCCCCAGTACATTTAGGAAAATAATTAGGACATGTTGTGCTTTGTGTCCTTTTAGGAAGAGAAGTCTGTAACTGCTCACACTTGAATATAGGCTGTAAATCAGAGCAGATCAAACTGATACTGGTGTGAAAATATTCCTTTTGCCTATGAAATGGGGGAGAGGGGGTGGAGGTAAAAACCTGAATCCCACTCCTGGATCCTTCTGGAGGACTTTTCATGCTTAGAAATCTTGGCATCAAACCCCCTGACTTCCTCAAATCCAATGAGCTCATGAGAGATGATTTCTATAGAAATTCTCATTATCTACAGGCTCAAAATATTCCCTTCTGTGTTTATTTTTTTTTTCTGAGAATGAGTATTTCATGTTCCACAGGAGAGAAATTAATAGGCAAAGATCCTGAGGTCTGTGTGTGTGGGATAAACCAGTGAGCTGGACCATACTCTAGTATCGCACAGCACAATCAAATTGTATTTCTAGTAACTGTTTACAAATGCTTGTTCCTTGGAAACTCTGCTATATGTGGGCAAGGAATTAAACTACTGGTTGAAAATTATTATAGGGGGATCGTTTTACTTTGTGCTGAGTGATAACAAACATCCAACAGAATTTTAGAGCCCTTCCTTTCTCTGGCTGTTAACATTGAAAATGTAATACTAAAATAAAATATTAAATGAATTATTCTCCCTTTACTGCATTTTGTCTGCTCCCACTTTCTCCTCCAATAGCTGTAGGAGACCTTTCCTAATCTTTCCAATTAACTCGGTATTTCCTGCAAGGCTGACACTGAAGAGGGTAAGAAAGGAGTGTAAAGCGAGGAAAGACATCTGTCAACTATTGGAAATACTTTCCGTGTTAGAAACTGAAGGGAGCCCACACTGAAGCCAGATGATCCGAGGAGAAGAACAATTGCAGCGTTGGCTTGAAAAGAATGTGGGTGATTTGTTATAGCTGTCCTCGCAGTAGGCACCTGGTTGTCATGTTCATATGAGAATACCTTGGAGATATGCTAAACACATATCCTGTTCCCATCAGGAGTGCTGAAGGGCCAGAACAGGCAAGGTTTGACTTGCATTTTCTGAAAGACATAAATTATCATTTGTTCCTAAATCTCCATCTTTTCAAATCCTTCTCATTCCTCTCTGCTGTCCCACAACTAATTCAAAGCAAGCTGTGAAGAGTTTGTGTGTTGGGTAGGCAGCTTAAAGTGTGTTTTAACAACTATGGAGACTCCTGACTGGCCCTTTTTGGGGGTGAGGCTGTGTGCAGAAGGGTTGTAGTGGTCTGCTTTTGACTATGAGCTCTGTATAATAGGTCAGTAGAGACCCATTTTGGTAATGCCGTAGTAAAAATATGAAACATTTTCTGGGGAGGAGAGACCCAGCGTTTCAGCTGATCTGACACATAAACTTTTGGATTGTTGTTTGCTTGCTTTGCTTTTTGATTTATTCTTTAGTCTGAAAATGGCTCCAGTGTAGCCTGAAAATGAGCTGGAAAAACAGTTCAGCTTTGTGAGCCAGGACACGTTCTAACAGGAGAAAAGGACTGCAGACTTCCAGGGCTCTCTCACTTCTCTTCTCCTTGCCCAACCCAAAGTAAATTAATTCTAGATGAACAGAGAAGAACCAGCTTCATCCTTGTAAAAGAAAAAGCGATTTCATTGTGATAGTTTCTACATCACTTGGTGTCCTCCTCCCTTCCCTCGTCTGATCAAAGCTCAGCTTGTCAGCAGTCCCTCCCCATCCCCATCTGCAAAAAGAGACCTATGAAATAGTCAACTCAAGATGTGGCCACAGTAGTTTGACATTATACTCTTGTATTCTCCTGCGCTTCATCTCCCTCATTGTGCCAGGCTCCAGAAAACCAGAAGAAAGTTCTGTGAACAGCTGGATTAGTTTTAAGGGCAGAGAATATCTCAAGATCAACAACTGGAAGTTTACATTTCATGAATCATGGGATTTACCAGTCACCCTGGCAGTGGGCCCAATAACTCTTTTTCCAAAATGGCCTGCCAGTGGAGACGTCAAGGGATGGAGACTGCGTTAGCAGCTCCTTTGTTATCTTTGTGCTTAGTCATGATGATTGAATTTGAGGATGTTCATTTCTAAAACAAATTCACACCAGTCCTTCCTCCCTGAATGTAAGCAGTAGATGTTACTGTGGAACGAGAAAAGGAGAACTCTGGAGGTCACTGCTGCAGGTTTAGGTCCAACAGAGCAGCTTGTGCTCTGGATCTCATAGAAAAAGAACCACCTTGCCTGAGGGTGCCCAGCAGCACCTCAAAGGCATCTGGCTTGAGAGTATGAACAGATCTGGAGTTATCCCTGAAAGCACCACCACATCTCTGTAGGTGTGTCCTCCCCTGCTGGCTTTAACACAGAGGGACCTATTCCAGATAGAAACCCTCTATGATAACTGTTCAACATGTTCTCCTTCCAAGGGTCAAGCTTGTCATCTTCTGGGTATTTTCATTCTTGAGTTGTGTCTCTCTGTCTGGCACTTAATAGGGATGGACCCAGCCAATGGCAGGAACTGATGTAGGGCTTATGTCAACGCACTGTGGGTGACACTGAGTAGGAAACCTGCTCCAGCCCATGCCTGGATAAGTCTCTATGTCCATCACGAGCAATACACCCATCCAACAGCATCATTCATCTTACAAGTGTTTCACCTCTTCCTATGAGTGTTATCTTTCTTCAGCCTGTTGACCACAGTTGGTTATGCTGACCTGTACTGTTTGGTGAGACTTCCTGGCCATCACCACTTCCAGCCCCTGCCTCCATCCTTGGGATTTAAACTCCTCCCTCCCTGCCTCGCACGTCTCCCGAGTCTGGCCTCATGACATATGTTCTATTTGCAGAAAATGTTTGTCAAGACCAGGTGGTTGAAAGTAAAAATGCCAACAGATCTGCCTTTTGTAACCGTGCAAGCAGCTTGTTGAAATTAGTCACAGGCTGAGCTGCAGTACATCTGTGCTGTCAGCCGTCCAGAGAGCCATCGACACCGCCCGCCCCGACGGGAGCTCTGCTCCAGCGCCGATCCGCGGGGCTGCGCGAGCGCACGCTGAACTCATTCCCAGAGCCTTTTCCCCACTCCTCCAGTTTGCAAACCTTTGCCCAAATTTAGCCACGAGCCTCCTTCTAAATGCATAAACACTCGTGTGTCCTGAGTTTCAGACACCCATAGACAGAGCAACCCGAAACAAAACCTGGGAAATCTCGACAATGGCATTTGCTTTAGAAGAATTTGTACTTGGCTGTTCGGAGAACTTTATTTGTTTTTCACTTAATTGAGCAAGGACTGTGACTTCCAAGGCCTTCTGGGGTGTGAGGTACCTTCCTGTTATTGGAGGATTTATTAAATTTGTGCCCACCTCCCATTTTCTGCTTGAAAATCTGAAAAGCAAAATTTCTCTCTGTCTCTTTGCTATTGTACAGCTGGAAAGCACCAAATCAGCTGGTAATTAATAGCTATTCCCAGTGTTGAGCAAGAGTCATCTGTTCCCACTTTCTGTGTGGCACCCAGCACCAAGAACCTTTGGGAACAGCACCACAGTGATCTCAGCACGTGGTGCTGAGATGGCAGCGCTGTGCCTCAAACCCTCCTCTTCCCCACCGGGTGCTACCTTTGATGCACGTCCAGAAATACGGCTTGAATTGGCTTCTTTGGATCCATCCTGCTTAACTGCTCTGTCAACATGCCCCACTGTACAAATGCACGAGCAGTTTGCATGTCTGTCCTGGAGCCAAGGCTCTCATATTTCTGCGTGTCCTACCTCTGATGACTCTTCCCGACGTGCTTTAACCGATGCCTGTGCTCATCCTGTCCCACATCCCTGCTCCCACCTCTGGGCACGTGGCCCCAGCCTGCTCAGCTTGAGAATTGCTGCTCCTTCCCCTGAACACAGAAACATGAGGGGTTCATTCTCCCACCCTTATAACAGGAATTCTCATGAGTTTGACCGAGTTTTCTTGCACCAGCAACAGACCTCGCAGTCCATGCTGGCTGGGCAAGGGGAGAACGTGTCTCTGGCTTTGCCTGTTTCTGAGCACATTTGGTGCTGACTTCTAAGCATTTTGCACACAATTCCCTGCCTGTGTGAAAGCCCGACATTGTACTGGGAGGCCACGAACACAGGACCTTTGTGCTCAGGGTATTATGCTTTTCCCGCGCACATGCTCTCTGCTCACACACGCCGTCTGGCCAGCCCTCGGAGCTGGGTCTCTTGCATACCACGCTTTCCTATGGAATTTGGATTCAATCGTGAAAATTCTCCGCCACACAATAAAAGTGGCATTTCCATGCCCTTTAGCACATCAGTCTTTTCTTGTGAATAGAGTCCTGAGTTCTTTGGCTTTTGCCGTATGGAACAATTGATCCCTTCAGTTCACTTGCCAACAGTAATCGGTTTCTTCTAGCCATAAATTTTAGCCATTCTTTTTTTTATTTTTTCCCTTTTTTGGGGGGGCATGGAGGGGAATAAAGTAATAAAAAGAGACAGCCATAAAGTAGGCAGCTGTTGCTAGTCAGATCTTAGTCTGGGAAAGAAGCAGAGCAAATATTACCTGCTGCTGTTTGCTGATGTTTAGCCATCAGGACAGCTTGCTCTATGATGGTCCCACTGCCAAGGTTCTCGCTTCCTCTGTAATTATTGGCCATGTAGGGTCTTGCTGTATTTAGACTACAGGAGTAACCAGTTTGAAGCACCCTGGGGACTTTAGTGGTTGTAGGAGGAAGTCAGGTAATAGAATCTAAGTGAGCAAAGCAGCAGTGAGGCAATTTTTTTAGGATGGAAATTTTGGATTCATCACTTACCTATCTGGTGTCATTATTTGTTTGCCTGTTCTCTGCCTTGCATCAACAGGCTGCTTGCACATTTTACCAAGGCTTTCCTTTTCTGTTCCTTGCAGTATCTGCTCAGGGCTCCTTGCTCTGGTTTTCAGAGTGAGCTGCTGTTTTCGTGCTGGGTGGCACTGGAGAGGCTCTCCAGAGCACCACGGCATCCTAATGCCAAACCCCTGCAAAATCCCCCTCTTCTCTCCTGTCCTGGGGACCACATGTGTGTTTTGCTTTCCTTCTGTCTGCAGCTGAGGCAAAAAGGGATGGGAAATGCCAAGGAAAACAGTTCCCCCCTCTCCTCCAACATGAGTGCCACAGAGCTTGCTTTATAGGTTAAACCTAGAGTGTGCCTTGAGAATGGGTTTATTTGAAATACTTTTGTCCTGGAGGCAGATTTTCTATCCATATGGCCCAGTACAGTAAGAGTTGTTTCACACTTCTCTGGTGGTTTACAGTAAACTGGGAGCACCTGCCTCTGCTGTGCTTGGGAAGGGCTGAGTAGCTTTGAAATTGCTGATAAAACTATTCTGAGGGAACTTGATCTTACTCAGTTTCCTTCCTGTGCCTGCTCTCTGCTCCATGCTGCTGGTATCAGAGGAGGAGGGTGGGGGCCTCTGTCGTGAGCAGCTTAGTAGAGGAAACACATCACATTTAGGGTCCAATCCCTTGGAATTACAAAAGAAAACCTCCCGCAGCTGTGGGAGGGAGGAATATCCTACTTGAGACCAACCTGCGCCTCCACAGCTGCTGCTGCTGCTCCAGTGACAACCAGGAGGCAATAAATGGATATATGATGGGGCCTGGGCATGCTGGGTGACTTGCAGAGAACCAGAAAACCCTCCAGCAGAAAGAGCTGCTCCTTCCCCTGCAGTTGAGGATCTGCAGACATTTGCTTTCTCCCCAGCAGGACTCTGATTCCTACGAAGTTCTTCCAAAACTGATGTCATCGGAGCAGAGACCTGCCAGATTTTCTGACCTCTTTGACGTGCTCCCAATATGCACATTCCCTGGGGACTCTGTGAGATGACGTGTGCCATGGCTGAAGGCCGTGGGGCTGCTGGCCCTCGAGCAGGGTGCTTGGTTCACAGGCTGCCCTGGGAGAGCCAGCCCCAAAATCCACACTCCAGCTCCCCCCTTTAGCCTGGCTAAATCCCTCCCACTGAAACCACTTTATTTCTCAAATAACCCTCTACAACTACATTTTGATTCTGTAGAGAGCTTAGGTTCCTTCCCCACCATCTCCACTGAGGATTGGAAAAAAATATATGTATTTTAAACCCCCTAGATTTGGCAGAATCAGCTCTTTCCAGTGCTGTCCCTACCCGCTGGGTTTGTACATCCTGTGCCAACATCCAACTGCAGTACAGCCACAATATCACCTTGTTTCCATCTGTTCAGTATGAGGCATGTTTTTTAAATCTTGGATAAACCAGGACCACCAAGGAAGTCTGTACTTGTGAATATGTCATTAGATGCTTTCTCTTGAGGAGGTATCCATTTCAGTTCCCTGTGTAACCATAGGTCTTATCTTCCACTTTAAGTACTGCACTGGTGTTTGTAGGAATGTTGGATGTCCCCCTGGCATCACCAGCCACGCTTAAGAAAAGTAGGTGGTTCTTGAATACAAGCAGCTGGCTCAGCCAGCATGAGGGGTGAGTCTGAAAAGCATTACCTGAGGCCAAACACATTTCTGAGGCACTGGGGTTGCAAAAAAACATTGGTTTTTTTTGTATGGACATTTCATTCACAAAAGCAGAATTTGAGACCCTGTTTCACAATCCCATTCCAGATCCTGACAGGTTGGAGCCTCCTTGACTGAGCAATCACTTTCCACCTTCAGCTGCACAAAGTTTGGGGCATGGCCTTGAATCAAGATGAACTTTTTTTGTCCATACCAGGCATTTGCCTGTGTGTGAGGCTTCTGACCATGTTTGTGCAGTGTCTGTTTTGAGAAGAGACCTGCTCAGATGGATCACCAAAATGCTGCTGACACCCTGAGAAGATTAACAAACTCAGGGAAAGGCCAGAAATAATATATACTACTCACATTCTTGTTGTGACCAGTTAAAAAAAAATAAATACACATAACTGTCAGTCCACCACAACTGAACACAGTTGTATTATCTGCTCCACTTTCTGATTTATTTGTTGGAGTACAGCAATGCACTTATGTTCTGTACAGCTCAGAGTTGCTCTTTCATGGGCAGCAGAAATGCTTACGCATTCCAGTAGTTAAATGATGCAATATCCAGGTGGATATTTAATGGCCCATGACAAATCTGGAATGACACAGCAGACACCATAAATATCTTCACTCGAATGGATAGAACAAAACCTTTCTTATGAAAGCTGTTCCAAATATTTTCCACGTGCTGGCCGTATTTTTAAAATACCTTTTAAGAACAGCCCAGGGAATCGTCCCTGTCCTCCCTGCAGCCTGGTCCTTTCTGAGCTTTTCAGGATGTGGAGCCCATGGTACTGCAAGAAATGGAAGAAATCTCTTTCCCATCAAACAGATACTTCTTGGCATTTCTTTAACACTCATGAAAAAACTTGCAGAAGTTCATTCAGGTGAATGTGCCCAATTTCTTCAGTGAAACTCCTCAAGCTTATGAGCATTTATGGGTTTTTGCATAATCCTAGAGGTTTCTTAAGCATGTGCTTCTGCCTATGGGTAGGTGCTGTCTTGGTTAGGGCAAGGTGTTGCAGGATGTCAAGGCTGGCAGTCACTCTTGTGTCACCAAAGTCCATCAGCAAGGAAATGTTGTCCTGCAGGTGCAAGACAGACATGAACAGTGCCCACACTGGTGTGCCTGAGCATATTCTCTGAGCCTTGTCACCATAAGGATACGTATGAGATGCTGGAAGGGGGCTGGTGAATCTTTGAAGTGAAGGACACAGTTTTAAAATTAGGTTTTGAAAGGTCTGGAGCTCTTGTGAACTGAGGCTGAACTTGCTGAATCTTTTCTACTAAAACTTTTAAAAAACCCTCACGCTTCATTTTGCCATCCTTCACATTTGAGTGCATTCTAGACCAGACTTAAAAAGCAATTTCAAAAAGAGAAAAGTTTTTTTTTTTAAAAATAAGCCTGAGTAACCCTAAAGTGATGCAGACTGTTTTATTTTGAATGAGGAAAACCCATGTTATGTGTTGAAGACTTTATCTGAAATTTTTCAAAGGGTAAGGAGGAGACGTGTGTGCTTTCCTGAAACATTCCTTTTGGTTTAAGATTAATAGGTATTTTTATGTTATTTTATTTAGTCACTCATTGACTTAAAAACTCTTGATTTTCTTGGCTCCCTCACTAAAACAGCTTCGTGGCATCCTCAGTTTGACACTTGGCTTATGGAGATGTTATCTCCAAGTGTGTGTACCCCCCCCACCCCCAGCACTGGCACAGACAGACAATGGTTGGGTTGTTGTCAAGCACATCTGAAAATTTAGGTCTTAAAGAGGAGAAAAAAAAAGAGGGTGAAAGGCAGAGGAGGGTGAGGGTTTGGAGTGGTCAGATCCTGCTGGCCACAGCTGCCAGGGCAGAGCTGTGATGGTCCCAGGGATCCTGCTAAAGGGATGGAGACTGTTCAGTCCCTGCAATACACCTTGAGCACTGAGCTCCAGAGAAACAAAGGAAGGTTTTAGGGAAGTTTTGGCATTGCTTTACATAGGATTTGATCCCTTGTGAAGTGCGTGGCAGGGCCCATATGGAACTATTCCCAAACAGGCTATAAAGATCCAGAAGAATGTATCTATTGCTACTGTCCTTGTTTATGGGCTTTTTTTGTGTGTGCTTCTTTCCAAAACATTTAGAAAGCAGTAGGATTTCATTACTGATACATGTGTGCCTCAGAGGCAGCTACTGAGCCTAGAGAAAATATCGTTGTCTCTTGGAGAGTGAGACAAAAAGGTATTAACTAACCCCTTAGGTTTAACATGCTGGTACAAGGTACCTTGGAGCCATTTTTCAAGACAGGCAAGCCTAAAGTGCAGCACTCTCAGCTTAAGGGGCTATACACAAATAGAGCCTGTGCACACCTCCCCTCCTAGAAATGCTCTTTATTCGTTTAAATACATCCTTTATTCATAAACACTGAGGAACTTGTCAATTTGTCACGGTCTCTATATGCCCTTCTCTTCCCTGCAGTTAAATCCTTGTTATAGGGTAACAAAACTGATCTTTATCTGTTCTTAACCACTTACCCTTTCTGCTATTTTGCAGTTGCTTTTACTGATACTTGTGTTTATTTCTGTTTAATCTCCAGTGTCAAAGCACTAGAAATCTCTCTTGGCCTTGAGTTATGGGACACTTGTCTCTACCACAAATTAATAAATGATGTAATCACAGCTGCATCTTGCACTAGCTGGAGAATACCTCCACAGTGCTCTCCAGACATGACCACGTTGCATTTGCCCTGCAAAAACCCGTGTGCTCAGGCCAAGCATCGAAGAGAGCCTTGCAGATGCACATGTGGACATGTGCAATTGCTCCATCCAGTCAGGGTCTAGTGACTGCTCCAAGGAGGACGTGCCCTGGGTTCCCAGTGGGGTGCTGGGTCTGTCCCAGGAGCGGGTCTGTCCGATGGCAGATCTCCATTTGGAGCGATGGGGAAAATGTCCTGGCCACTGCTCAGCCTCCCCAGCATCGATGTTTTCCTTCTCATGGCTTTGAACTTGCAAACTCCTCTCTCCTCCAGCAAACTTTAATGTTTCACTCTATTGTATGGAAATGTTTGTGTTGCTCTGTGAAACGCTGAGGATTCTTTTTATTTTTGTAAACGTAGACAAAACAACCCTGTTTTCCATGAGCTCATTCTACGAAACACGAGACATATTTCGAGTGTTTTCCCCCCAAGATCTAGACTGAAGCAGATGCTCACTTGGAAAATTTAAGCCTGTATAGTTGAATTTTGGCAACAGCAACTGAAAAAAGTATCTTGTCAGTGAAAGCATCTGACAGCCGTAACCATTGAAAAGTGTTACATAAAATAAACGCAGGGAAATCATCTAGTTTGCAGGGCACAGTGTGCAGATGAATGAATGGGGAAGGATATCTGCAGGCATGTGGTTTTCTCCTTGCTTTTGGACTGTGTACAATTTCCCCCTGGCCAGTGGGGCTGGGGACTACTGGGACGGCCCAGCTGCAACCAAGCCATGCTCTTGTTATTCAGGGAAGCATTAGCAGAGATCACAGTGACTCACAGCCCTGGCCTTGGCTTGGCCAGCATCCTGTGTGCTCCATCTCTGCTGTGGTGAGCAGCCACTCGCTCCTCCTCATCTTCCTTAAAAACGTCATTTCCCACAAAACCATCCAAGCGAGCAGATGTGGGGTTGTCTCTGTGCAGGGTCTGCAGCAAGGGCAGGCTGGGCACTGGCAGAGGGTGACCCCAGCCAGGGGAGCCCCTCTGGAATGAGGTTTGATACCAACCTACCCTCTTTAAGCACAACTAGGAGAGATGCTCAGACATCCCTGACCCCTCTGGACCAGCACAAAGGCATAAAGGAGAGTGGCTTGACCTAATTTAAGAGATTTTTTTTTGCATTCCCGAAATTCACCAATTACTTCCTTTGCTCATCTTTCTGTTTTCCTTCTCTCCCCTTTCCCCATCACTAACAGCATGGCCTCTTCCTGGGGCATGTCTGCCTGGCTGGGAAGACATGAATTTCCATTACTAATGTCCATCATGTGTTTGTCAAGTCCAGTACACAATTTCCCTTTGTATTCCCAAAGTGTTAAACTGCATTTATTATACAGGACACTAAGGGAAAATTGGCTAAGCAGTTGATGGATAATTGTGTTTCTTATATTTTCCCATTTTTCCTCCTGTAGAAAAGACTTGTTTGGTGAAAAGACCTCTGCATTTTTATCCAGTTTTCCCCCCACTGTGATGGAGCTGTGCTCTCATTACTCATTCAGTTTTTATCTTTTATGGCAATGAATTTAGGGGGTTTTTGGCCATGAACTCATTTGTTCTCTCTTTGCCCTGATTAGCTCACATTTGCTTTTCCTTCTCTTCCTTCAAGAACATCTTTTCCTACAAAAAACTTCATGCGTTTATCTTTGAGGCATTTATTTGTAAACCACCACCAGGCCTTTGAACTTAATCCAAAGGAAAAATCCCCAGTATCTCCAGGAGCTGTTTGCAGTCTGAACACAAAATGGGATCCTGTATGTGGCGGGTGTCTGTATGTAGGTTAGAACTGTTCTCCTGGATCAGACCAATTCCTCGTGTTTGGGAACATGGAGCAGATGCTGAGAGAAAAAAGCCTAAGGACAAGGCAAGAATGTCCTGATACCACCCTTGGCATTGTTTTGATTGATGGCTGTCGATGGCTTGGGGACTTCCCACGCTGGAGGTTGTGTTGCCTGTTGGTATTTAATGTCCGTGTCTCTAATCCCAGTTAAACACTGTGTTTAGTAACATTTGTCTGTGTGGTGGCTCACAAAGCCTTCTGTAAGTGGCTTTTTTATTTTCGTTAGCAAAATACTTTTGGGTTCCATAAAACATTTTCCTTAAAAAAACAAACAGAATAAATCCTGGTAATCTATCATATTTAGCACTGTAAAAATCACAGCCATTCCCAAGCCAACCCCATTGTCTTGGGCTCTGCTCAGACTCTCTGACAGCTTCCCTGTGCAATGGGAGCTTCCTGGGGTGCAGGGAATTTTGGGGAAACCATGCATGTCTCAAGACTATGAATTCTCCATGCAGGAGTGAGTCTACGTGTGCAAAAAATCCCCAGGGTGGAGTGACTTCAACAGCACTTGGCTGGAGTTTTTCCAAGAAAACTGATTTTTCCAGATGCTCTTCATATGCCCTGAATTGAAAGTGCTGCCATTATTTGCAACATTTCGGGTGTTCCTTGGGTGACCATGCTGCTCATTGTGCTGTCCAGGGACTGATTTGCTCAAGGGCTTGTCTGTGTCACCAAACAGACCATCACCAAACAGACCATCACTGCATCCTGCTCACAAATTCTCTTTGTGCTGTAGAGAGGGGGATGGTGTCTGGCCCTCTGCACCTCCTGGTGTCTCCTGCATGGAGATATTCTTAGAGGATGCACACCCCAGGTTTCTCTTTATAGCACCTCTTCACCCTAAGAATTTTTTTCCAGACTGGGATTCATTCCTCCTTGATGTACCAGCTTGTATTCCTCTCCCAGGCAAAATCATAGAACCATTTAGGTTTGAAAAGACCTCTAAGATCTTTGAGCCCAACCACTAACTTAATGCTGCCTTCTGGTTTTGACTCTTCCTCCTGTATTTTCTTTCTCCCTTAAAGCAGTTTCATTTCCAGGGTGATTTTTTTGGAGTGGCTCATCTGCTGTTTTCATTTCTCTACTAATAACATTGAGTAAACCTGACCTTTGGCACAGCCAAAATCTCTGTGCACCTCTTCTAAGTTTCCTCGTGGTTCTGCACACTTGGCACCACATTTCCCACAATTGCAGGTCTCCCTATCAGTGACTGGCTGGGATTGTCCCATTTCTGGAAGCCTGGCCCTAGCCTCAAAGGCTGTTCATGAATGTCTGGGAATCAGGGTACGAGTGGGAGGCAACTCTACTCATCTGTCTGAGCCTGATGGGATTTGAAACTGCTCCGATGTCCTCTGCATCCGTCTGTCCATCCACAGCTGGGAGGTGGGCTCTGCCAGGGGCTCAAATGAAGCGCAGAGCCAGAAAAACTCTGCTCTGAGCACTTGGGCAAGAGCCTGTCTTAGGAATTTGCCTGGGTGCCTTGGCAGTGGTGGTTGTTTTCCAACCCAAAGCAAGCCATCAGGGCAACAGATGATGTTTACTTCATGTGACATAATACTCAAGTCAAATATTATTTAGTAGCGCTTTCTTTCATGTCCTGACAACTCTTAAAGTGCCTCTGTATGACAAAAAGCTGTCGAACAACTTTTTGCAGTTTTGCCTTGTTTTGTGTGCAGAGTGAATATTTGTCTTTTCTTTGGCCAAGTCAGACTGATCCCAGCAGAGCTACATCAGGTCAGACTGAAGCCATTTGCCTTCAGTTTTAGTAGCACAAGTTTATCATGTCCCTCAAAGGAGATTGGAAAAAACTCCAGTGGGTTTTGGACTGGATTTAAGGTCAGCTAGAGCATGTGGTGAAGCAGGAGAGATTAATGAAGTGTCAGCAGAGGATGACAGGGAAAAAAATCTCAAATTATGACCCAAAGAAAAGCATCAGTGCTTTCCAGCTTTCAGGTCCTGCTCAGGGTCCTGCTCCCACCAACATCCTTTACTGGGCACCGCTGCCCTCATGCCTGGTCAGGACTATGCAGATATCTGGTGCAGATGAGCACTGCTGACCCCTTGTACCTGGGAAGGGTCACTGACTCCTTTGGTGTGTCCAGTGTTGAGCCAGCTGATGACCAGTGAGGGTTCTGGAGTCTGCCTGGGCCTCTCCTCTCTTCGCTTCATCCTTGAGCAGAGGGGAGTCTGCCTGGTGGGTTGCTGCCAGCTATTTTATTTCTGTGAAATAGTACGATAAAGGTACTGTGTGTGAGCCCCAGCAGGCTCCAAGCCAGAGCTGTGGCAATTATAACCCAGGAGCATCCTTGGGACCAACCCCAAACTGTGTCCTCACATCCATGTCAGAGAAGATTGAGGTGGTGGTGTGCAGAGACAGCACCACCTCCTTACAGCACTGGCTGGTTTATTAACCTCTGGAAAGCCAAACTTTCACAAGGAATTGACACATTTTGAGGACAAGACCTGGCATATCACATGACCTTGCAATATCACAAGTTGACTGAATTTATAGAGCCTTTCCTGCTAAAGCTTTGTGGATCCAATAACCCAAATACCCTGGCAGTGTGGTAGTCGTGATGTAATGGATGTACTATTTAATTTTTATAGTGTGCTTAGACATATTTTACTGACATGTTCACTGCAGCAAGCAAACACTGTCTGTCTTGATGAAGGTGTTTCTTTGGAGATGGTATTTCAGGTGACTGAAACTGCCAGAGGGAAGTGTGTCTGTACTTCACCCACAACAGGGTTCCCCTTTCAGTCAACAAGACTCCCATGAACAAGGTAGAAATATACAAAGATTTTGTTAAAATTTTTGCTCGTCAGTGAAAATATTATTAATAGCATGCCTTCTAGCAGCACCCAGGGGATTTGGCTGAGCTCAGCTTCTCTGCCCTGTGCCAGGTGCCCTCCAAATCAATGTGAGAAAGGCAGTGCCCACTTGCTGTTTGGTTTTTAGCAGAGGAGTCAGTGGATCTGAAATTATTTGGAGAGATTGGTGTTTGCCCTGTATTTTGAGGCTGCAGGGGTAGAGCACATCAAGGATGACTGGAGGGCACATTTTGGATTGAGTGTTGTGTTTAGGATGTTTACAGGCTGTGCTGAGTGCTGGAAAGCAAAATTGTGTTGGTCCTAATTTAGCAGTGAAGGGTTGATAACTCCTGTGTGAAGAGCAAGCTTTTCCCCTTCCCCACAACTGGCTGCAATGCTGCTGGGAGAAGTCCAAAGTGCTGGTGATGGCTGAATGCCACAAAAATGTCATGAATACTCATAGAGATTTTTACATGAATTTGTCTGAGTTGTGATCACACCCTTTGTATCCACTTTTCACTGATACTCAGTCCATCAGGTTTTACTGGCAGCCACATGCAAGTATTGAAGCCAGGATGTCATTGTCATGAGTATTTGTAGAAATTGGACTTTACATTCCCATGCAGGGAAAAGAAAAGGGAGGAAAAAAACCCAAACAAACAAAATAATCAGGAAATATTCAGGACATTGTTTAATAACAGCTGGCAGGGAAATTGGGTTCTTGGAGTTGAACTTGACTTTGTGACGGGCTTGGATGCTGGAGTGCCAAATACAAAAAGAGCAGTAGCCATCAAGACCAAGTAATACTTAGTTCAGTCTTTGCAAAGCAGCATCTCTGTGCTGGTTAGGGTGGGTTGCTCTGTGTTTTAATTGCACACATAAAACTTTCCTCTGGATGCCCAAAGAACAACCCTCTGTGCAAATTCTCAGAATTAAACACATCCAGGAGTCTTACATGTGTGCAAGCATTAAATCAGTTTTAAAGTTGCAGAGAACTCTCTGTGTGCTCTGGAGTCCCATCAAGTCCTCTCTATTTTCTTCGGTGGTGACTGTGTGTGGTAGTCCAGGAAAATAAACTCCAGCCCATTAAAGTACCCTTTGCTAAGAGTATTGGGCTGATAGAACTTACTTTATCACAATAAAGTCGCACTTACAGCGGATACAGATCTGAAGTCACTAATGCCGATGTGTTTGGAAGCAAGATGTTTGGTCTGGTTTGTACGTTTTATTGTTTTAAGATGACTGATGTTGCAAAGGTCTTTATCACGCTGTCAGCAATAAATGGGGGAAGGACACAGCACATCCAGAACCATGGAGCTGGTAGCTCATCCCGGGTCTCCTGACTTGCAGCTGTGCTCCTCCTCTGCCTGGCCACCCTGCCTTCTCCAAAACGCTGGACTGTCGTCAAACGCGCCGCCGCGTCCCAGCTCAGCTCAGCGAGCCAAAAGCCCTCAGGAAGGAGAGGGGTGTCTATCAGCAACTCTGGTGGGCTCTGCTTTGAGAGCTTCAAACCTCGTGGGATTTTCAAACAGAGTATTTTCAAGCCCAGACAGTATCCCAGGCTCCACTCGGGGCTTCTGCAGATGCGTTGTAGCCGAATTGACTCAGCATTCAGATTGGAGACAGACGGCAGGGTTTAATCCAGAAAAGATGGAGACAGTTGTTAAAAAAGGACTGTTTATAAAGCTCCCCACTGCTCTAATGTCAGGAGGGGCATTTTAAGAAGAGGATGGTTGGGTATCTCTCGCTGCTCCTTCCTCCCACCATTCACAAAGGGCGCAGATCACACACAGCAGGACCCGGTGCCTGGTGTGCCTGTTCCCTGGAGCCCGGTTTGCAGGCCCGGCCCCGCTCCCCTGGCACACAGACCCCAATGTCCAGTCGGCAGCAAGGGGCATCTCTCACTTTACTTGCTCCCTGCCTGCTTTTATAGGGTAGCATTTTTCTGCCACTTTGGCAGCAAGACAAGCTTTGTCTGAACAGGCAGGAGGCAGTCTTTTTTGGCAGCTCCCCGTCTCCTTCCTTGTTTCCCCTGGTGCTTTGGCTCTTTCTCCCCTCTCTGTTTATTCCCTCAGGAGCCCAGATACCAGCAGAGCTGTTGAGACTCCGGCAAGGGTGCAGCAGTCACAAACATGCAATTACATTTCACTCAGCAGAAAGAGAAACAGAGCAGATCCTGCGTGCAGGGAGCTGCCCTGGGGACGGGGACATTGGTGCAGATGCAGAGTCAGACCCATGCTGGCACTGTTAGACCCACATCTCAGGTCGCTTTAGATGCTACCAGCAAGGGAGAGCACCATGTCAGCCACTCTCAAAGCCAGCCAGGACAGGCCAGGCTGGTGGGATGAAGTTCAGTGACAAACTGCAGTCATCTTCCCCTTGGAAAACTGCATGGGAGCAAGTCTGCTCTGCAAGGGAGCATTTGTAAAGTGCCTTAATCCCCTTGTTGCCTCTCAGTGCCTTTCCTTTCAGGAATTCAGATTTTAGGTGCTCAAAGGAGAACATGGGGTCTGGATACTCACAGACTTGGCTAATTCAAGCAAGGGCTTTGAATCCTCTCCCAGAATAAATGGAAACTGGAAGTTTAGTGGTGTATGCCTCTTCCCTGTCCTAGCAGGAGATGAGGATGTTTGCTTCTCCACTACTCACCTGCAGCTCTTGAGACAGCTCTTTGGCTGACACAAGATGCCCCAGGAGCAAGAGCTGTTTGTTGGCTTATTCCAGCCCAAGAGCTGCCTGTCCCACCTTCTTCTGGAGCTTTTGATATATTTACTTTTCTCCTTAACTGTGAAGGGAGATGCTCGTGGGCTGAACCCTGGCTTTGGAAACCTTCTCCTACAAGCCTGGGATGAACAATGACAACTAAAACGGTTCCATTTTCCAAAAGGAGCTTTTTTGGCTTTGAAAGAGATTTTGTGATCTTTTTTGTGATGGCAGGAGACTGGATTCAGAGGTCTTTTCCAGTTTTCTGTCCTTAAATCCAAAGATTGTAACCTAAGCATTAGTTTTACCTGGGGAGCCTGGTGTCCTGTGTTAAAAAGGAGCCCAAAGTTAGTACTGACCAAGTCTTCTTACTTAGCATCACCTGTTGGGGGAATGGGGCCAATGTGACTGTCTGATTATCCCTGTCAAGAGCTCCTGTCAGTGGTGTTGACGTGATAGGGCCGCAGCAGAGGGCTGTGAGGCTCTTGGTGACCTCCCCAGCAGGACAGATCTGAAACTAAAGCCTCCCTGCCAGGTGTGCAGGAGCCAACACCCAGCCCTGGTGGCTCTGCCATCCATGGATTCCTCACAGGGATGATGTTGAACCTTGCCTTTATCCACTGCAGCTGTTGGGTTGCCTGGCACAGGGAGGACCTCTGTGCTCCTCCACAGGGAGCATTTGTTAGGGGGCTGACTCGACGTGGATGTCCAACCCCACATCTGGCAGGATGAGTGATGGCAGGGAGGGCCCAGCTCCCCTTCCATGTGCCCTTCCCGAGTGAGGCAGAGAATGCACAGAGAGACTTTCAGCACAGCCCAGCTCCCCGTGGGATGGCCAGCAGGGAGTTTGTCCTCCCCACAAACCACCTACGAGTGTTTCCTACACGAGTCTGGGCTGGAGCCTCGGCGCTTTGAAGGGTAGGACCACACAGAAAGTCCAGCCACCCCACGAGGGACGCTGCTAATTGTCTGTGTCTGCCCGGGTGTCTGGCTACTGCTTGGCAGGAGCCACCCCTGCACACTGAGCAAGGTGGGCTCAAACACACAGCCCAGGCATCTGCAGGACCCGGCAAGGGCAAGCGGGCTGTGCCCGGCGACTCGTGCTGTAAATTCCTCTATAAATAGCTCAGGAATTACCTTTCCATTTCTCTCAGGAAGATGTGCTTAACTAAACAGAGAGCAGCACCGAGGGGTTGCTTTGTTTGTTGACACAGTTGGTCTCCATGCAGTCCGAGGGCTCTGCCAGGTTGGAAACCCCAGCAATATTTTGGTGACATGGAGTTACTAAGCTACTGTCAGACCTTGCTGGGAAAGCGAGCAGAACACCTCCCTGGGAGCAGCACACTTTGCTTAACTTACTGCTCGGCATTTCTAGCCCCTTTTTACGTTTTATGGCAATGTTGTACAAGGTTATTAGCTGGTCCTTAGCTTCAGAGGCTGCTGGAATCGGGGTGCTCTTCCTTTTCCACCTGGAGGTGCTGAGCGTTCCTCCCAAGGCAGAATGTGGGACTGGGAGCTGGAGGAGCCTTTTCTTTAGGAAACCCATCCCCAGCCCAATCCAGCTCCCCAGCCCGGCTGTGGTCATCCCACTGGGGGGGCTTTGCATGAGGCAGGAGAGCTGGGCTTGGCTGAGGGATGTTTTGTTTGTTCTCTTCTCTGTGCTTTGACTTGGAGCCTTGGCAATGCCTGTGAAAATGCCTTGGGGTTAGAAAAGTCTGAAAATGTGTTTGTTTCAAATATTTGGCTGGGCTTTTTTTAGGCAGGGTTCCCAGCACAGGTGTGAACTTTTTTGAGTGCTGGTTGTAATGCAAACAGTGAAGGAAGAGATCCCAGATGCTGCCTGGATTTCATAACATTCTGGCTCACTTTGGGTTTTTTTGGACTTGTGGCCCTTGGCAATATTTGTTTTATTCCTTATTTATACATTTATTACTTAAAAAACACCCTCTCTTCCCTCTCCCTCCCCCCCCCCCCTCCCCCGTCTCAAGCCACATTTGGATGAAAATGGGGAGGTAGCAGAAGCCATGGTCCCTTGGTGGCTTCATCCCCACTTGGGAACACTCCCTCCCCTGGGGGTCCTTCACCCTGGAGCTATTTGTCTGGGTCTGGCCCTTGCAGGGCTACTCATACAAAAGAGAAACATTTTTTTTCAGCTCTGCTAAAAAGGTGATAATTCACTGAGTTCCCAGGTTGGCATTTTGCCCGAAGGAGCAGGGAAGGTGGGGGGGAGGTGTATTTCTCTTTTAAAGACAGGGCAAAAGTGTGCCTTGTTTGTTTTACTTTTTTTTCCTCCCCCCAAGTTTGATGGAACAATTGAAGGACTTGTTGAAATACGACTTTAAAAGTCAGACAAGCTTTTTCTTGACATTCAAGGGGTCCATGGTGTTCCTGTCAAAACATGGCTCAAGTGAAGGGACATGGCACTCCAAGATAAATTCCTGTTTCTCTAGAGAATAGAAATGTAAAAAAAAAAAAAAACCAACACGGGTTTTGGCAGCAGAGCAAATGGGTATAAACAAGCAGAAAATGAGAAGGTTTGTAATCCTTAAAGGATCAAGTCTTCTGGGGTTGTTGCAGGTGAGAAGACCAAAAATGGAGGATTTCAAGCTTGTGATGCTTTTGGAAAGTGCCTTTGTGGAATACAGACAGATGATAAAAGGATATTTAAGGTGCTCAAGGGGGCAGGAGCTCTTGCATGTTGTATCTCATTTATTAATGAGAGTATTTCCATAATTAAACAAATAGTCTGGTGAGAGCAGCAGTGAGTCCCAGGTTTTTCCCAACCATAATTAGTGCTGCCATCTCATTTGCTTTGTTGCTCCCTCAGTTCACAATGGCAGAAGAACCTGAGCAGACACTGTGACCCAGGGAAATTGGGGCCCTCCTTTCCCCTGCAACTCCACTTATTCAGGCACCATTTCACCCAAGCCAAGATCTTGAAGCAGCTTCACTGCCTGGAATGATCCTCCACCTTAGGGCTGGAATTAGGTCTGGGCTCTTTCCTGGCGTGGGGCCTGGTTTCATGAGGTTGTAATTTTTGCCACAGAAATTAATGAGATTAAAGAAAACCAGCAAAGCCAACCAAGCCACCTCAAAGCTACCATTTTTAAATGTGAGAGGATATAATTAAAAATTCCATATTATCTCAAAATGTCAATATGTATTTCTCCCTATCTTTGCACAGATGAGGTCTAAGACAAGAGCCCGTGAGCAGAACCATCCCTTTAAAAGAGTTGCATGAAAAGGTAATTTTCTTGACAAAATTTTGATCCTCATTTTGTCCTGATTAATTTAGTTCAATCTGAAGTACTTGAAGAAATCCCAAACCCTCAAAACTTGCAGAACATCCCCACACCCACTAAGCCCCACATCTCTAGCTGTTGGCTTTGTCTGCTTCTCTTGCTTTTCAAAGGAGATCTGTTTTTCTAAGATACTGCCCAAAGACACTGGTAGATATTTTGATTTGATAGGAAAATTTCCTCTAATTTTAACGAAGTAAGTGACAGTGAACACCTGGGGATGCTGCAATCCTTGGTGTATGATGGGCTCTGGTGCAATGGGAAAAGAGGACTAAATTAGCAACAGCATCAGACTTAACCGTGAAACCCTCCCACCCCAAAAACTCCTGACTGCACTAGGACTTGTGGGACATAAAGAATCTTGCACCACAGGGGCGGGGAGAGGGACCTGCTAATCTGCTGGAAAGGAGATTTCCTGGAAAATCTCTAATGCAATCAAGGACCAATACAATGCAAGGCAGGGACTGGAATGGGAACAACACCCTTCCCTGGAATGGTCAGGAGGAGAAATGCAATGTAGCACTGCTGTGTCCTCTCCCTTCAGCCTCACCCCGGCACAGCACGGAGTGTCTGCTGAGGAGAGGGTACGTGGCCTTCAGGTTCAACGTGCTACAGGCTCCCCTCAGTCCTCAAAGGCAGATCATGCTTTACTCTCTGCAGTGGTGTGCAGGGTCTGCCTGTGCCTTCCAGTGCCTTGCTTTGATCCAGCCTCAAAGCTCTTGGGAATATCAGCTCATTTTACAGATTTAAGAAACTGAGGCAGCATCATAAAAAAATGGCTGAGGAGGGGAAAGCCAGCCCCCAGCTTGCACCCCCACAGCTCTCTGCCTTCTGCTGCTCTTCGGGGATCAGCCATAGGACTCTTTCCCTCCTAAAAGTGTTTTGAGCCCTTATTAAATGCTCCTTTGAAAAAGAACCAGTTATAGCTCTTAGCATCGTTTCCTTTCTCAAGCGTGACCCAGAAGTTGTAAGTACTTGCATTTGCTATCTGTACTTCATTTCAACTTCAATAATAATTCCTGCTTTTAATTTGATGCTGATTGATCGTGAAGCTGCGTGTAAGCCATATGGCACCATGTGCACAGTTTTACACCATTCCCATTTTCCAGCAGTCATGTCAAATGATTTATGTAGCTCCAGACACGCTTAAGGGACAAAGAGTGGCATTTGTTTTGATTATCTTATTAATGCTTTATTCAATCAAGAGAAATCACAGCGAATGCGTAGCAGACCAAATGTGTACAAACACAACTGCCCAAACTCACGTGAGGGCCAGCAGGCAGGCAGGGAGGAGGGGCGCTTGGTCGGGCTTTACATGTCTACTTTCCAAAAAAATAAATGTTATCTTTGTCAACAAGGCCTGAGAAACTCTTACTGAAGGCAAAAGACAGTTTGCTTTGGCTTGCCCTTCCCAGGGTTATTCTGAAAGTCGTGGGAGCAGCTGGTGAGAGCGATGGGTTGGGCGGGTTGGTGCCCTGTGGCCTGGGGTCCACCTTGGGGTTGCAGGAGGAGTGTGGGGATGGGGTAGGTGAGGAGAAATACCCAATTTCTGCCTCACCAGCCTTCAGCCAGCTGAAGCTCAGAGCCTTCCTGACCCAGAGGCTGTGGCATTGTGTCAGACAGAGGTGCCAGGTGCCGCTTGGGCTCTGGGGTGTGTGAGCAGGGGGGTGTGTAACACCCCCCAGGTGCAGAGGTACCCTGGGAGCTGCAATTCCTGCTCGGAGCAGAGCAGTGCTGCCAGCTACCCATCACCTCAGATGGAATTGCAATGCCTGGCTTTGCAATGCTTTATCCAAAGCAGGCTGAAATCTTGACACGGGGAGGATGCGTTTTGGCCAACTACGCTCAAAATCAGGAATTCAAGTTTCCTCAAAATCTGACAAAGCAGGGAGTCATCTCCTGCTGAACAGATGGAAATGGCTATTCCCATAGCTATGGGCTGGGGGTGTAACCTGGCACCTCTGAAATAAAGCTTGTCCTTTTCCCCCTCTGTGGCAGAAGCCACAAGTGTTTAATATACATGGCCCAGATCATTCCTGTTCAAAACACAAAATAAAATGCCAAAGAGGCAACAAATAATGACAAATACCAATATTCATTATAATCTCATTCTTGGCAGTGTCTGGAGCCTTTTATCATAGCCAGGCATCTTGGAAAAGCAATTCATATTTAAAAGATTAATTTCTTGAAGGTAAAATGCACATTCAAAATGAAAATCAGGATAAGGAGAGAAATCTGGGCTGGATGCCTCACTCAGACTGGGGTCAAGGCATATGAATATGGTTTCAGTCTGAGGTTTGCGAAGATATTTTAGGGATATAGTGCTCAGTTCCTGTTTATTTCAAAAGCTGTTGATCACTCACATCCTGCATGTGGCATTTTCCTTTTTTAAGAAATACTGCTTGATTTAGATAATTAAACAAAGATAATTTTCTTTCAGAAAGAGCTCCAGGTAGGTAAAAAGGAGAATATATTTCATTCTAATAACCGAAGCACAAGTTGTTTACTTCATTGAATATTCAGTTTAAAATCTCCTGAACTTTAAAGGAACCCATCATCAGTTTAATACTTTTCCCAGTGAAACCCCATACCTTCTTGCCAAGGGTAATGATTAATTCAATAGTGAATTGTCACTTGCTGGCATAAAGTGGGAGCAAAAAATTACGTGAGACTGTCACTAGTAAAAGGGCTCCAGTCTGCTACAAACATTAGAAGTGTCTCCTGCCACACCGGGGAATTAATAGTTAAAAACTGTTTTGGCCTGAGGAATGATTTTCTCAATGACACTGAATTTCTACCCAGTAGCAAACATAAAATGGCATATATATGAATTAAATATTTCATGTTATTGTGTGCACTGTTTCCCTGTAAAGCCTCAGAGTTAACAGACAGAATGTGAAAACAAAACGCCAGGTTGTCCAGAAAAGCCTTTGCAGTTGCCCTTTGCCCAGGGCAACTTCCAGCTGTGCGGCACTGGGGAAGGTTTGACCTGCAGGAGCAATCACTTATAGACTTTCTAAGAGGCTTTTAAAATCAGGAAAACTCCAGAAAGAGCAAGGCCTTCTGAGTGGAATGAGCAGGATGCCCAGCCAGGGCGATGACACCTGTGAGCGCTGAATCGAGCGTATGGGTGTCAGCTAACGAGGGTTTATCTGCAGCAAGCCACTGCACTTGTATTAAAGCACGTGTATGTGCTCCTGTCAGCAGCCCTTCTCCTGGCTGGTTGTCTGTCACCAGGTCCAGGTTTTGCTGAAGGCAGCATTTCCCTGTCACTCTGTGCTTCATGCACAGGTAATTATTTGCAGTGCCAGGAGTGACTTCCCTCCCTCACAGCATCTTGGACAGGAGACTCTCCCTCCCTGCCCCCTGCTATTTTCCTTTAAGACAAAGCAAAAGCCCAAGCAGGGAATTCAGAGAATGTTTTTTCTTCCAACTAAGGAAATCTCAGGGGCTTCTTCTAAAACACTGGTGAGTGCCTGGGCCTGGCTGCAATGTGCAGCATTTTGCATCAGCTCAGCCCTGTCACTGGAAAATGTGCCCCAGCCTCGGGCAACAGCTGGGGAGCAGCTGGGGGCTGGGATGGGCCAGCACTGGATCCCCTCCACGTTGGGTGAGACTCAGAGCTAGAGGAGAAACCAAAGGAGGGTTTCTACAGAGGTGTATTTTATTTTTTTTTTTTTAATGCATATAGATGGTAAACTTCCTGCTTGTCTCTTTTCCTGCAAGGATCTCATGGGCAGAGTTGTTGCTTCTACACCCTGTGTCCCTGAACAAAAAGGGTTTGGGCAGAAATGTGGCCACATAGCTGGTGTTGCAATGAGACAAGGCATCACTTTGCCAGGTGTGATGGCTTGGAATGGGGCAGAGGAAGGTTTTGGCAGAGGCTGCTGGGCTGATGCTCTGCCCCATCCCTGTGGTCACTGGAGACAAGCCTGGTATTTTTTGCCTGCCTTTTCCACTGACACACTGCTCTGAGCTGGGTGTTAGTTTGATTTCCACGTACAGTGCTCAGGACTGGGTGTGTGTGGTGTCTCCTGACTGTCACCACATCCCTGGGTTTCTCCCTGGGTGGCCCCGACGCTCCTGCTGTGGCTTCATTCCTGGGGCAGCCTGAGCCACCCTGGGAGAGACACAGAGAGTATTAGCTGAAACAGTCCAGGGATGGTTTAGAACCTCTGACCTGTCTGAATTATTTCTGGAAAAATAAATTTATCCTCTTTCTGCAAGAAAATTCAGCTTTTCTGTATGAAATGTGGATGGATTTTATGAGTGCCAAAGCTGAAATCCCCCAGCATAAAGACATGAATTCTTGGTGTAAAACTGCAGCAAGTTCTTTGACTTAAGCCACAGGAAAAACAGCAGAATTTAGCTTCTTTATAGTTTTCTTTCCATATTAGAGAACACAGAAATAGATTTTAATTATTTTTAAAGAGAAATGCAGAAGATCAGAATTGATTGAAGTATTTGCTTTCTGGTAGGAGCAAGGAGTCTTTTGAGGTTTCTTAGGCAAGCTTCAAAAACACCTAAAAGTTGCATGATCGAAGCTTTGTTTTCAATTATTCATTTGTTTTCAATATCTGAAGGTCATACAACAGGCTGGGATGGGGAATGCAGCTGTCATTAAAAATTTACTTACTTTTCATACTCCAATTAAACTTACAGATAATAGCAGATAAAAACAACCATGCTTTTGCTTTCCTGATGAGGGCACTGATTTATTGATACTGGACTTGTCTTCAGTGTACTTACACCAGGGATGAGTTTGTCTGCAAAGGTTTGCTTCCATTTTAGGAAGAAAAAAATTGACAGCTGTGAAAACAGCAGGATGTGATACTGTCCTTGATGAGGATTTTTCTTGGCAGCATGGCACACACATCTTACAAGACCATGACATGCCCCATTCCCTCTGAAGACACGGTCAGCTAATGCTGGTGTGTTAAATTAGGGATTGAGTCCTCTCCACTCCCTCTGCACTGAAAAAGGGAGCAGAGCTGGGTCTCAGATGGGGATAAAGGAGCTGCCTTCAGACTCCAACCATTGGACCTCTCCTGCATTTCACAGGACCTGTGAATTTTCCCACATTAAAAGAAAGATCTTTCCTGAGAAATCAGCTCCCATTCAGTTTGCTGAACCTGGAGGTTGGTGTTTCAACAGTTCCTTGGGCTATCAGTAAGACAAAGTTATTGAAAAAGTGCCTTTGGAAATCCAGCCACATAACTTTGGCATTAGAACAATGGCTCCTTTTACAGGAGGAAGAGGAGATGCTGCAGGGAATCGATACATCCTGTGCGTATCTCCACCATACTGAGTTATGGCCAAGAGTACCTGGGACAACTGCAGAAGTCATTTGGATATGCAGCAATAATGCAACCTTGTTATATGTGATCTAAATAAGAAATGGGACCCAGGCTCATACATCAGCTTCTCCTGCCTGATCCAGGGCAAGACTTACAGTCCATGTGCTCAGCTACAGCCACCTCGTATATTCTTTGACAGAAAATTGGGAAGCTGCACCAAAGCAAACTCTCTAGCAATGACTCATCCCTAATCACTGGTGATTAAACCTGAATTATATTCAATATATTTGCAAAGGTCTGTGGACATATTAAAACTGTCTCTAACGTAGACAAATAGAAAGAAACCCAAACACAAAAAAACCCCAAACCACTAAAGATTGCATTTGGAAGTTATTGTAAAAGAATAAGACGTCATGGTTTATGAAAAAAGATCAAGAGGAGAGAGCAGTGTATAGAAATGAAATAAGGAATTCATTCTTACACTGACGTCTCAAGGGTCAGGATTTCCCAGAAAAACCCAGCAATTTTAAATGGAAATGGATCAGACCAAAGATCATGGCTGCAGTCTTATGCCTAAGGCTCTCTTCTTCTATGTGATTCTTCATCTCTTCTTGTGGTATTATTTATTATGTCTCTCTCAAAATGATATCTAAGCTTATCAGTAATATTAGAGACTGATCTTAAGCATTGGATCAAAGGGATCATTTTACTCTGAGATTTCTTGTTAGTGAGCTTAGACTTCTGCACAGCAGTTACCCCCCACCTACAGCCTCTGCTCTGAGAAGGAATTCACCACCCATGGAGGGTAAAAATTCAGAAACACTAGATAATTTGGTAAGTGTTCACTAAAAAAATGGGTGTCTATTTTGGTTAAGGATGCAAGAACTGATGCAAAATCTGCTTAGGAATGGTCACAGAACAGGCAAATTACAGTAGGAATTATGCAGATAACAAGGTTCCATGAATTCAGGGGGCTTGGATCATTCTTACTGGACTAAACTTTCATCCCCTTTTTAAATGCTGCTCCAATGGGCTCTTTAGAATCTTTGAATCTAATGAGACATCAAAGAAGTTATGGTCATGGTGCTTCCAGAAAGACTGATGGTACAGGCTTGCTGTCATCACACTGTCATCTTGTCCAAAGTGGCTGAATTACAACAAATTAAAGCTCTGGTTTGACTGAGGAAAGGCTTGTTTGTGCACTTCTAAGGACAAACTCCTGCTGTAATCCTGTAAAATGACTAAGATGGATGAGGAGGGCTTAGGTTTGAACTCATCTTTAGCTCCTCCTCAAGTCTGTAAGTCTGACTGATATGACTACGTGCAGTGAGTGAGAACGTTGGGTCTAAGTTATGAAAACAGCTGCAGCAGAAGGTGGCTCTTAAATCTTCCCTGGATGTCTGCACATACGTGTGTGTGTGTAGCAGTCAGCTCCATCCTGCTGCTCAGCATCCAGTGGGTGTTCTTCTAGGCAAAGCTTAGGGAACTATCTTCCTCAAATTTGAGTGCGATTTGATGAGTAGTTTCAGCTGAGGTCTGGTATAAGGTAAATTTTGTAAGGATTTAAAGTTTTTAATCCATAAGTGGTTTGTTACTTGGTATTTTTCAACAGTGGGGGAAACACTGAGTGGAGCAATGGGCCATTTTGACTTTTCCTTTGAATGTATTTAATATATGGCAATAGTCATCCTGAATTTTAGAATTTAAGGAACACCAGGGTGAGTGCTGTTGTAGCCATGGTAAAAACTTTCAACTGTCAAGAATAAGGGCTTAAGAAACATGAGTGCTGAACAAAGAAGAGATCCAAACCACACCTGAGGTGAAGTCTGGGATGATGTGATTTTGGGATCTCTCCTTACCAGGACAATTGAATGTCCTCATGGAGTTGTACAATGTCTGGGGAAGATGGGACTGCCTTTTCATTTTCATGGGATGATTTCTGTACTCTGCCTGTTCTCTGCATATCACTGCCTTGCAAGCTCACAAGGTCCCTGCACCCCACTAAACTAAGGGTCCCTTGTCAGGGAGCTGCAGCTGACAGAAAACTAGTGCAGTATCCTGGGCATATTTGCCTGGGAAGGAGAGGAAGTGCTCAACTGGGTTATTAATGCTGACATATGCAAGAGAGGTTTAAGGATTCTCCCCAAGCAGTTAGAATTTTTCTATGGGTTTTCTGAAATTTAAATAACTTCTGGAATGTATTATTTCTTTTCTTTCTGCTAATAAGAACTGAAATACAGGGAATATTTTGTTATCCGCAGAATGTTTAATTTTCCATACAGACAGGATGTTAAGAACAGCATTTTTCTTGGATATTCCCAGAAGCAGCCTGAGATCTTAGATGCTTACTTGTTTAGACGAAAAGAAGAGCAGTTTTGGTTTTCTTCCACTAAATTGTAGTGAGGTGAAAAGTTAAAAACTGCCTTTAAGGAAAGAACAATTATAGAAGATGGCAGCCTAGAAGCTAATAAGTGCTAGAAGCTAATTGAACAGGCACAATTACATTTAAAACCCCCTTTATCTTACTGCAATGTTAACATTAGTGTAATTTTTTCCCTTTCTGGGAGGCAATGTCACACTGAGCTGATATGGGTGTGATTAGATAAATGTTACTCTTACATGTAGACCGCCTCAGTGGGTTGTGTGTGTACATTTTTAATGACTGAGTTCTCCTTCCTACTAGAAAATATCCTTTTACACTTTAGCCAATGTAAAAGGACACAGACAAAGTATCCTGTGCTGGGAAATACAGTTAAAAGTATTCAGAAAGTTGGAATTGATCAGAATAAGCAGATCTAAATGGACTGTGTGGCTAGTGCAAGGGGAAACCCTTTTCCATAGAAAAATGGAAAAAGGTTCTGCTGGAAGAAAATTCAGACACGTGTCCATCTGTAAACTTCCCAGAATTTCTGGGTTGTATCAGATTTCAGGTTTTTGGCCTCAATATTTCAAGTATGTATGACTTTGCTCAGAGAAGAAACCTTCCTGAGTGCAGCAGCAGCAGATCTCCTGCAGAGGGGATCCTTTCCTGGGAATCATACATGGGAGCAGTATCCAAACCCAGAGGAATCAAATCCACTTGTACACAGGTCCAGGATAGCACTAGGGGGTGAACGTTATTAAACCAAGTGGCAAAACTTCTTCCAGTTCTTCCCCCACATATTCCCTGCCTGTGCAGTCAAAATAACTCTGTTCTCATGTGAAAGAGAACAGGAATCAGGGAAGCTGATACCGACTTTCAAAGTCTTTTTTTGCTGCTGTTGTGGTTGTCTAGTTACTGTTTCAACAGGAAGGTGTTTAATCAACGCAAGGCAAAAGGCACAGAAGTGAGCTGGTGGTTTCCAGAAGGAGAAAATGCTGGGCTGATTAGAGTGTTTCTTTCTCAGGATGGAGTAGACAATACAAAGCATGTGATAACACGCTCAAGATATGCCTCAGATCCCCACCAGCAGCCCTGTGAATGAATGGCACATTTCCTATCACAGCTTTCGCAGTCCAGGGCTGATAAGAAATGTCTAGTGCAGCAGAGCGTGTTTGTGCGAGATCCTTGAATACACCTTTGGAAAACCTCAGGCTTCTCTCAAGCAACAAAAATGTGAGAAGTTCATGGAGAGGGAGAAATTCCCTCTGGATTTTTAGCTTGTAAACTCTCTTGGTCTACTTAATTTTATTTTTAATGTTAGATGGTGGTATTCTCCAGCTCACACAGTGGCAGGAGGACAGGAAGAAAGAAGATATTTCCCTTAAGTTTTGACCCAGGGTAGTGAAACGTTTGGTCTCCAAATGGGTACAATGTCTTTTTTGTGCTTTAAAATTTGATTGACACTGGCAAAAGGGACATATTATGCACATAGCACATGTAGCACTTCATATCCTGCTTGATGTGTGAGCAGAAGTCATTAATCTCACACATTTCCTATGCTCAGCACTGTGTGCCAAGATGTTCAGAAATAGCCAGGCATTTGGGATGCCTTAGCTATTGAGTGTCCAGCTAAAGAAACTTCTAAAGGTCTTGGTTTTCAGAAAGCTTTGAATATCTGTCCTCTGAAATTGGGCTTGTAAAATGTCTGTTGGCAAGTGACTGGACTCAGTCTTTGGAGGTCTTTGTGGAGGAGACGTTCTCACAGCTTCAGGTTGGGTTTGGTGAAGCACCACTGGCATCCTAAGACTCTCTTCCTAAGTCATGCTACATGAAAGCAGAGGGGTTGGACTCCCAGCTGTTAGTTTTCCTTGGACTTGTACTTGGCTGGCATGAGAAAGAGGAAGACTTTCCCCTTGGGATAATATTTGTGATTGTTAAATGTAAAACAAGGGAAAAAAGAAGTACTTTCCTGCGGTATCTCAGCCTCATATTCAGTGGATTGGCAACAGGTATGCCAAAGCTGTGATTTGTGGTCTGCATGCTATGAGGTTTAGAGACAGAGGAGTGATGCCTCTGCTGTGGATTATATTTGCAAACATCAAGTTTAAATAGAAATGTCAAATTCAGCTTGGTCTAACCAGTGTCCTCCAACACCAGCTCTTAACCTATCCTATCCTATCCTACCCTATCCTATCCTATCCTATCCTGTCCCTGTTCTCATCTCTAGAGCCTCTTACAGCAGCTTCTGTAACTCTAAGGTCAAAACACCAGAGAATAAATAATAGGTGGAACAGAACCGGTGTGAACCAGCTTGTCTCAGTGGTACAAAGCTGAACAATACCTGGGTAAACACAGCAAAAGTGTCTATTGACAAAGCAGCCCCTCAACAACCCAGTGACCACTGAAATGCTGGGGCCTGCCAAGGTCCAGCAGTGGCAAACAACAGGATGAACCACATGTGTTTGAGAGTGGAGACGTGGAGAGAGAGATAAATTACATCCCGGATGTTGCAATGTCCTACAGCCAACACCTCTGTTATCTGCAGGGTTGTGTATATAGCATACAGTTACACACACTTAATCTGGGGGGTAAATATGTCAAGGGAGAGCCAGTTTTCATCTTTCTGCTTCTAATGCTTCTTTCGTTCTTTTAAAAATAGAATAATGCAAAATAATAACAATAAAATCTGCTCTTCAGGACGTTTGCAGCCAGTTTGGCAGGTTCAAAAGATAATCCTTCACACTTTTTGGCTTCACATAAATCACTTTTTGTGCATAGAAAAAAGGCAGCCTAGAGTCTTTTTCATCTTTGAGGAACCAACCTTCTGCAATACCTCCCAGCTACGTAAATGCTGTGGCCATCATTGCTCAGCTGGGCAGGTGGCTAATGTGTTTTCTTCTGTCTCAGGGACTGCAGGAATAGGGTTTGTTCATTCTACATGATTTCAAGTAGCCAAACTATTAATCCTTTGCAAAATCCCTGTAAAGGCAGGGTGAGGATGCTTGTTTGTGCAGACAAGCACTGCCGGGTTTGCTTGCAGAGGTTCGCAGCTCGCCTTTGTGAGCTCATGTAACATGGAGGCCTTGAATTTTTCCTTTCCATATTCTGTTTCCAGACTTTCCACTGTCCTCCTCCCCCTGAAAGCTGCCTCACAGGTAGGGTTACTCAGGAAAGTGAGGGGTGCTCGTTACTGCCCGTCCTCGCGGGGCTCACGGGCTGGTGACACTGGTGACACACGGCTGGCAGCAACTGCTCCTGTGAATATTGAATGTGCAACATGAGCCAGGTCCTGAGCCCTGCTGGAGAGCCTGGAGTCCTCTCCTTCTGACAGCAGTAGGTGGGGGGAACAGTCTGACACACCAGAAAGTCCCTGGAGGTATTTAAAAGACATGTAGATGTGCTGCTTGGGGACACAGTTCAGCCATGGGCTTGGCAGTGCTGGGGTAACAGTCTGACTCCATGATCCTAAGAGTCTTCTCCAACCTTACTGATGATGATAATGAAAGATGAAGAAGAATTACAGGCATTTCTCAGGGAATAATACCTGTTGGGCTGATTTGTTTTAGTCTCTATCCCTGTCTTCAATGGCATAAAGCAAGAGGCTTCTGTATTCAGAACAGCAGATTTTTGGTCCTGGGAGGATGCGTGGCATGATGATAGTAGTGGTTCTGAATGAGGTTCTTGGTAGGGAGACACAGGAAAAGGGAAGAAGGCTCTGTCTGGGTCCAGCTGGGGTTTCTGAAAGATGATTTCGTGACCTTCCCTGTGCCAAAATCAGCCAAAAGGACAAGACATGTTTATGCTTTATGCAGACCATATGCCACCAATTTTTTTTCTCTGAAACAGCCAAAATCCTTCACTAGTTAGATGGAAGTGTGTGGATAATGCATTTTACCAAAACCAATGCTTCACGTCTAGAGCAAAGCACAGATACCTTTGAAAGCAGCTCCTCTGAAGATTTATTGTAACTTACTCTTACTCCCTGCTTGATTTTTGGCTCAGGCCTGCACTGACTAGCAATTGATTCTGCTTTTAAACACAGTATCAAATATTTAAAAAAAACCCCTAATCCTCCACCAAAATGAAAAAATCTCTTCCTTTTAAAAAACGAGGTATTTATTCTCCTGCTCTTGTGTGAATACGCGTCTGCTTCATTCCAAGTCCTCCCTTCTGGCCAGCTGCAGTTCACTTTCTCTGCTGAGATGGAGTGGAAGAGAGGCTCTTCAGTGAGGCATTTTTAAACAGTTGCTTGCAAGCCCACTGCTAAAGGCTCGTGTTCCTCCTGCTGCTGAGTGTGTCCTGTGGAGCCCTGTGTCCTCTTTCACGGCTCAGCCGTGGCTCTGTGGCTGCTAATCTCATCTTCTCGCCCGCCTGGGGGGTAAACCATTTGACCTGTGACCTTCAGCTGATCCGAAACCTCCATCAATCCTTCTGCAAAGTTTTACTGGAATCAGGGCTTCCAAATGACCCTTTGCATAGTTCCTAAAAGGAAAAGGAAAAAAAAAAACCAACAACCCACTCAAAAAAAAAAAAAAAATCAACCCAGCCCTGTGCTGTTTTCTGTTGTTTTAGCAGAAACCAAACATAAGTCATAAAAACACAGGCAAGAAAAATAGAGCACGCTGGCTGCCAGAAAAACAAATCGTAACAGAACATAGAGGGGCCTCTCACAGGGAGGAGGCAGGGAAGAAACACCTGTGATTTCCATTGAAAATCCCCTGATATCTGCATTCCCCCTGTTCTGCTCCAGTAAAAGTTCTATCTCTGACCCCGGGGCAAGGTCTCAGTGCAGAGAGGTCCCTCCTGCTTGGGCCGGTGAATCACAGCACACAGCTGAGGAGCACAGAGAGTGCCTGCCAATTGTCCTCATGTCATTGCTATGGTTATCTCAAAGTGCTCTGCAGATGTTTGCCTGCTTAAAAAACAAAAGGAAAGAAAAAAAAAAAGAAGCACAGAGAGAGGATGATAAAAACAAAGTTTTAAATTTTCCCTCCCAACTGTCACACCAAAACGCTGAAAAGCTTGGATGGAGGCAGAGCTGTAGTTGCTGATTTGGTTTTGGACTGTGATTGTCCCAAGAGGCTCTGGTGGAGAGAATGGCCGGATGGTCCTGCTGTGCCTGCAGGGACATGCTGAGCATGTCCAGTGACAAGTGGGCAGGGAGGGTGCCCAGGACTTGTGAACAGCTCTTAGAGAGGCTGCCCTGGGCTTTGGCACGTCCTGGAGGAAAATTCCCAGGAGCTGTGTTCAGCCCTGCAACATCCCTGCCACGCTATTTCATAGATTTTTTTGCATATAGTTTTCCTAAAACTCCCTTGTTCCTGGGTGAACTTTGGGCATTGAAATCAGTTAGGCACAGGCAACTGAAATAGGAACTTCTGCACCACATGCCAGGCGCAAATCCTCCTGAAAGCTCTCATAAATCAGGCTTCAGGGTTAGGAAGTGTAACTCTACCAGAACAGCTCCTCACTGGATAAATAGCCAACACAGCTGCACCACTTCCAGGACCCTTCTTAGGACTGTTGTGCAGTGCAGACAAGCCCATGGGGTAATCACAGCCTTGAGCTTTAGGACACAGCTCAATCATCCAGTTTTCAGCACTAAGTCACCTACCCCACCTGTGGACAGTGTTTGCAAACACCATCTCTTAGTTGCCTGGTAATGTCCATATTCCTGACATTCCTTCCCCAAATGCTCCTTAACCAACACTCACAGGGACAGTGGGACTTGGAAAAGAGATCTAAGACTCAAAATGGACCTGAACGCAGTGTTTAAATATTTCTTGTCGTTGTTTAACAAGTTTTTCAGACTTGGTGTTTACAGGAGGCTGGAAGATAACTGATAGGAGAGATGAGTGCTGTGGGTGTAATTTGGATGAACAGGAGGACATCAAACAGGTCCTTAAGGAGCTGCTTTACACTACAACTGCTGCAGCACTTGCACAGGTATGTCCAAATGCTGTGCAGGGATGTTATAGGGGTGTCCAGCTCTCCTGGAATCAACAAGAGAATTTTTCCATCCACTTTCATGAGCCCTGTTAGAAATGAGTGTGCATGTCCTCAGCAGCAGCACCAGCCAGCTGGGCTTGGGTGTGTTACCACATGACATGATCCACTGTATGGTGAAGAGGCTGTCCCTAAACCACAGAGAAAGAGAAACAGCCTGGGGAGAAAGCTCCCTCTGTTATTTCATGGGTGGTAGGTTCAAGCGCACAGTGTTTTCAAGAACATTTTGTGAGGCTGGGGTGGCTAAATGTAGTTTCAAAATAATGCAATTTCCTTTGCAAAATGGGGTGAAGAATCCTTATTAGGAAAGCAGAGCCCAACTCAGAGTTGAATAGAAAATAGTCTAGCTATAAAAAGCATCATTGCCTCTCTGAAACATAAGCCCAGGAACATAAAGGGCTCAATTCAGCAATACATGCAAGGGTTCGCTGACCTGGGGTCTCCAAATTGTTTGCCTTGCTGTAGGACAGGAAGAGAGTCATGGCTTGAAACAATTTGACAAGCCCTTTCTTTGGAACTGCCTGACTTACCTTCCAAAGGGCAAAAGAGGGAGCTCACGCTAAAGAAGACGACGAACTGTGCAACAGATCACAGAATCACAGAATCGTTCAGGTTGGAAAAGACCTCTGAGTTTATCGAGTCCAATTGTTAACCCAGCACTGTCACAATCCCCACTAAACCATGTCCCTGAGTGCCACATCTACACATCTTTTAAATCCACCTGAGGATAGTGACTCCACCACTGCCTTGGGCAGCCTGTGCCAATGCTTACAACCCTTTCAGTGAAGATTTTCCTAACGTCCCATCTAAACCTCCCCTGGTGCAACTTGGGGCCATTTCCTCTTGTCCTATTGCAGATAAAACTTTCTTCTCAGGACAAGGAAGATCCCAAGAGCTCTGGCATGTGAAATTTCTCTGGTCTCATCAGAGCTATCTGAGCATCTCCGCAGCAGAGTGGGGTGTTCGATTGAAACAAATCACTTTTAACACAAAAGACTGTGTAAAAAAATGCCAGCTGTATGAGAAGTTCTTGATTTGGGGTAGTCTTTGAAGCTTATCAACTCATTGAAGATGCTCACTAGTATTTTTACTTCCTCCTTTCCTTCTCTTATCCTTCTCCCCCTACGTGAAAAACACCAACAAACACAAACAACCCAGATGATGGAAAGAACTGGGCTTCAGGCAAGAGGAGAAATCAGGAAACACTGAAAGCACTTTAGTAAACATTGGCTAAAACTCTGAGGAAGTGGGTTTCTTCACATCTTGCAGTGGAGGATACACTGACACAGTCTATTACATGATTCCCCATTTCTTGCACACATTTCTTTCTCCCATTTCCACTGGAGCTATGGATTTGCAAACAGGTACCAGGCATGCACCTGATGTTTGAATGCCCCATGGGGCCACGCTCCCTCCTGGGCATCACTCAGCCTCAGCTGTGACACAGGGATGTGCTGAGGGACCTTTTCTAGGTGACACTACAGCCAGGCCACCTCTCCCATTTCCAAATCTCTTTCCAATTTCATTTTGGGGGTTTGCTCAGTGCTACAGGGTTTGATATCTTCACAAGCAAGACAGGCCAGATTAAAAATGAGACCGTACAGATTTAAAAAGAGGAAAAAAAGTTGAATCAACACCAGAAGATGCATGTCCTGGTAATAATTTTTGGAGAGTGATGTTTATAAGAGAGCTGTCTCTGAGGTCAGTGCAATACTCATGCTGCCTCTGAGCCAGCCAACGTGGCCGGTCTCTGCAGCTTGCAGAGGTTTGGTGTGGCCAGAGCTCCCCAGCTTGTGCTTCTGCCTTCAGGATAATGTTACCCGTAGCTGGTCATTTCGGTTTGGTTCTCCATCTGAGGAGATTACTGTCCAAAGAAGGATAAAGGGTTCCTTTCTTCTGGGTAACATCTGAAATCACAGCCTGGGCTTTGGTAACAGGATACTGGTGGCTTCAGTTCTTCAGATAAGGGGGAATGCTTCTTGTCCTCGTTGTTGTTAATCCTGGGAGTGGAGATCAGTTGCAGTGCAGGTGTCTGATTTTCATTAAAATTGCAAATTGGACTGAATGCTTGATCAGATAACAAAGACATCATTGAAACCATGTGTCTTCCTTCAGCAGCAGAACAGGGGACAAGACAAAGAATTTCCCAGTGTGTGTCCACTTGTGCATAGTTACTGCAGAGAGTGAATCTTAATACTTTGGTCATGGGTGAATAAATAGCTTCTAAGAAATGCCAACCCTATCAAACTTGCTGCAGCTTTGGAGCAGCTTTAGAGTTGAATAGAAGAACTACAGTATTAGCCCTTTGGGGAAAATACAGGCTGTTCTCAAAGAAAATCAATTAACTGTAGCATCTCTTTGGTCCCAATTCGGCAGATTTTCCCTTTTTATCAAAGCACTTAAGTGTTTTCTTAGCTTTAAGCAAGAGCTTAAGTGCTTTGATGAACAAAGATGGACTTTCACACATGCTGCTGTCCTCTCCAGAACCAAGAGCATGTGTTTTTTACTATGGGAAAGAGAACAAGTCAGATAGAGAGGTTCAACCACTTGTTCTGCTTGGAAATCACATGCAGTAAACTCATCCGGAGCAGGAAAGAGTGGGGGCTGATGGCTTATGCATGACGTTTGGAAGGAAAGTTCTTCATGCAATGTCCTCTTGGCAGCTAAACAAAGTGATTTTGAAGTAAACAAATACACAAACATTGTGTTTCCTAAAACAACATCTTCTGACAGATGTCACTGTGTTTATGTGTCATAATTATGTCTTGTTTTAGATCATTGTCCTCTCTTCTTCCTCTCTGTGGCAAATATCCATGAACTTCCCTTAGTGATGATGAAGGGAGCAGCTAAACAAGGGTTCATCCAACCCAAACTGTTAGCTAGCAGGTGTCTAGGGTAATCCTCTAAACACTCCAGGAACCACAATCAAGGAGAAAGGTATGAGCTGTGCCTACACATAGGGGAGCATTTATGTTTGAACCCTGTGAGATAGGGAGTTTTCAGCTGTGACCCATTTGTCTGGTGTCTGCAGAGCTTCTGAAGAGGTGATATTTAAAATGGAGCATGTTAAATGTGTACTTGGCATTAGAGGAACCCTGGATGATCTTCTCTTAGCCATCAGTAGGGTTAGATGCAGCCACAACAGAGCTTACCCATTTAGGGGTGAAAGAAATTCTATTAATGGTGCAGTGGAGCAATGATATCCCATGTTAAAAATGTCTTATTGAAGGCTCTTCATCAAGTCTGCTCTGCTCCATAGTAATGTTGCAGGAGGAATTCCTCAGGGAGTTTAGACAAGTCACAGCTCAGTAGGGAAAATAATTTCTGACTTTTACAACAAGACAGTAACGAGAAGTTCATCGTGCTTTGCATGCACAGTGAGAAACTCAGCTCTGAAAGTATAACTTGTCCTGGTGTCTTTGAGCAAACCCTTCTCAGCCATGGCTGTCTCCAGCTCAAGTCCCACCTCATTTTTGGGGCAGTTTGCTTTGCTCTAGTGAAGGACACGGTGTGGACAGTGCTCTGGCCACGGGAACAAAGTGGTGCAGGGGCAGCTGTTTGTGATGTGCCCGGTCAGCTGTGCCTGGGGACACTCTGGGTGCAAATTCAGAAAAACTGTGCCACTCTGAGAAAGACCTGAACTTCTTACCCCCAAACACTGGGAAAAGCCCATGAAAGACTGTGAAATATTTTGTTTTCTGAGGAGTGGGCACTATTTAAATTTGACAGAAATACGCAAGGAATTTGTTTGGGACTAGGACACACAATACAGACACACAAACGGATTTCTCCGACAGATTCCCATACAATAAGCACTCAGCATTTACTGTTCACTTTCATCCCTTGGCAAATGGGGGGTAATTTGAAAATATTTTCATTCCTCTCAGAGCATCACTTGGGATATCTGTAGAATCACTCAGCGTCACGATTCCAAGAAATCTGCCAGGATTATGTTCTGAAGTTTGCTTTGGATAAAAAAGGACTCAAAAAGGTCATAGATTATCCCAGGACATATCAAAACATGCATTAAAAATTTCCATGTTCTTGAACTCATGGTAAAAGTCAGGCACATTGGGTCAGTTCTCTTCAAGTTTAAACTCAAGGGACTTTATCTCTGCTTGCCAGTGTATCAGTGCCTTGAGAGAGGAGGTGGAAACTGCTTGCTGGACTCTGCCCCTGCCCCATCAGAGGGGAAGTGAGTGCTGGAACAGGCAGGGGGAGATTTTGGGCTACAAAGCATGAGAAACCGATGGCCCAAAATAGGACTGTGGAGAGTTACAGCATCAATTAGTGCAGAGGAGCAGCTCTCTGGGCATCATTGCTAACCTTCTCTTATGGCAGTGGAAATCTGGCAGGAAATTGCTCCGTGAGTGGCTGTCAGATGTGCCATGAGCCCCAGCCTGGGACAGCAGGTGGTTTCCAAGGACAGCAGCCATCCAGGAGCTGAGCTTTGGGAAGCAGCTGCTATTGTCACTATGGGGAAAATGCAGTTTGCTCCAGCCCTGCTTTGCTATCGCCTAAAGGGATGAGCACTGCAGCGGAGTCGACAGCACCAGCCTCACCTTTGGCTTTGACTTAACAGGATTTCCATCCTCTTCAATATGCAGCACAGCACTGAAGGACACTGCTGGTTTCCTTGCTGCCACCTCCTCTTACATCAGCAACAAGCTCTTGTCACCAATAAGGTGAAGGTGGCACACCAGGCATGAAGCTGCTCCTGTTGTACCTCCCAAGCTGGTGTCAGAGGGTGCAGCACAGATGTCCCAGCAGCACGTTGTGTTGTGTGCTGATCACTCATCTAATTGCATCAGTAAACCCTGCCCACCTCTCTGTGTGAGACATAAGCCCTGCCCACCCCTCTCTGTTTCAGACGTGTTGTCAGAGGATCGTTTCTAATCACACAAGTGTGGTGTTGAGGAGCAGATGAAATCATCACTGGGCAGGAGGTTACAAGAAACAGTGACAAGATCAGCTGAAGCCCCTCGGCCAAAACGATCTACTAAAGAGAAGCGGGCCAGAACAGCAACATAGTGACTCCGAGCTTGTTTTGGTTTTTATCAGTTTAAATAATCTTATCTGGCAACTCTGCTCTAAACAAAAGCTGAGGTTTCGTGGCCATCCTCAATGCTTTTGCCTGTGCTACAGTGGCAAGTTGTGTTTCAGAGGATCAGTGATGGAAAACAGATGTTTAAATGTGTACAACAAGAAGCAAAAAAACAAATACTGCTAGCACAGAGTCTGATACGAGCAGGAGCCTATCTCTGAATTGACATGAGACCCATGTTCATGAGACACAGGATTAGATAAACTGCTATTTTTTAATTGTTGTGCAAAGATGCTTTTGTGGCTGTAAAATCTCAGTCCTCCTAATGTGTCTGCATCAGAACTTTATTTTAGCACAGCCTGCTCCTAGTTCATACAGGGATAAACTTCTGCCCAAGTAGTGTTGCAGGAAAGGGCTATGCTGCCAGAAAGACAATGCAAGATTAATTACTGGCCCAGCACACTGCTGCCAGGCTATGAAAAATGCTTTTAAGTATTCTTTTAATTAAGAAGAGATACTTCCACTAAGTAATGAGGAGACCTACTTTGAAATAGGAGAGATTCCAATATTTCAAAATTAATTTTCATTCCAAATTGGATTTCTGAACCACATTTATTCAGAAAGATTTTTAGTAGTGTCAAAATATTATGCCAGTCAAAATATGTATCTCCTACAATATTTAAGCCTTTAATGAACATTTATAAATTATTACTAAGAAAAATAATACAAGGGAATAATTTTTCTTTTTCTTAAACCTCCCAAACAGGCTCCTGAAGTGTATTACTTCAGATGTGCTTCATTTTTGCATAGAAAACTATTTTAAAAATTTTTTTTACACCAACTGTAGCAATACCTATGAGTTTCAGTTTTATTTTTCTTCATCAAAGGCATGTGACATAACTAATGAAAATAAATTATTTACCAGAATTGTTTTAATAGGGTGCATTTGAACATGCAAATGGTTAAAAGAAATATTGTAATTACTCTATTTGAAATGATAAAGATCATCTTGTTCTTTTTCAGTGTGTCTCCCTGCTATTCTTGGATGAGGAATAAACAGTCTCAAAGTAAATGTTGCATTGAAATCCATTGAGAAAAAATTAAAACCTTTATATTATTTACTGGGAAAAATGATGATTCTGCGAGCTGACATTAAGGGACAGATTTTCAACATTATTCACCCATTGAAAATAGCTCCTATTGTTCCCAAGTTCAAAAGCCTCTCTGGTTATTGCAACTTTGTCCCAAATATGTAGCTGAACGGTTGGGCTCAGACTCCCAAAACGCAGTTGCAAAAACATGTGATTTCCCATGCAGTTCCCAGCCGGCACATGCAGGGATGCTGCTCACACCCTCCAGCGATGCCACAGACACTGGGTTTGTACTTGCATTTAACAGGACCGTGGGTTTGGCTGCAGCAGAAGCCCAGAGAGCTTATATGAACACCCTTCTCTTCACCCAAAGCTGGACCTTGGCATTTTACCATGTTTCCCTTGAGTTTATCAAAAGAAACGTGGCTGTTTTGTCAGATCATCCAGTGGTAGGTGTGAGTGTTGCTTTGGGCTTACCAGGAGACTAAAGGTCTCCTCTGAGTTGAGGGATGTTCTGTACCTTGGGCACCGGCTCTTCCTGCAAGGTCTTGTTGGAGAGGTCCTTCTCCCCAGACCTCATCTCATCTCCTTGCTCCGCATTGGCGCAGGTCAGGCGACAGGATTTCGTCACGGGGAAGCTGCCCTGGGATTGCAGCCTTTATTGAGGCAGCACAAGCTGTGATCAGCCAAGAGCCCGTGTCCCCAAATAGGAGCAAACCCTTCATGGGGCTGGAGGAGCCCCCGACCCGCCTGGAAGGACGCGCGGGAGGCGGCGAGTGCTGCAGCCGCGGCCAGAGATCCTCAGACCCCGGCAAAACTTCACACATGATTCCTCTGTGCAACCGAAGCAAGATAAACAAGACTCGGGATGAATTTAAACATGACACTGGTTATATTATTTGGGAACAAAACAGTTGCATAACCCCGCAGAAAACAGCCCAGCTGTTCACGCCGGACAGAGTTCCAAGAGCTGCGTCCTCCTCCCTGCCAGAGGTGCGCGCCTGCAGCTGGGCTTCCTTCCCTCCTCCTGCGCGGTGACACTCGCTCCCTGTCCTGGGGGTCCCGGGCAAACCCGCCAGCCCCCTCCCCTCTGGGTTTCAGAAGTCACCGACAAATAGGTGGCTCTCCTCTGCTGCAGAGCCCTGCGCTGCCTCCCGCCTCGCCCTGGCCCGCGATGAATGCGCTTAGTGTGACAATCCGATTTGCTGTGAGATTAGGGGACTGTAATCTCATTAACAATGCCAAGATCCACTGGGCCGCTCTGCCGCCCGCTGCATATCCCTCACAGCACACAGGGCTTTGATTAACAGCTCCTGCAAAGGTAACGATCCTGCCAGCACCGCGGGGAGAGGCACCCGGACAGAGCCTGAGGAGCCGGGCATCGGTGCAACCCCACGGGGAATCAGATCTACCTGTGTGTGGCTGATTTAGAACTAGATTTGGTCAGGTTCCCTAGACCAAATATCTCTGAAAGCTGTAGAGGTCTCTGAAGGACCCGTCACTGGTTAATACCCATCCCGAGGGATGATTATGGTCTGAAAGGACCCCAGTTTTAATTCACCAGAGCTGCTCTGTGATGAGACAGCTTGCTTGGTAAGGATGGGTGATTGGGGACTGTCCCAGTCCTGGACAGACACAAACTTCTCTTACTTACTTATGTCAAAGGAGACTTTCTTCCATTAATGCCCAAATCTGTGTGCAGAATACTTTCCAAAATATTCCATAGTGTATAATAATACATTGTATGTAATATATGTATAACATAATATGTTCCTATTATTTCCTTTCCCTTTTATTTTTATGTGCTAAAATTAAAATCAGAAGGCAGATAGCTCTGATTTGCATATGCAAAAGGAAAGTTAACATGCTAATGATTACCTGCAAACAGTGCAGGCACTGATTCTCACAGGAAAATGCTTGAGAAGGAAAGCCATGAGCCAAAATATGTGGCAGATATTACAGGCAAACACCCCTCTCAGTGACAATATCTTGCAGGTATTCTGGGAGTTCAATTTTATTCACATTCCTTGCCTGGGCATTAGATGGAAATCCTTCTTTGGTTAAAGAGTGGTCCCAGTGTCCCAGTGCAGCAGGTGCTGAGCTGGGCTGTGCATTGTGCTGAGTGCTCGTGCAGCACTGTGTGTCCTGCTCTGCACTGCCATGCCCAGACTTGCATGAGTCCCACTAATCAGGAACAAGCCTTGCTCAGCCATTCCAGGACAGGTCATGGATGCCCCCATAAAGACAAGAACAAAAGCAAATGGGACAGTTTCCGTGCCCTCATGCCCTGCCTTATTTCTTCTTGGAAAAGTTACTCAAATACTTCCCTGAAATGCAAAATATTTTGGGAGCTAAAGATAGTTCAGGCAGAAAGGCAGACATCTAACTGCCACTGAGCAAATAAATACAAGTTATGAAGAATTCTTTGTGAAAATAAAACCCTGGAGGAATGGAGTTTGTAGCTGAAAACAGGGCAGGAGGCTGGGATGATGGCAGGCACCACTGATAACCACTGATCCAAGATGGGGCTGGGGAGTGTCCACCCTTTCTGTTAACACCACTGGAACATGCTGCAGGTGAAGGAAATTGCATTTCTGTCATATGTTGCAATGTACCTGGTCTTGGTGTAACTTGTGAGTAATGCTGGTGGTTTCCACTGAGCAGTGTGCAGGGTCTGTGCTCTGCAGTCACACCTGAATGGGGTGAACTGGAGTTTTGCCTTCAATTCCATCCCAGTCAGGCATTTTTGGATGCACATGGAGCTCAAGTTTCTATCACAGTCAAGACAAGCTGTGGGACACACTTTCCCAGGACATCCTCATGTCCCTTTTTAGTCAGGTTGCTCCTAAAGCCTTGCCAGCCCTTTGGACCACCACTGTTGTCAAACATGCTTGCACTGTTCTTTTCCCCGACAGAATCAGCCTTGAGACACTGCCTTCCAGCATTGAAATTCCTGGGCTTTAAGGGAGAAAGCATAGGGGAGAAAATAAACTCTACCCAGGGAAGGTATTTCTTGATTATCTCCTTGCTTGCTTTCCCAGACTCTGGATTTCAGTGACTGCAAGCACTAGGAACGGGGACTGATGTTCTTACTTTGAGTTTTATTGCTGTTAAGTGAGTATGTAACAGAATCAGCTGGAATTTGAGGGGGAAAAATAGTTTGCAGAAATTGCTATTCTTTTAATCACACAAGCTTGTGTGTGTGCGTGCCATTACCTTTATCTACTTCTAATGAAGATGGCACTGGATTGCCCTAATGTCACCTCTTTGTGGTGGGACATTGGTGCTAAGCAGAAGCTGCTACTAGAAATGCTTTTACTGGATTTTATGTGTTTATTAAAACTGTCAATATAGTGGTTTTCAAAAGATGCAAAAGCAGAAAATGCAGAGGAGTTACTGAAGCATTACCTGAATCACTTTCAGCATCCTCACTTCCCAGGAAAAGGTTTGGTCTTGCTGGTGTTTGAATGAAGGCTGTAGTTGGGTACATAAATGCAATATCAGATAAAGAGACCAGAAGTGAACTGAAAGGCACTGAAGGCTGGGGAGTGGTTTTGCACAGTCAACACCCTCTTGTCTGGTGTTTCAGTTGTGAGGTAGTTTGGTCTTGTGGGTTGAAGCCTCATTTGTTCATGAGATCACTGCTTGGTTCCCAGCCATGAGGCTGATTTCCTTGGCTCAAGGGAGTCAAAAGCATTGGCTGTTGCTTGCAGGGATATATTCATGGTAGTGTCAAGCTAAAAGCCTGTTTGCACCAACAGTGCAGTCCCGATGTGCTCCCCTGGGACAGGCTGCCCCCAGCACACACAGGCTCTGTCCCAGGGAATAAGGAAGGGCTCCTTTTCACAAAGAACTGATGAAATGATGTAAAAGACTGGAAAGACCAGACAAGAAAAATGCTCAACTATTTAACACTGCCGATAGCTGCCGTTGTTTTTATTTCCTGGGGCTGAACCAGGGCTATTTTGCAGAGAGTGGGAGTAAATCCCACACTGAAATACCACAATGAATATTAGCTATTAGTAATGCCTCGATAGAAACACTAGATATAACCACAGTGATCAAGAGGAATATACCAGAGATGATTTCACTGTTCCAGCAGCTAATGAACTTGTTAGAGGAAGACACTATTATTAGCTCCTGCAGGCCCTTGCAGCCTGCCTGTTCAATAAGCTCCTGCTCATGGGGGTTATTTCCAGCATGGTTTATTGCAGAACATGGGGACCACATGGTTTCCATCCCATGACACCATCCTGCAAAGCCCAGGCTGGCAGCCTGGGGGATGTCAGCTATGACATGAGCTGTGCTCCAGGATCCCCAGACACCTTCATGCACCTGCTTCCTCTCCTTGGGCTTCATCTTTCTGCATCCTTCTCCCATAGATGTTCAGCTACTCCCATGGGAAGATGCTGAGAGAAACCTAACATGGTGGTTTAATTCCTGGGGCAGCCCTGAGCTGCTGTTTAACAGGGCTGTGGCCCCAGCTGTTAATCCAGCCTTGCAGACCCCAAAGCTTCCTCCCTTTATACTGGGGTGAGTAGTAGGTGAATCCTGTGGCTGTACTGGAGTCATGTTTGTGATTTGCAGGTTTGGAAAGTCCATATGGGCCAGCACAGAATAATAGAATAATTAGGGTTGGAGAAGAACTCTAAGATAATTGAGTCTAACCATTAACCTAACTCTACCAAACCCACCACTAAACCACATCCCTGAACACGACACCTACATGCTTTGTGGACACTTCCAGGGATGGTGATTTCACCACTTCCCTGGGCAGCCTGTTCCAATGCCCGACCACCCTTTCAGTGAAGAAAACTTGAGGCTGTTTCCTCTTGTCCTTTGCTTGTTAGTTGAGAGAAAAAACAATCCATGCTTGTCTACAACCTTCTTTCAGGTAGTTGTAGAACAATGCCATATGAGGGACAAGCTCAGCTGACAGGCGCCGCTGTCGACAGACTTTTTGCAATCTTTGACTACTTTTGATTTCAGGGGGATGTACATAATGGCTTGACTTGAAAGCCCTTGGACGTGAGATTGTTCGCCTTCTTGTCTGGACAAGGTAGGTGCCTTTTCCTTAATGCAGCCAGTGTTGCTGGGCAGGGCAGCCAGGGAAACAAGATCAAAGTTCAGCCGACGCCTTTCAAAGCCACGGTCGTATCTTCTGATTGGGCTCTTAACTAAAAGCTGCACAGCCACCCTTTGAAAGTGCCCGGACCCCGGAGTAAAGGCTGCATTATGCATGGGAAACACTGAGAGCAAATGCTTTTATCACCCAGAGCAATCAGGGCTGGCTGTTAGTGCAGCGTTAAGAGGACAAAAATTAGGACTGTTGATGCATTTGAGAGAGGTTATGAGGTGTAATGAGTTTTTGTCTCTGAGGGGCAGGACTTGAGTGGGAACATGGCCAGGCACCTCCATGGGCAGCAGAGGTGAAATGGGACCGCCAAAGAGGGATGAACTCACAACCCATCCAGCGCAGCTCAATTATCCCCAGGACCATCAGGGCATGTACATCCTAAGGCTGCTGCTGCCTTGTTCCTGCAAGTAGTTTTGAAAGCAAATCTGTGGTGCTCACACCAGCCTGGCAGAATCTTGCTTTGTGCCTTAATACAGAGTCAGAGTACCCCTGTGTGTAACAGAGGATGCTTCCAGCCTTCCCAGGTCAAATAGTTTGTGTGAAAACGTTTGGCAGCAAAGGGAGCTGCAGCAGCTCTCAAGGTTATGGGAATCAGGAGAGGGGTTGAGATATTGGGGTGAAATTGTGGACCTCTGGAGGCTCTTCTTGGCCCTGCTGCAGACTTTCTGCATGACATTAGCTCTATTTTTTTTTTTTTTTTGCTGAAGAAATTATTTTCATTTGCTGAAGATGGGGCCCTTCATCTTTTCTGATCTGGGTTCTCTCTTGGTAGATGGAAAATGCTTCCTTTTCTCCAAGGGGCTCTCAGGATGCATGTCTGTTCTCACCACTGAGGTGCTCGCAGACTGAGGTGATGAGAAACCTATAAAAACAAATCCAGCTCTCTCAGAACTGAAGAAAATGAAATGGGAAACAAATGTTCGTCCCATATTAGAATAAGCACAGAGGGATTGCTCACTCTGTTGAAAAAAAAAAAAAGAAGAAGAGTAATTCTGCACATTTTGGTCTCCATTTGGTGTTGAACTGCACAGCTGTGAGTACTCCAGAGCGAAATGACAACCCATCCCCGAGGTCGCTCTTACGAATACTGCGCCTTCGGAAAGAGGACAGTTTTAAACAATTTGTTCCTAATTGAAAGAGGTCACATGAGACTGACTTTACAAAGTTTACATAACAAAGAGTAATTCTGTAAAGTAAAATGATTAATTCCTGTCATTGCACATCAAACGGTGCAGTTACAAAACAGTATTGTCTATGCTCGCACTGCATTGAAAGCCATTTTCTCTCCAGTTTCCCTTCCCATAGCGCAACCTTTGGACAAAGCCTTAACTCTTTGGTGTTATTCAGCGGAGGAATTTGTGAATGGGAAGCGAGTAGGCTGCCATGGATGTGTGAGATGTTACGGTGGTGTGGTGGCAAGCAAAAGACAACAGCCCTTTAGAGTGGACCCAGCTTACCCAGGGACCCAGAGCAATGAGAAATTCTTGCCAGCACAATGCGTTGGTTGTCGCCCTTCCTTGGCACAATGAGGCATTGAGGGAGGCTCACAACCCCAAAATGGCAGACTTTTCCTTTGAAATGCTTGCATGGTGTGTTGCACAGACGTGTCAAGGACTCAGAAGAACAAACGGCTGAGTAATTTGGTGCTTGGATAGGCTGAGGGGACATGGGTATCCTTGCATCCATCACTCTTCAGCTTACATGGGGTAGCATGGATGTTGGCTGTTCTAGGAGACTGAAAAACCTGGAAAATCTGTGTGTGATATAAGCAGATCTGATAGAAGAAGAGGTTTTGGCTTTGGAGAAGCTCCTTGTTACTGCTGTAGGGTCAGATCTGGCTTTAGAGGGGAGGCTGTGTATCCATGTGGCTGCAGGGAGACCAGATGTGCTACTCTCTGCATGGAGACGGAGGTCAAACATCCTCAGGACAAACATGTGCCTGTGGGTGCTAGATGACACCTTCCTGTATCAGTAGTCAAGGAGGGAGTCTTTGTCCCTGCAGACTGGAGAAAGGTTGGGATGCACTGGGGTGCAAAGCTTTGCCGGAGAAGTGCACTTGAGGCTTGGGGTGGCATTAAAACCCACTGCTGGATTTTAATGTAATGTCTCCCACACACCATGAAATTTAGTGGCACTCCTTTTCTTGCCTGTTTGTCCCTCTGCTCACCTTTTTAGCCCTAAGACAGTCTCTTTCTTGCTTGGTAAGAGCAACAGAGAAAGGTGGTGCTGGGACTGGTAAGGGGAAAGAGGACACAAATTTGTGGTTAATTAGGCTGTAGTTCTGCAGATTCTGAAATTCTTTGTTTGTTCAAATAATTTGGGATTGGCTTGTGCGTAAATTTATCTTTCCACAGCATGTAGAAGTGTCTTTCCTGTAAGAAGTTATCCTTGCTCACTTATTCAACATAGAGCGCTTATTAGCTCCCTTCATGTTTTTTCTCATTATAGTCCCTTTCCTTCCCTTTCCCCAACCTCCCCTTGGGTCTCTTCTTCCTTGCCTGCATTTCAATTCAAAGCCCTGTTGGAGTTTTCCATTCTCTTTTGGGGCTGAGTCACTGACTTTTGTCAGCCTCCCACCATGGATGGCAAGGGGGCGGGGGAAGAGAAAGAAGAAACAGACAGAAATTGCTTCAACACCAGCCAAAAGCTGCATAAAAAGGCCCAAATGTTATGGCATCTGAAATAAAATCAAGCGGGAGCAAGGCCTGCCAAATCTCCCTTGAAATGCTGGAAATCTGGAAGTGTTCAGTTCAGTGCAGCTAAGGAGAGCTTTCTAGTCCAACTGTCAGAGGAGGGGTCGGGGCACACATCCTGATTTGCAGGTGGGATGTCCATGTTCTTGGTCCTTTCCGGGCATGGCCAAGCTCTGCATCCCTTCCTTGCTGTGAGGGCATTTGCTCCACAGAGAGATGATGCCATGACTCGTGACACAGTTTGGTGGCTTGATTGCAGAGCTTGGTGTGGCAGAGCTTGGGTTAATCTCTGGATGAGCAGAGGGTGGAGCAGTGCAAGGGGTGGCTGAACACCCAACTCACCCCCAGCTCTGGTCCTGCCCTGGCACTGGGCTGGAGCCAAGGGAAGAAAGGGCTGGGGCTGCTGCTACATCCTAGTGTTGCCTCCAGCCTTGATGATGTACAGACTGAGCTTTGGTCTCTGACTTTCACAGAGTGCTCCCAACCAGTGCCCAGGCTGCAAGGGCACATAAGGCAAATGTATCCCCTGTACAAAACATCCAGGACCTCTTTTCTCCCCACGTTTTCATGGCAACTGGTCTTGTTTCCAACCAGTGAGAAATCTGCCAAGTCTAATTAATCTGTCTGGGATGATGACAAGTTTCCCCATGTTGAAATCAGACTCCTTTTTCTAGCAGGAAGCCTTGGGCTCAGCATGGCACCCAGAGTCCCAGAGCCCTTCTGCTGGCTGTGGGCAGCTCTGAACCTCACTGAGCACCTCAAATGTGGGTGCAAGAAGGGCTGAGACTTTAAATCCCCAACCTGCAGAACATCCAAAACTCTGCAGCCACGCCGTGGAAATAATGGAGCAAAAATTCTTCTGTGTCCACAGTGAGAAGTCCCACCTCTCCCAGGTCTTTGCCTGGAGAGGGAAGAGTTGAGAGTTGCTCCACTGTGACATTTGAGCTAGATTTTGTCCTTACCTTCAATTATCTTCTGGGAAAGCCTCTTTTTCCCCACTCACTGTACGAATATTAATCTTCTCCCCATCAAACCTCGTAAATTAAACACAAACCCCTCTGCACCCACCACCTTGCAATGGCTTTTCAATGCCCCATGACAGACCTCTCACCGTGTGCTCTTGTGGCACTGGGCTCTGAAACCTTCTATGGTAGGTGAAGGTTCATTTCGATATAAGTCCACTAAAATCTACTTCTGCCATAAAAGGCTATCACTGGCAAGTCCCAGGCATTTTCTACACCTCTTGCTATAAATCTAAGCAGTTTTAACTGTATTTACTTATTTATTTGTGCCACCAGCTAATCTGTTCTGTTGGGAAAGCAGATTTTGTATTGTTTGTCATTTCACAGACATTTTTCCATCTCTTTCATGTGCTAAATCACAAGCTCTCTAATGTTGCAATTCATTTTTCTCCATAAAAGTGTTTAATAATGATAGATTAGATTGGCCTTTCTGACAGATTAGATAGGTTTTTAGGTTTGGCCTTTGATGAAATTACGAGGGAGAGCACGAGGCAAGTAGTAAAAAATGTCCCCATAGTGAAAGGTTTGACTTCTTATCTTCATAGATTAGCACCCTGCCTCTGCAAACAGCTTCCAGAAAGCTTAATGAGTCTGTGGGGACTGGCTGTTATCGGGAATAGTTGCTCTCTGGGGACTTGAAGGGCAAGGAGCAGCCACTTTGATTTAATGAGTAAAAATATACTGTGCTGCCCACTGCAAGGGCCATTAACCAAAGGAGGCCGTGGGCTTTCTCACTGCTGCACATACGTTGTCTCCTCTCCCCCTGTCTCCATGCACACCATTTTAACACATTTTGAGGAATCCCAGTACAGCCAGTGTAACTGGGATGGGTAAAGGCTGGTGGTTTAACTGCTCAGTTCTGTCCATGGCTGGGTCCAGCCAGCCAGGAAAGGGACTACAAGACCTGGAGTCTGAGATAGGACATGAATGGGCAAACCATGATTTCCATCTAATAAAAAACATCCTCTGTCCATCATGGTCTCTCTCTGCCTGCCTCCAGAAGCTGGGTAGAGATTTCAGGAGCTGCTCCACAGCTGTCACTGGTATGGAAGGAGACTGGGCTCCAGAAGGATACCAAGTGGGTGAGAAAGATGGAAATCAAAGCCCTTAATGTCCTTCAAAATCGCAAAAGTGTTGGAAGGTCCTTAGAGAAAAAGTTCTGTAGTGAGCCTGTGATGCACAAAATATGGTCTGAGAATGATGCTGGACAAGTGTTTCCAGGAGGAGCAGGGATTTATGGATTGAGCTTGTAGAAGCTGTTCATGAGGCACCATCCAGAGCAGTGTGTATGATTTTGGTCACCCACCTTCAGAGACTTGTAGCTTAAGAGGGTGCATGGGAAGGCTGCACGATGGGGAGGCAATGGGGAGACTGTCAGAAAAGCAGCTAAACCAGCTTGTTTAGTCTGGCAAAGATGAAGGGTGAGAGGGTGGTCTCTATAAATACATATTTGCAAAGCAAACCCCATGTTTATTTATATTTTAATTAGATCAGCTTAAAAATGGGAAACCTATTTTTGTTGTTTTGGTTTTTTTGTAAAAAAAAACAGAGTAGGTTTCACAATCGTTTCCACATCTCATTATCCTGAAATTGCTCCATTTTACAGAATTTTTCTAGTGTTCCCATTCACTTTCATCTTCTTTTCCAGAGAGTCAAGTTCACAGGCAGCAGGAGGTTGTGGAAGGACCATGGGGGTGAGTCCTGCCAAGGAGAACTTGTACCTACAAGAACTTTGTGGTGGGTATACAGTCTCCAGGTACAGCCTACATACCATGTGTTTCATGGTTGTGTTTGCTCCTTGATAGGTGTATGTCCCAGCGAGGTCCTCTCCCTGAGGCACACCTTTGCATGTGGACTTTTCTGATCCCCAAATCTGTCCATGGCTTCCTCCTGCAGCAGGGAATATCTCATGGCTGTTCCACCACAGGCTATTGCTTTTATTTTTAATTAACACAGAATGTTCTCTTTTTGACAAATCAAAGCCCAGGAGACATCCTGGGCCTTTACACTGTGATTTTAAGGAACAGCCCTGTCCTGGAGGGGCTGCAGGACTCATCTCATCCAGCTGTGTGCCGTGGTGCCCTGTGGAAGTACTACAGCCCCAGGGACCTTCAGTATCACTGAGCTGGGCACAGGGCTGCAAATCCATGGGGAAGCTTGACAGGGGAGCACCGGGATGTCGACAGGATTCTCTCAAAGTACAGTAGGTGACTTTGTTGAGTGTGGATGCCACCTCCCTACTCAGGAATGCCAGTGTCTTTTTTTTTTTTTTTTTTTGAGTGAAAGAAAGAAAAGATCAGCATAAAGCATTTGCAGATTTCTGAAGCTGCTCTAACCCTGGAGCTCCCACCCATGGAATGCCCCTGGGGTATCAGGGCAGTGACACTTCCCTCTGCAGGAGAAGGAAACACGCCCTGCTGCAGCACAGCCAGTGTGCCTCCCCAGAGAAGGCACTCTTTATTTTGGAGGTGGCTGCTGTGCTGCATCCCTCATCCTGATTCCAGCAAAACAACTAACTGGGGGATTGCTGGTTGTTGAAAAAAGTAGCTTAACAGCATCACCAAGTCCTTCTCCTCTGGAACAAGTTGGCCTCCAGGCTGCAGGCTCAGTTTCACACTGGCAGCAGCCCCTGTGCTCTGAGAGCACTTGGAGAAACCCAGTTCTGATGAGGGATCTGTGCCTCTCCCCTCCGCTCCTGGATTAATTAGAAAAGGCTTCAAACTTCCCAAACACAATGATGTCCCCACAATCTTTCTCAAATAAGCAATTTATTTTAGAAATAACACCTCAGCCTCGGGGACCTGTTATCTATGCAAGTGGTTTTTATTAACTGCAGAGCAAGAATCCTTTGGGGCGAAAACACGAGCTTTTGGAAGACTGTGATACACTACTAATTTGTTCTTATTTATTTATTTCACAAAAGGCATGAAAACCAAAAGGCATCCCAAGGATTATTTTAATCTCCTTGCCATTCTCTGGGTATTGTTTGTATTCTGGGGAGATCACTTCAAATTTCAGCACTGTCTTCTCATACAAAGGATATGTTATTAACATGCATATTCTTTGGCAGCAGTTCCACGTGCTTTTTCAACCAGGAAGGCATTTTTTATCTTGCTTTCATTTGAAAGGTGGAAAAGCTGTTTTTCCATTAGGGCAGATCATCAAGGGAAATAGTTCAGGCTGGAAGAAATCAGTCACGGGAGTGTCAATTCAGCTGCACAGGGCCCCAGAGGAAAGCCTGGAAGAGTTTGGCTCTGTCTGGACTTCATCTAACACTGCAGACTGTCCAGGCCTGATGGCTTTTTGGTGTGGAGGTGACATCCAGGGAGCCTGTGAACATCTGTGGTGCAAGGTGAGGCCGGTGTCACTGGGCTTGGCATGGGGAATGAGGGACTAAAGCACCAGCTATGCTGCTAAGGACTTTTAACTTGTGATGTGCCGGCTGAAATGAGATGCTTTTGACAAAAGAAGGGGTTCAGTTCCCCTGTAGCCTGGGCTGACATGAGCTCCCTGTAACCCAGGCCAGCCTCATGGAGGCTGACTGCTTGAAGGCTTTACCCCGTGCACTTTGGGTTAATCTGAATTAGCTGCTTTCTCTAGACAGCAGCCCATGGGCTTTTCTGCTGCAGCAGGAGGATGAGCGAGGGTGGAGGAGCTGTTTTCTCCAGCATGGCTGGACCCAGAAGGGAATTTCTGTCCACAGGAGGGGTTTGGAGCAGAGATGCAGCAGTGAGATCCCCCAGCACAGCTGCACACAGCTCCTGCAGGCACCCCAGGAAGGGGCTCTGTGAGGGCTCTGCCTGCCCTGCATGCCTGGATACCCCCCAGCATGACTTTATCTTTTGGCCTAAACACACGTGCAGCTGTTTCACTGCCTGCTTTGAGCCCGGAACAAACATGCCTGATAACGTCTCACTTTGGCTTTCCCAAATGTTTGTTGGGAGGGATCTGGTACATCACCTTGTGCTGCCAACCTCATCTGCAGCCAAGAAAATTAACGGCCCCAGCTGGCTCCACATCTTTCCCCACAGGAAGGGCACAGGTGAGAAGGGAAGGTGCCAACGAACAGCCAGAATTGGGGGTCCTGGGAGAAGGCTGGAGATGTGTCCCCTTTTCTCACACGTGCAGGCAGTGCCCTCTAGTGCTGCTGCCTTTTGGACAAAGAAGGAACATTAAATAATCAGAAAAACTGTGAGAGGAAAACCCCGGATCGAGCTGGTGGCACAGACAGACATAAATCCCTAAGTTCTGCCAGCACCCCGGGCATGGGGTGGCTGTGGTTGCCCTTCTCCCTGGAGTAGCTGCATTGGCGCTGGCCATGGTTGCCAGTGGTGGGGAGAAACTGGGGCCACCATGAAGATGGCACAGAAGAAAGCCCATTCTACACTTGGATTTCCCCCTGGGGTCACAGGAAGAACTGGAATGAGTAGATGACAGGGAGTGGTTTTGCAAGGATGTCCTCTCCTGGTGGTGCCTCCTGTCCTCAGTGTGGTGGTGAGGATCCCTGCAAACTGGTGGCATATTCCTGCTGGGAAGCTCTCATACAATCTGTCACACTCTGCTGCCACCATAGCACTGTGTTTCAACCAACAGGTGACATTTGACACACTCAGTCAAGCTCCTGATGAAACATCTACCATTGGCATAAATAGGGAGAAAAGTTAAACCTGTTTTGAGTTAGGAAAACAGCAATGTTAATTTAGATTAGAGACTTTTTTTGTATCCTTCTTCCTTTTTTTTTTCCTCTAAGAAATGTTTTTTATTGTCTTGCAAGTGCTAAACATTTTATTGCTTCATTTTAATTTCTTGATTGGGACTTTGTTTGTTGTTGGCTCCCGGCTCTAATCAGCTCTGCTTTCTGGAAGGGAAAACCACTTTTTCTTTTTCTGGATGCATGTATGTTTAATTAAAAAAAAAAAAAAAGCCAAAAAACCCATCCTACCTCTAGTTTGAAGGAAATTTTCATTGGTACCTTTGGGAGCAGGCGAAAACCTTTTCTATTAAACACAATGAGAAAGAAAATTTGCTCCATATGATTCCACACAGCCTCTTCCTTCTTATTTCTGGCAGCATTCTCAGTGGATGCCTTTTATCTTCATATCATCTTGGCTGAGACTAGCCACAGTCCAGGTACTGCTCTCAACATACCTGAGCACAATCTTGTTGCTGAAAATGCCACCCATTTCTCAGGCAGGGAGGTGTCATTTATTACTTCTACCCCATTGGTGCCTGGGGACTGAGCTGAAAGCAGGTTTCTTCTGTGTTAGCTGATGTAAATACACACAACTAAAAATTGCTCATTACTTCTTAGAGCTGGAGAGAAGTGGGAATGGCACAGTTCCTTAGGGCAGAACGGGAGCCGGGGAAGGTGCTGGGTAAAAATTGCCTCTTCTCTGCCTGTCTCAGCTACACCTTGAAGGCCACAGCTCCAGCTCATGGCCCTTCCACCCACACCCACACAGTTCATGCAGCAACCTCAGTACCAGCTGTGAGGTGTCCCTCTCCCTGGGACACTGAAAATCTGGACACAAGTGCTTTGTGGATTCCTGCAAACCGATCCTGATCCTGATCCCCACTGTAGATGGTGCCTCATTAACAGAAGAGTTTTAAAAGAGATGCATACCCATGCCAGCATCTTTCTTGCACAGCCAGAAAGTAACTGTCCTTCCTTTTAGTGAGTTGAAGTTCTTAGTTAAGACTCATTTTTCCTTAAATGATATTTCACTGCTACAGTAAATGATCAATTTCTGTTCCCTGTAACCAAGGTCAGGTGTGAGAGAATAATAGTCTCCTACCCCAGCCTTGCACACCGTGTGAAAATGATTTATTGCATTTCTAAAAGAGGATGCTTGACATTTTGAAAATGCAATGTAGTCCAACAGTAATTAAGCAAAAAGCAGGCTGCTGAACAATTGATTGCCACTGTCAGCAAAGCCTGATTAACTCAGATGCTTGAAGAACTGTTTCTGCCACCTATGAATTAAAGGTTAGTAATTAAATTTATGGGCCATAGCCACTGTCTCTGGATGGCACTTCACTTATAAGCATCCCAATGAAGAATAATCAGATGGGAAAAAAGTGCAGGTTGTGAACTGAAAGGCTTTTATTGAGAGACAGTGAAACATTGCTGAGGACTGACATAGGTGACATCAGCCATCAGGTGATGGCCAGCAAAGAAGGGTGTCCTGACAGGGTGATGGAGCCATGTTCCAGCTGAGAAGCGGGAGCTTGGCTGGAACAGGAATTTTACTTTGAATGGAAGAGCATTAACAACATCTCTCCCTGTTGGAGCCTTTGGGGTGGGTTCCTGATCCACCAGGCTGATCCACGGTGCTGAACTTGAGGCAGAAATCACTGGTTGAGTTCTCCCAGGGATGGGAGAGGCCAGAGGGTGATCACAGGAGCCCTTCTGTAACACAAGCTGGTTATAATCACAGCTGCTAACAGGGAGTTTATTTTTGGACCCACCTGGTCAATGTGCAAACCAGATGATGGACAGCAGCTGCCATGAGAAATTGCTGGGCTGTCAGGACAAGGGTCACCTCCATGTTCCCAAGGCCCCACATTTCAGGTCCTCCCTTGTGCAGGCTGAGCAACATGAAAGGCTTGTTGGAATTTTTAGGGCTTAGATGTTGGGGCTTTCAGGCCCTGCTTTGGGCTGGGACTGTCTCATCTGGGACACACTGAGCCCAGGGTAGCCAAAAGGCAGGGTTGTACCCAGTCACTGGGTTTTATTGGTATGTGACAAGCATTTCTGTGAAACAGTACCTTGGGGTTTGAGAAGCCATCGTTTTTGTACTGATTCATGAAAACTGTACCTTCATCATGAAGGTTTATGGAGTGTTTGTTGAGAATAAGGAGGTTTTGGGAGATGCCTGAAGTTCTGTTCCTGAGCAGAAGTTAACAGATGTTATTTGATTGCTTTGACAGTCTTAGGCATTGTTTTTGCAGCTCTTTTCCCACCACTGGGCTGTCATTCTTCATGAAAGCAACTTGAATTTAATTGCAAGGCTACGTCAGACTCCTGCAGAAGCACTTTGTAGTCTCATTTTCACATTGTGATAAAACTGGAAAGAAAAAAAAAGTCAAGGCATAATGATTTCTGCAATCTGCCATCCTCTTGGGCGAAACTCTTCCACAACAAAAACCCACTTCTATGAAGACCCAGCTCTGCTCATTACACATTTGAGATTTCAGCAGCCTTTTCCCCTCGTCCTGCCAATCTTGGCAGACACTTTTAAAATCCTGCTCTTCACTGACAGCAATTCACTCCTAATTTCAGCAGCTGGAAGAGCACAGCATGACCAAGCTCATGCTGCACCTTTACTATTATTTTCCCTCATGAACACAGACCTACAAACCCTCCTGTGCATTCAGAGGGTATTTCCACAACACTTGGAGTGTTAGTCAGCAAGATTAGGATTAACAGTCCCTTGTCAGTGTAAACATGTAGGCCATTGAGGCTCAAATGTGCCCATTGCCACCAGGTTTGCTGTAGCATGAATTACCTCTCCTGCTAATTGCATCTCTGTAGCTACCAGTGCTATTTCCTTGGGCCCAAACCAGCCAAAATCTCATGGGATTTTTGATAATTTGGGATTAAATTAGGTTGGGAATCTCATACTGCTGGCTTTCAGACTTTGTCCTTAGGCCCTTCCTAACCAGCACCTGCAAGGAATTCATCTTTCTTCTGCATCTAAGCAAGGGGCTGAACCAGTCTCCTTTCAAAAAAAAAGGAGTTTTACTGAAAGGAACAGAAAAGGGATGAGAAGACTTGCCACCATCAGCTGAACAAAGTAAGTCTAAGGGGGAAGGATGGTTAGTACACCAAATAGTTAGGACAGTAAATATTCCTTAAAATTTTTGCCTTTTTAAAATATATTTGGGCATCCCAGGAAAGTGAATTGACATGACCTTGTTTGGGGGATTTGCAGATGTGGTCTGGTCTGGTTGTGGTCCATCTTGTGGCACCTCCAGGACCACTCTGCCTGGTGGCACTGCTGGTGGAGCTCCATGATGGCACACACAGCTCTTCTCTCACACCACAACAACACGAAAGTGTCATGGTGGGGCAGACAGGGGTGGCCAGGGACACGTGGCCAGGGCAGCAGCATTCACTCACACAGTCTGAATGAGATAAATAGGCAGCAACTCATATTTCCATGGGTTTGTACACATTCACACAGCTGTGCTGAAAGGAGAAGAAAGAGTTATTTATGATGTGTTCTGAAATATAAATTATATCAAAGTCAAAGCTCAGGGTAATTGCTGCTGAAGTAGATCCAAAGGTTGGCATTATGATTAAATAGCACTGCTGCCTTTAAGGGGAAATCTAGTTACAGACAAACAACATGGAGGTCAGCATCAAAATATAATTCAATTCTTAGCTATGAATTAATGAATGTGCTTTAGATTAATTTAAATCCACAAAGAGACTTTGTGTTGCAGAAATATTCATTAGGAAGTTTACCAGATTATTTCCTCTGGCAGGGATTCAGCTTTCTGCGCTCTCCAGGTGAACCCACTTCTCACAAAGCACGAGGAACATGCTGGATTTCCTCACCAAATGCATCTGTTTTGGTTCTCTGAATGCTTTCCCTCCACTGCAGATGACCTGTGCAATGCCTGTCACTGCTCACCCCGCTCTGAACAGGACATTTGCAGTGTTCACCAGCAGGATGAGAGACTGAGGGTTGTTTGAGCTCAGCTTGATTTGGTAGCAATGAGATAATATTGAAATGGAACCAAAAAACCCTGTTGGAACCAGGTGATAGCTTTCCACCTTTTGCTCTGGGATTGTGGCCTCTCTGCAGAACACAGGTGTGAGTGGGGCTTAAGTGTGTCCTTGAATGTTTTGTGGAATAATGAAGCTCTTCCCAACCAGTGCTTATGGGGGCGTGTGCTGGAAATTTTTTATTTTTGAGGTTATTTGGAACCTTTTCCATGTGATAATAGTCTCTGGCCACCTTCCTAAATGTTCAAGGAAAAGAGCTGATGCAGCCAAGGACCATCCAGGGGAGGAAAGTAAGAACTGCCTTCAGTGGTCACAAGTGGGGACGAAGTGGGGACAAGTCACACCAGTAGGTTCACAGCCCTGCCAAGGGGTGCTGAGCCCCAGTCCATCCTCCAGGAATGGTGCCAGAGTGGGAAGGGCCCCTCGACTCACCAGCACTTCCCTGGAGGGAGCTGGGGCCGTGGGGACTGTGCTGGCAGGACATGAAAGCAGCTCCAACCCTGCCTTGGCTTTGCTGTCCCAGTCGTGGTGGAGGAGGGAGGGATGGCCAGGCCAGAGGGCCACCCGCTTCCTTCCACCTCCTGTGAACTTAATTTGCTTCTTCCCAGTGCTGGAGGGATTTATGATGTGCCTTTAAGGGGGTGGAAGGCTGTGCTTGAAATAACATGGACAGACCCCTCTGTCCTCACTCAGGACTCTGTCCTCACTTCTATGGCTTTGGATTGCAAATCAAACCACAAAGAGTACTTAGGGCATGGGAGAAGAGCAGACAGCACCTCCTTAGAGTGGAATATTTTGATAGGTTTTGGTTTTCTGGGCTTGGGGTTTTTTTTTGAAGCAGAACACCTTTTTCTTCTTCTATGGCTTTATATGGCTTGTTTCAGAGAGCTGCCCTAGCCTTGGGTAGCCTCACCCTTCCCAGACTTCTGCTCCAGGTGGTTTTGCTTTCCTGCAACAGTGAGATCTTTTATCACAGAGGCCAACAAGTAATAACTCATAAGCTGTTTTTGGCTCACAGTCAGGAGCCTGGGTGGAAATGCTTTTATTATGGACAAGTTGTAGCCATTAAACTTGGACTTTGCCTTCCAAGCACCGAGGTAATTTCTCACCCCTACGTTTCACTCATTGCATATGGTGGGGAATCAGCTGCAGCACTTCAGGATGCTCAGGATGTGCCTTCCTGCACCCTTGTGCATGCTCAGGCCTCAGGGAGTGAATGGAAACTCTTCCATTTGCATAAAAGGTGATTTCCAGTGACCATCAATTCAGTCCTGGGGTTCCTAGAAGGCTCTCTCTTTGTGGAATATGGGCTTTTTTTTTTTTCCAAGGCACCATCCCAGAGGTCCCTGTGGAGAGGCCACAGGATGAAAACCCTTGTCCTGGGGTAAAGAAGCAGGTGGACTGGGGTAAGTATTTCTTTCCTGTGTAGCAGCTCTGATAGCTGGAGTTGGAGAGAAAGATTCATTGCTGGCATGAAATGGTACAGCTCAAATGAACTCGGATAATATCTGCTTGAAATGAGATGCTCCAGTTTCCAAGCAGCAGGAAAAACAGCTCAAGTTGCTCAGCTGAAGTCTTTCTTTTTCAGCACTAAGAAAGCAGCAGAAAGAGGGTGGTGAAAGCAAGTCTGCTTGTGCTGCTCTTGGGGACCACAGCCCTGATCCTCCCCTCTGGGATTTAATTAATTTTAATTCAGTCACAAGGTCCAGCCTCCCTCTTTCTGGGTGCTGGGAATTATTTGTCTGCGAGCTTTACCAGAAGATTTCCTCTCCCAGCCTAAATACCAAGATAGCATTTGAGTTGTGCACCTGTTCCCAGCAGAAGCATTTCACTGCACTTCCGAAACACTAATTCAATATCCTAGCAGTCCCTGGGACAAGTGTGTGTGTTCCTGTTATCAGCAGGTATCTGCTATCTATTACCTAAATGTGTCAGAGGGTTAGCATGTTATTTGTAACCCTGTCCTTTAAAGGGCCCTATGATGGAAAGAAGGACTAGTGTGCTGATGACTAAATTAGATGCTTGACTCAAAGTGAAGTTTATTATAAGACTTCCATAATTTTGAAGGATTTTGGACTAGATCTATACTAAGCAATAGGAGAAATCTTTAATTAAAGCTCAAACTGCAGTGAGAGGAAACACCAAGTGTGAACATTTGAAATAAGCAGCACACAATAATAGGTTCAGGAAATAGATTGTTTGGGCTTATGGAGGGTCTTCAAAATCCATTAAATAAATTGAACAGGAATAAAACTAGTGACTCCCAAGGAACAGATGCAGCAGAGAAACCCTGGCCACTTAGCTGTTGCTGTACAATTCCAACCCATTCCCTTCCCACTCTCCAGAGGACAATCTTGTGGCACAAAGGCCACTGCAACCACTACCTATATGGTTGGATGCTGAGGCTCTTACAAGTCACTTAACTGGGAGGTAGAGAGGAAAGCAGAGAGACTGTCCCATGGAAAACATGCCAGTTTGAGATGTCTTGCCTGCAAACAAAGCATTCCCAAAATGTTGAGTGCTTTTCTTTGCACGGGCGCTTGGTACTTGGAGACCTTGGATGAGATTTTCACCTCCACTGCTGGCAGCCCTGTCAGGACTTACACTTACTTTCTGTGTGTTTCCAGGAGAAATTTTTATCTTGGAGCATAACCAGTCGAGTGGATGGGAAAGGCTGGAGGAGCTGCTGGTGCAGGGGGCACATCTGAAGGGCCTGTTGGGCTCTCAGCAGCTGCCAGCTCCTCACCAGAGCAGCCCATGCTGATGCCTTGGTGCCTCCCCCAGAGGGCATCTTGCACGAACTCTGGTACCAGCCCCTGCTATCAGGTGACAGTCCCTCCCATTTCGGGAGCCTGAAGCTGCCAAATGCTCTTGTTCATCAGATGCAATAGTTTCCTTGGCAGACTGTGGGCTCTGTGTGTGTGTTCACTGACCTCTCCTGGCCAGACCCAGGATGCTCGGCCGGGCTGCACCAGGCGTCTCGCAGCCGGCTGCGAACCAGCTGCCCCTGAACACCTTTCCTGGGAAAACATTCCCGCTGGGCAAGTAGTGACAGGGCGCAACTTACAGTTAAAATGCAAAAAAAAAAAAAAAAAAAAGAGGCAGAACCAGCCCTTTGGGACATGCAGATCTTCAGTGGTATCTTTAATTAACAAACTAAATGCATCTGTGATTGTGAGTAGACCACAGCAGGCAAGTGGTTTTTACTGCAGTAATAAATCGCAGTATAGGGATAAGGGAGACCTGGAAATCAAAATCAAAAAATCCCTCCCAATCCCACAGCCCTTACTGGTAAAAAAGTAGGAGTGAAACTGAAGGCTGTAAAACGATGTCTGTGAGGAAATAGGGGAACCTTGGAAATGTTAGAGAAATAAATGTATGGAAGAGAGGAGACAATCCAAGAGGTTATCACATGTGTGGGTGAGGGCATCATTCCCTGAAGGAATCTGGTAAATCTCTTAGCTGCACAGTCTGGGACCTTCTGTAAAAACCTGTCTGAAAATGATTGCTATTGTGCAATTGTAGTAAGAGTTCAAATAAGAAGCAGCAGTAGTTTTGCTGACAAGATAAGCCCAAAAATCTCCACGTTCTTATGGATTTCAACAAATTCCTCTTATTTATGTAACCACCTCAAAATAACTCATTCAACTGATATTTCTCAGCTGAGTGTTTCATCACCTGCACCTCACAGCAGAGTTGAGCTGTAAGCTGAGAGCTCACATTTGCTTTCAGGAAGGGGCAACACTCACCCCTCTTCGCCTCCCTGGCAGATCAGTACTCTGAGTCTGAACAGAACCAGATCTCCCTTCTCAGTCTGCTTTCTTCTTCTTTCTTTCCCTCCTCCCCCCCCGCTGGAAAACACGTAGGATTAGCTAAACCTATAGCTTAAATATTATAATTAATTGGTGCTTTTTGATTTTTTATATGCCTTCTGCTGCTATGCTAGAAGTGAGTTTTCTTTGTGTAAGAAAGCCTTTGTTTGCCTGAAATAGGCTTTTCCCACCCCTGCATAAATACCACTTTGAAAAATTGCATCACAAAACCCTCAGCACTGGGATTTTAGAAAAAGAGCCTGAATGGCTCCAAACTTCAATATCTCTGCAGCGGGGAGAGCGTGGCTTTCATCTGACAGGCTGTTTAAGGATGGTTTGACCTCTCTCTTCCTTTACATGCTGGGAGTTAACTTCTCCTGTAAGTGTCCAGCATAAATTATTTTCATGCAAATTTCCTTGTCAAAACTACAAACAGACATTTGATCAAAGGTCAGCTCTCCTTTGTGTTCCTGTTTGATATAGAAATTTCTATTTCATCTTTGACTGTCATGGTCAGTTAAGGGAACTGTAGCCTGATGGGAAATTACTGATGCATTTCATGTCCTCTCTCCAACAAGGCTTTTTTCCCCCCTTACATATCTTATGGGTGTTTTAATTTGAATATGTTTTCATTTTTTAATGGAATAGTTAAATTACCTTTGAAAATGTAGTGGTATGACACTGAAAATTGTCTGCTTTTTAAACTGAAGCTCAATTTACTGCCGTTTGATACCCTGGGAGCTGATCAAATAATTACTATTCCCTTACTGCCGGCTTTATTTCATGCTTAACTTGTGGATCTTTTTTTTATGGGGCAGTGCCTGAAGAACAGGAATTGCAGCAAAAGGAAGGTTTGGGAAAATTTTGTATGTACTTCTTGGGTTTCCTTTGCTCTGCTGTATCCAAGAGAGCACGGGGAACCTGGAGCCCACTCCGACCTCTGTGAGCACAGCAGAAGGGTGAGCACTGCTGGTCCCATCCTGCCCCAGCACTGGGGACTTGGGGCCCTGAGTGAGGGATGCTGGAGGGAACTGGCCACACTGAGATTGGGGGTGATGTAGAAAGTAGCTAGGGAATGAATGCAAAGCTCCATTTCTATCCACACTGACTCTCCCAAGAGATTCTTTCTTCTTTTTTTGAAGCACTTTCACGGTTTAACTATTCTACTCCAGGTTGTCCAGGCTGTTTGCCTTTCCAATCCCCCCCAAGCTCATCTGCCTCTTAACTAACAGTCCCTCCTGCCCCATTAGCTTTGCACCTCAGTCCTGTGATGAGATTTAACATCAGGGCACCTTTGGGAGGCAGGGGAATTTCATTTGAGAGTTATGGTTCTAGTGTTAAGTCTCCAGAAATGTAAAAGAATGACTCCCAGGAGCCTTTGAGGTGCTGATCTGTGATTTGCTTAAAACAGCAAAGTAGGCTTTTGCCAAAGCTCAGTTGAGCACAGCTCTTCCTGGGGCCAATACCTCAATCCCCATTTGTCATCCTCCTCCAACTTTTTGGAGCCCTTCACAGTGTGTAAAGACAAGCCCATGTCTAAGTCCTTGTAATCTTAAACCACTGCTGCTGTGTCCCTTCATTTATCCCTGTGCAAGTGCACAGGTGTGTCTGTGGCTACAGAGCTGACAAAACCTTGGTGAGATTTGAGGACCAAAACCCAGGTTATGATGAATGTTCAGCTGTCCAAACCTAGAGCCGCTTTGATAAGTTCTAAAACCCAGCCCCCCTGGGTTTTGCTGACATGCACCATGATTGCTACTTTAAAAAAAGCACTGGAGCCACAGCCCTGTCTAATGAGGTGAGTGGCATAATTGGGTGTCACTGTATCTCTGGGAAATGTGAGGGTGCATTTTAACCTTAAGAGAATGTTGCCTTCATATGTAAAACTACTTAAGGCCAAGGCTTGGAAGACCTAATCATGACAGAGCCTCCTCCTCCCCATGCAGCTCCAGTTTGAGCTTCCAAAGACCTGAACTTCCTGCTCTGCCCTGAGCTTTGCAAGCCTCCCTCTTCCACAAGTGTTTCCTGGTGGCTCTGTTGGAGTAGGATGCCTCACTCTGCTAGGTTGTACCCGTTCTCAGCAGAAAGCCTTTAAAGCAGTTTCTCTTCTCCTTTCTTGTGTCTCCTTCTGTTACCTTTAAGCACACAAACTGGTCCCTTTGAGATGGAGCTGGACACGAGGCAGCTCTGATGTGCAGAATCCTCCTTTGCCAAGGGATTTGTCCTTCCTCGATGTTTGGGACCACGTTACATTTCATTTATCCAGAAAATTCCACCTGCAAAGTCCCGGCTCTCCCCATCGGTGACAGTGACACCAGATGGCAGCAGTGGCCTTCGGATCCAGCTCTGAGTGAAGATGCAGGTGAGTGTTTCTCTGCATCCCGGCTGTTTCCCTCTGTGCTCTCCTTTGCTGGGGCTCGATCAGCTCCCACATAGGCCGTCAAAATAAAATTGCATCGAGCATCTCTATGCTGTAGTTGTTTAATGTGTCAAAATGACACTCTGACTCCAACTTAAAAAGTCAAAAAAGAGGATTCCTATTTTCAGTTGCGCTTTAATCAATCATTTTGTCATGACTTTGCTGCTGCACTGACAAGTAAAAGCAAAGACTATGATTTTTGAAGGTCGTGGTGATTTTAGGGTGCCTGGTTAAAAGTGATTGTTAGCTCTGACCATCTCCTTTCTGAGGGGCTCCCAGTTGGTCACTCTGGATCTGTGGCATCCTGCATCTTTGGCTCTTGGCCTCAGCTGGCCCTCCATGGGGTTGGCATTGAAACTGTGGCAGAGGCCAAAAGCTGGGTTAGGAGGCCACAGGCTGTGGGTTTTTGGGAGGCACTCACCTAACAAACCTCCTTTGCAGATGTGGAATGTGGGGCCCTGAGTGTGTTTTCTTTATGATGATTCCCAAATATTTATTGATTTCTAAGTTTTTGTTTGTTTTTTTTTTTTTTGTTTGTTTTTTTGTTTGCTTTTGTTTTGTTTTGTTTTGTTTTTGTCTGGAAGATATCAATTTACCTATTAGCCACTAACTGCAAACAGAAAGAGAACATACCCAGCTTGGGTGATGGGTTGTTCTGTGTGCTGGGGCAGAGAGTGCCAGCAAAGAGAAAGAGCAGGGCTAAATCCCACTGGCAAGGAGAAGACCCTTTTCTGATGGACGAAAATAGGAAAAGCCTGGTGAGTGCTCCAGCAGTCCTGTCTAGCTGGACAGGCTGCCTGGACATGCTCATTCCTTAGATTTCAGAATGGTACCAAAGCTCAGTTAAAGTGGCACTAATTAATTCATACTGCCACACTTTAAAACAGTGAGAGTGTAAGCAGCCTGGAAGTGAGAGTCATTTGGTTCAACAGAGGAGATGGTCTTTTTTTAGGTTAAATAAGAGAAATAGAGAAAAACAGTTCAGAAATCCTTCTGTTTTTTTTTTCTCCTAGATACTAATAACTGCATTTTAACTTCTTTGCTACTCACACCGACCTGGTTTGCAAACAGAAATAAACTATTACAGCTTAATTTATGCAGGGCAGTGACTCTGCAAGTAGCAGGACAGGAGACCTGGGTTCAGCTTTCTCTCTATCTGTGCCCCAGGAGCTTGGAAAAATTCAAATTAAAAAAAAAAACAAACACCTCTGGAGTCAGGAAAATCTTAGAAATGCCACTAGTTGTGGATCACAGGCTTAGTCACTTCGTCTGCCTCCACCAGCCCTGAGCAAACCACTGGACTGGTCTCACCAGGCAGAGAGGGCTGGACCCTGCTCTTGAGTTACCAGCACTTACAACCAGCTGTATGAGCTGAAAACAACTGGTGGCACATGAGCAAAACTGTGGGTGTTCACAACTAAAAGAGGAGCTTTGGAGAGCAGCAGCGTTGTGGCTTTGCAACCTGGGATGCTGAGAAGGTGCTGCAGCATATTGCCTTGTAATAACATGAAGCAAAAGCTCAGCAGAAAGTCTGTGAACCGGATAAGATTGATTAAACAATTTCTAACCAACGGGGTTGCACATAAAAATTTTATTAAAACCTCAAGTGCTAAATTTATTTCCTGGGTCTGTCACCACTATTTTTTTTTCAGTAGTGATAATTACTACATTAGAAATTAAATGAACCTCATATACTACATCTTTCAGACCTCCTAGGAGAGTTGTGAAAGTGATTTAGGGAAGTGAATTTGCTATTGTGCCTAATCAACTTACAGTAATTGTCACCTATAATTTTAACTTGACTGCTATGTGTTTAACTGGAAACTTTACCTTTGTTTTTTGTAACTGAGCTTCTCTGTGACTGTTTTTCTGCTTTCCATCCACTCTCAAAACCCACTGACAGAAGACAAATCATTGCATACAGCTGTGCAGTTAACAGCATTGCTGTTTGCTACCACCTTGGCTGCTTCTTCAAGCTGATGTGTTGCAGCATCAGGTGATTTTCCTTGAGAGACCAGCACTGAGTTGTCTCCCTTGAGATTCTAATCACAGCTGTGTAGATATTAGTGGCAATAAAAGGGCTTTCTGGCCTGAGGGGCTCCTTAGCAGGGTGGCAAGTATGGTTCTGTTTGGCTCCTGGTTCTGTAGGTGAGAGATACTTTCAGGGCTTGTCCCTGTTTTGTGCTTCAGAGGTGCTGGGTCTTGTGCAGTCCCCTCAGAAAAGCTCATTAATGATTCCCTTATCCTGAGTGACCCCATCTGACCACAACTTGTTTCCTCATTGAGCTCTGTGGGACAGCAAATGGCCCAGCAGGGCACAGGGTTTACAGAACAGCAGCAGGGGACCTGCAGGTGAGTCACAAAGTAAGAGACAGTGGAGCCAAAGGTATCCCAATGCTTCTCAGCAGGACCCAAAGCTGCCTAGGTTGGAAGCTGGGTCAAAAGTAGGCTTTTGGAGGCTGCTAATGTCTCCTCCCAAACACGAGTAGTGAGTTTAATGCACAGGTTCCCTTCTGAGGTCTGGGCAGTTGCTCTGGTCACTCAGCTCTTAAACAGGACTGACTGTTCCTCCTTTGCTTCTCCTGCTAAAGAAATGTATCTATGTACATACACATATGTACATATGTGACTTCAGTCTGCAGGAGGGCAAGGTTTCTTGTGGATTTAGGGAAGATGGTAATAATTATCAGCATGGACACCCTAAACCAGAATATTGATTTTTAAGCTTCCTGAATGCTTGCACAGTATCAGATGGAAGAATGGGACTGCTTCTGACCATACTCATTCAACACTGTGCAATATTTGCCCCTCCTGGAGTCACATATTATATAAATCCTGCTCAATTTCCATTGGGATCAGGCCCTCCATTTTTAGAGAGTCTTTTATAGAGCCTTAAAGATCCAGAAAGGCTATATTATGTTGATGCAATTAAAGGAGGTTATTTGAAACTAGTTTATCACTGTAAGACTCATAGAAATTATTGTGCTTGTGTGGCTTTGCGCTGCTGTTCTGGAGCAATGTGTGTGGAATAGCAGTAACCTTGTCCCTGAATAATTCATGTTGTTTGTCAGTCACTTCTTAAGCCTTTCTGCTTAACCACAGAAGATTAGCATTTTTGTTGCTTTTTTTTTATCAAAGGTTTGGAGCGAGGGAGAAGGGAGAGTGTTGGTTTTTTTTAACTTACTTTAAACACTTCCCCAGGCTTTCAATAGGCAATGCAGCTATTCAAATTGGGGTATTTTGGTCTTAGAAGCACTTTAGGCCTGCTACATTATACAACTTTCTAGTAAATCATGAATAAGTTGAAAAGCTATAGAGCTTTTTTTCTAATTTCTCAAGAGTGCTTTTACTACCTAATTTGTTTTCATCCTATGTTATTTACTGACTAACTCTAATCAATGTTTCTGGTATTGTTCCAGTCTGCAAGTGTGGGAAGGTTTGGCAGGTAATGTGTGGCAGCAGAGGGAGGCTGAAAGATCATGGCCTTGAAGTGAATATTGCTGGTTGGAAATTGGACTGCATTCATTATGCACTGGAGTTCTCCTGAGCTTTGTCTCCGAGTAAGGATGTTCCACTGGTGTAAAACAGCAAAGCTCTGTCAGGTTCTGAAATGATGCTGAGCTGCACGGCTGCAGTTCAGAAATACTCAGTCTCAAAATCAACAGGATGGAGGTAAAATCCAAAGGTTTGGCTCAGAGCAAAGTGAGGGGGGAATGCCAGCCTTGGCAAATGCAGGGTTAGTGTGTGTTTTCTTTGCTTCCATCTTGGAGTTACACAAAGGAGTGTTTGGTTGTTTTCTGATTTTGTTTTTTTTGTTTGTTTAAATTAAAACTGAAAATTTGAACTATTGGTCCCATTAAACATCCACCCTGTACACCTCATGGAAAGAACCCAACAGAGGTAAGCTAAGGGGTTTGCCATACCCCTGGCTGTTGGGGTGACAACAGGAAGTATTCCATGGCCCCTTGGCTGGCAGCTCCTCCTAATGGAGAAGTCACTAAACCAGTGACACAGCCCCTTTGACTGTCTGTGCATCTTTGTGTCTGAGCAAACTAAAATCACTGGCATGCAAGAGCAGCCAAGTCCTGCTGGCAAGAGCAAGTCACTGACTGGGAGAGTGTTTGGGCTGTCGTGCTGACAGATTTAACAGAGAAATGCTGCTGTGTGTAGAGAGCTCTATGGACGTATTTGGTGAAGGAGAGGTTGGAGTGAGATCCCTGCTACAGGAAACAAATGCCCTGTCTCTGCAAGGCATCTCTGCTCTCCTCTGTTCTGTGTGTTCCTTTTATTTTCCATGTTCTTTTTTCACTCTGAATCTTCCTGGAACACCAAGTGAGGTCTGGCAGGGATGGGGTGGCAGATATCAGCACATGGCCACAGCTGTGAGTGTGGAGTGCTGTGGTGTGACATTCACACCTTCTGCTGGCACTTACAGTTGGCTCATCTTCTTTCTGCCATTGCTCCTTCTTTTGTTTTCCTCTCTATGCTGTAACATTTAAGAAACAAAACCAGGACGCTCTTGAAAAACCGAATGGCTTTTGGAAGAGACTTCTGTGTTAAAACCCACACTTCGCAGTGCAAACTTTCCAATCAAGCTAATTTTCCAAAATGCTGACACTGAATTTCTCTTCCTCCCCTCATTGATACTGTTCAAACCTCTTCTCCTGGAGCTGCATCTCGCTCTGCTGTGCACAGTTGCCAAGAGCCTGTCCACAGCTCCCACCCCGAGTGCAGCTGGAGTGACAGCCCCAGCTTTCACACTCCGTAGCCGCTGGGGAGCTTCTCTGTTCCCGCTCCACTATTAGGTTTCAAACCTCCCCGCTGAGTAGCTGTCCTCAAGTCACATCAGGTGAGCTTAGCTATGCATTGAATTCAGGGAGTGGAACTAATCCCACATTTCAGCTGTGGAGGAGAACAATGAGACAGGGAGCTGAGCCTGGCCCCTGGCTCAAAGGTAAGGGGTTTAATATATTAGCTGAAACAGATGCTTTGCACTTTAGCATGTGTTGTATCTAATTCCAGGTCTGTCTCTGTTTAGCTGAATGACAGGCCTATATATTGTATGGAAAGTATGTGCAATACATAGTGTATTACATAAATGTCAAAATCATGTGTATTATGTTTAATGTATGTATGCTTTGGTTCATTGCTCCTGACAGGAAAACTGTAATGCCAGGATCAATAGTCTCCATATAAATTCAGGAAGATAGAGAAAACTACTACCATGAGTTGACAGAAGCCATCCTCACAAATACTACATGCTTTTGCTTTCCCAACTGTTGATATTTCAGTCACTGAAAGAATTAAGTTCTGCCACCACTTTAATCTCCACTACTCTGTGGAGAAGCGTTTGGCTCATAGTGAATTTTCTCCCAGAATTCCCTTTGCCTCAAGGGGACATTTATATTGACTATGATAGAATTGGGTTTAAATGTTTTTAATAATAAAAAGATGAATCTTTATTCGAATCTGAATTTATAAAATCCTTATTTATAAAGATTTGAATCTTTTAGCTGAAATGAGTGGCTATGCTAGCAGCTAAAAATGGTACTTAATTGTCTTACAAGGTCCCCAAAGCATACTTGCCATTTTCTTTGGCAAATAGAGGAAAATTTTAATTTCCCCTAATTTGAAACGGAAGAAGAATGGTGAATAAGAGGTGCCCTGAGATCTTGCCTGTACAGCGCATGCTAGAAATGAGAACAGGCTCTGCAAGAAGGAAGTGGCAATAAAATGCCTTTCCCTTTTAGCATTTACTGCTACAATTAGTAAAAAGAATGGATCTCAGAGTTTTTCATGCCTATGACAAGCAAGCATGAGAAATCTGAAAAATGAACGAACTTCCTAACTCATTTTCCCTTCCCTTCAATTCCTGGGCTTCTTGTGTTGCTGATGAGCTTTCCCTTCCCGTTTGTTTGGGGCTGCAGGAGTGCAGGGCCATCTCCCAGAAGGTGGAGGAGCACTTCCCAAGCCAGGTGTGGGGAGGGGCTGCTGTGTCTGAAGGTGGCATAAGGAGCTGATGGGCACGAAGGGCCCAGTCAGACACACAGTTTGTGCATTTGCTCTCTGGCTGATCAGCAAGTTTTGTTTTGGAGGCACAACCAGGCTTTTAAAGAAGTGCAGATGTCGTAGTGGTGGATCCTCCAGGGTGAGTGCTTTTCTGATCCCTAGTGTGACTGTCTTGGATTTCCTATGGGAATTGTATGTCCTGTGTTTGCCTGGCATGTGACTCAGGACAAAGCCCTTTGGTTTATGGTGAGTTTCAAGCAAAGGGTGGGGGAAAAAAAAGGGAATCAGGCCCTGAGATCTTTTCACTGTGCATGTACTGAATGCCTTGTCCTGGGATGAGGCAGGGAAAGGCTCCAGTGCTGTGCACTGCTGGGCGTATGCCATGCAAAGAACACTTAATGGAATATCACTTATCCATAAAAAAAAAATCCAAAAGGCAACAGGGTCTCAATTGAGGAGGTCAGACTTGTTGAGCTGAGCATCTGACTAGCACCAAAGTGCTACATAAAAAACCCTGTATGTGTATCCTTTGAGATGTGGCCTCAAAAGTTGAACTTCCCATTCCCCCACATGCCAGATAGTTGTCTTGGCTCATAGGCTGTGCAGTCTTTGGCAGTCCTTGCCCTTCCCTTCTTGACTCAAGTCTTTGAAAGTGTCCCTCACCATGTGCTGCCCCAGTAATTGAAACTGGTCATAATCTCTTCAAGACGTAGCTAATTTCAGATTGTTGGAATTGCTGATTTGTTTTTTACTTTCCTCCCAAGTAGAGAGAGCTGAATGCAAAAACTTGTATAGTTGGAACAGAAATGGTTGTGGGAAGCTCAAATGGGCAGTAGATTCAGAACAAGGGGCACAACAGCTGAGAGCATCTGCATTTCAGCACAGCACAGTCCCATGCTGAGCACGACAGAGAAGAATCCTGATTTTCAACTCCAATGTGGCCTTCAGTAGTTGCTCTCAAATTTGTGTAACAGACCAAAAGAATTAAGTTTAAAATATGAATGGATGCTATGGCAGGATAATACAGGTACCTATAAATGAATCTCTACTTTTATATATATGCCAGTTTATCAAACAAGCCTAGGGATGTCCTGTAGTCAGGGTAGTGGTATTTGGTGTAATTTTTAAATGGTCAGACTTGAAATCTTGGAAAACCTTCACCTTGCCACTCAATAGCAAAAAGGGAATGCCGTACCAGCTCCAAGCATCATATGAACCATTTTATCTCAATTATTTTTGCTTGGAAAGCTGTTCTTTATTCCAGTAGGTTAAAGAGCAGGCATGTTGTCTCAGCACAGTTAAATCCCACAGCTTATTACCATGAATACATAAGCTCAGAGGATATGAAAGTGTTCTATCCAAGAGGATATGAAAGTGGTCTGCCCAGAGAGAGTTCAAGGCCCTCTTGTATGTGGAACACAGTTCCAGGCTTTAAAGCTGTGCTGTGTGTCAGGACTTTCAAAAAGGCAGTTCTCAAAATGGCCTTTTAAACTGGCAATTATTTCCCATATATCATCAGGACAGACTTGTAGAGGAGAAATGAAGATACTGAAAAGAATTCAGTTTGGAAGGGTTCCTCTGCTTCAGAGGTGCAGTGCAGGATGTGTGGGAACAGTCCAGCCAGCCACAGTGTGACAGGCCCAGGGACTCAAGATCAGTTTAGTCACTGAAGCTTTAGGAGCCCAAATTGGGTGACAGGTCTGTATTACAGCTGTACCATTGCAGCTCTGCTGTTGTTAGTCTCTCCTTGGGCCAGACTAAAGCTGTGTGACTGCAGTTACAAAGTCTTACCTGGTAAAAGAATTAGTGAGCAAAACCTGTGTGACCTTACTTGTGGGAGGATGGGGGTCAAATAGGGGAAAACCCTGTTGTCCACCTTCCTGCTTTAGATTCCAGAATGAATCATCTTCCTCTGTTTATTCGAACACAGTATTTGCATATAATTTCTAGGAACCCAGCCACTGTCTGACTTCCAGTCATCTTATTTATTCTGTTGCAGAAAGAAATTTTAGAGGAAATAACCTCTCATTCTTTTTAATATATAACCATTTAATACACTTTTACAGTCAATATCAGACTAGGCCATTCTTCCTGGACCTCAGCTCAGTGTTCCTTCATTCAATAATAAAACTATTGACCACAAGGAGAAAAGGATCTAAAAACACAAACAGAAAATAGAAATTGCCAGTAAACAGAAATATGCAAACCGAAGTTTTCATAAACAGTCAAATATTTCAAACAGAATCCATAGAAAATAAATTATGTAGTTGGATTTGGATGGGTCAAAGAAATAAGGGGAGGTATTGAGATATCTGTATCATACCTGTTATTTAAAAAAATAATACCATGTATTAAACTTATTTCCTTATGAAAGCTGAAATATTTCCTCTATCCAAAGAATCAAACACATGGGCACTTATAAAAATATACAAACTCTCCATTTCCCTTTTAGGGATGTTGAGATTATTTCAGCTTGTTAACTTTCTGTATTCACTGGACAAGTCTGTAACACCACATTGCCTCACCTTGTTGACAGATAGTATTGGCTCAAAAATAGCCACTAAAAAATAGATGTCTGAGACACTTCATGTTTGTTTTAAGCAATGGGCCTTCTGAGTTATCTTAGTAACTTTAGTGTATGAAGCTTCTAGTGTTCCTCAGGCTGAAAGTATGAAAGGGAGCAATACATTCCTTCCTGTTTCAGCTCTGGGGATTGCCTGTTTCATATTCCAGTTCTTTAAAATGCAAAAAAAAACCCCAAAAAGTTACTGAAGAGAGAAAGAACTGAAAGACACAGCAGCTCTGAGGGATGCCTTCAGAATGGCCCAGGGACACATGATGGTGTTGAGTGATTCAAATTTGCTGTATGCTCCCTAAAAAGAAACAAATGAGGTTGCAGCTTTGCTGTCTCCTAAAACTAAAAAGGAAAACTACTTTGCTCTTAACCTTCTTGGTTTGTTCCAGGCAGAAATGGCAGTGTATTTTTTGCTCTCCCCTTTCTTTAGCCATCTGTGCTCTTTGGGAAGGGCCTGCACCTTTCCCAGAGCTGAATCACATTCTGACCACACTGGGATCAGTTTGCAACTACATCAGTGCCCTAAAGTCCCAGCTCTTAATTGCTGGAGCTGGTCAGACCACCAGTGACATATTTCTGTGGAGGCCAGTATGGGTTTGTCCACGTGAAATGCAGAGTTTTAATAACACACACACATGTAGGTAGAAGTAAATATGGATGGAGGAAAAAAAAGGGCAGCAAGAAGTCCTTGTTCTTCTCTGATGTTACCTCTTCCATCATTGCAAAGGTCTGTTTGATCCAGGCCCTCTGGAAGTAAACAGGAAGTAGCCAGAAGAATCTGGAGATGAGATGGAACCACTTGTTCAAATACTGGAGACAAGGACAGAAACATGCCTCTTCCCACTCTGGATGGGGAATAATTTCTCCTTCCTGTGTGGTTTATTTTACAGTGACAAAGAAACCTGAAGGATATGGGTCATGTTTACTGGTAAGAGGGATTCTGTGGACTCTGGGTCTTATATGCAGTGTTTGTTCCAAAGAGCTGGGAAGCTGGTAATTTCTTAAATGGAGATTTTAAACCCCACTTTTAGGAATAATAAATAAAACATGTACAGATGTGCATGAAATACTAACAGAAATAGGTTACCTGCAAAGAAGCTGGAGCTAATTCAGTCTTAGTGGATGCTCAGCAGTGCCACATTTTCTGTTGGCAGCCTGGGCTCTGGTGCACACCTCTAACACAGCCACGAGAATCTTGAGGTTTCTGGTGTGTTAAGGAAGAATCGTCACAAAAGTACCACTAGAGACTTGCCAAGTCAGGACAGAGCTCACACTCTGCTGTAACTGAAACAGGGCTGTTTCCTTTAAGATAGCCATTGGGTGCTGAAAATAAGGCTTCCACTGGGACCAAACTCAGCCGCCTTTTCTTTCTCCCTGTGTTGGGCAGAGCAGTGAGATCCGGCAGAGTGCAGATTTCTCACCTCTACACGGGTTCCCCAGCCTTCTCTGTCAGCCTCCCAGCAATCACACACTGCTCTTGCCAAACTTTATTTTGACAGTGGATGAATGGGCATTTTGTTCTCAAGTGGCTGCTCCAGGATGCATCACTGTCACATCACCCAAACGACTCCAGTACCCCTGATTTTCAGTAGCTGCCGGGACTCGCTGACAACATCAGAGCCCGTCATTCCAAGATTAAGGAGGGATTAGCTGTGCGATTTCAGCCCTAAGAGAAAGGTTAAATGCTTTGGGAGGAGGAAGTGGGTGTGTGTGTGCGCACACGTGTCTTCCAAAACAACAGATGGCTCCAATAAAGTTGCTCCTGCTGCTCGGAAGTGGCACTTCTTGACATTAACAGAGCCGTATCTCATCGGGGTTCTTGTTTCTACCAGCCTGGCTCAGCAAGGCCAAATCCACTGTCTGGTATGGGGTAATCAGGAAAGGCACTCCCATATCTGCCCCATTAATTGCCCCCTGCCACTCTTCCCTCTCTTCTGATGTAATGCCCACTGTGCTCAGTGTGGCGGGATCGATCGGCTTTGAAGGGCAACTTTCCCTAATGATCTGCAATTCCCCTACTTAAACCACAGCCAGAACTGTCTTTTTACGGATTCTGCAAGAAATGTGTGGATTTCTTGGAACCGCTAAACAAAAACCTCTCTGCTTCAATCAATGGATCGATGTATTAAATTATTGTGCAACTAAATTAATGTGCCCCTTGGTGACAGAACGGCAGAAAATGAGCAGTGTTTTATGCATTAAAGACCAACTGGTAAAAGATTGTTTTTCAAGGTTAGATTGTTCCACAGTGAATACCAAGATTTTTCCAATTAAAATATGAGGGGTTTTGGGAGTGAAGCTGCATCAGCTCTATTACTTCTCACAGAGTCACAGCACAAATTAACAGGTACATGTAACTCAAGAATAGTAAATAGTAATTGAGACATACTTGAGAGATAGCAAGTAATGTTACTTTTTTTAGTAGTCTTGTATTTAATTTTTATAGTTAAACAATTTTACTGGAAATTATTGTGAGGTTATTTTGGTGGGTTTTTTTTGTTCTTTTGTTTGTTTTTGTGGGTTTTGTTTGTTTGGTTTTTTTTCTTTGGGCTTTGGTTTGGGTTTGTTTGTTTTTTTTTTTGTAAACTCAGGAGTCATGAAAAATGCCACCTTTCTAATGTTTCCATGAAAAACTCTAAAGTCTTGTCAAGCTTCTGCAGCCCTTAGTTTCCTCCGTTTGGGCTGCATGGTGTATGTGTGAGTAGGCTGGCCCTTCCTTTCTCTGCTATCTTTCAAGTTCTCAAATATCTGAAAAAGTTTGTATTTTGTCCTGAAACTTTTTCCTTTCATTCTTTTCTTTCTTGGGCTCATGACAAAGACATTCTTTATTCTGAAGGCAGGAATCCCAGAACATGCAGTGCCAGTTCTGAGTTCATAAGGGGGGCAATGTTTCTAGTCACTTATGAAAGAGAGACATGGACTCTGTATTTCTTATCAGTCCATATTACTTAACTTTTATTTTGAACCTTTGGAATATCAAGCGGGAAAATTTCTCCACCGAGTGTTTTCAGGTATATGTTTTCAAGCTTTATCTTCAGGAAGGATAAATTAGGTGTGAAATTAAAGCATAAGTGCAAGCATTCCAGTCCCTCAATAACAAGGATTTCAAATTCTTGCAAAATCTGAAAATGGTACCAACAGTTTCAGTGCTTTGCTGACCAGAAGAATTAAAAAAAAAAAGTACCAAAAATTATTAAAATACATACAAAAAAATATTACAAGATAAAGGAATTTACATGAATAAATCTATTCACAGCTCCCTGTTGTCTTCTGGCAAGCCCAAATCCATGAAATCAAATTACTTGATCAACAGCATGCAGTAAATTAGTAGCAGCACCAAGCCAAAAGCCCAATTTTCTTACTTCTACACTAAATATGGGCCTTCGTTGCTTCCCTGACTAAAAAATGTCAGGAGAGAGAAGGATGCATCAGAAGGAAAGGGACATGGAACTCTTCAAGCATCTTGTAATTTCTGAAAAACAGAAATATTTGTGTGTAATGCAATTGCCATTTGTCATATGAAGCTTTAACGTGGGGTGTGACTTCCACGGATTTCAGAGCAACTTGCACAGACAACAGGTCTCACTCTGCCCTTCAGAAATCCAGTGAATAATATGCAGAGCTGGGGAGGAAATCCAGATCCCTGGACTTCCGTGGGAATGCTTCTCAGTTCTACACCCTCTGAGTGCTTGGGAGTTCTAATGGAGGTTTCCATAGAGGGGAGGGGGTGATGGTGTTATTGCACTTGAGAAAGGCTTCAGTCCAAATGAAAATCCTGCAACTGAAGCCTCTTAAAGCACATCTAAACCTATTTGTATGGCAATTTATTTGCTCCACCAGAAAACATACAAAGATAAGCTCTTTCGAGAAAAGCTTGTGCTCCAAAGGGCTTGTTCAGTGTGGGATCTGTATTAAAAAACATTCTACATTTGACTTCTGCATTTTGAACACTCATCCAGCCCAGCCCACGCGCCCACGCCGAAGGAAATGAACTGTATCAGGCAATGTCATTTGCTAAAAGGCAAGAGTGGAGGAATTCTCCAGCCCTTCGTTTTATATTTCTAGGGACAATTTCACAGGCCGTGCCGCTGCCGAATGGGGAAATTGGAAAACTGCAGAATCGATTTGCAGACGTGAAGTTCTATTTTCTTTTACACCTCCTTTCATCAGGGCCTCCATCACCCCTGAGTTGCGCAGCATTATCATGGACAGCAGCCTGGACACTGCTGATAATTGCTGAGCGAGGGGAAGGCTGTGCCTTGCAAGTGAAAGCAAACCCAGTCAGATGGCACTGCCTTTAAATTCGTCTGCTTTACAGCACTGTTCAAGTATGGAGGCTACTATTTCTGAGGGCTAAAGGGGAGTTTATTTTAAAAATATTATTTAAATTGGTTTTGTTTGCTTTTATTTTCTGTAGCAAAACTTCCCAGCTAAAAGCTGTGAAATTGCGTTAAACCTGTTCTGAGTAAACCCACAGAAATATACAGGACTTTGCAATGCTTCCTTTATTTAATTCTTTTGTTGATTTCGCACAGAAAAAAAAAAACCAGACCAAACCTCTTCCACGGCAAATGTCTGACAATGTCTCAGTCCCCAAGAAGGAGACCAGTGGCTAATTGCTGCAGAAAACTGCAAAAGCTGGTGACTATCATCCCCTTGACCCCCGGGATGGAGAGAGAAATGTGCTTTTGATATTAAAGGTCATGGGCTACAAAATGGTCGCTTGTGTGCTGGAGTTGTTCAGCTGCTCTCTGTGGGATGGGTACGGCTGCGTGACCGCCCACAGCGTGTTGGGGGAACAAACCCTGGGGAAATAAAGAATATTCCTGGCATGACGAGCTTTCAGACTAAGCAGCTGATTATTGGTTTTCATTAAAGGTCAATTCAGCCTCACACAGCTCTGTTTCTCACATCCAGTCACTGCCTTGCCCCTCACTGCATCCTCGCAGCATTAGGACGTTTGCAGGTATTTTCTTTTCCCCTTTTCTGTGTGTTTTCATCAGTGATGGTGGTGGCAGCTCTGCCCAACCTGCTAGGCAGCCATCTCTGAGTGACACCTTCACTCCTCTTTGGAAGGGTTTGCCCCAGGAGCTGCAACTCAGCGTGGATAGAAGAATTGCAGGAATTGGAGGATAATTTATTTACGTGGAGAGGCCATTTCAGCCGGTCAGCAGGGAACAGGCTCCAACATTCCGGAACAAGGCGCTGGAGGTGCCCCCACATCCCTGCCCCAGGGCCCAAAATGGCGGCTCGCCCGGAGGCGCCGCCTCGTTGCTACGCGACGGGCAGAGCCCGCCCCCTAGGGAACTACAACTCCCAGGCATCCCACCCGGGAGGGACTACAGCTCCCGGCATGCTCCGCGCGCCGCGGGCGGCGGGCCCGCACTACATTTCCCGGCAGGTGGCGGGGGCGGTGGCCAATCGGCGCGGCCGATGCTGCGGGGTGCGCGCGGTGCCGGCGGGGAAGCGGCGCGGTGACATTTCCTGCCGGCCGCCCCCGGAGCCGCTGCCCGAGCGGGGCCAGGATGGCAGCGCTGGGAGGTCCGTGCGGGGCGGCGGGGGGGGCCCGGGGAGGGGTGTCGGGGCCTGTGTTGTGAGGGGCATGTGGGGGCGGCGGTGAGGGTTTGGGCCTGTGCTGGGAGGGGGCACCGTGTGAGGGTGTGCGGGATGGGGGGGCTGTGAGGGGTCCCGGGGTGCGGGGTGTAGGGGCGGAGGAGAATGCTGTGAGAGGAAAGGGTGTGTGTGAGGGGCTGTGCTGTATGAGGGGGGTCCTGTGAGAGACCCCCCCCGCGGTATGAGGCGAGTTCAGCTGGGGTTGGTGAAAGGCTTCTGTGAAAATGGGTGTGTGGGGAGAGGAGGAGCGACTCATAAATTAACGTAGAGAGTGTTTTGGGGTGATGTTCGTGAGGGGCAGAGTTAAAATTTTGAGGTGCGAGCGAGAGGAGTGTTAATAGAGGAAAAAAGGCGCTTGGGGTGGGAGGGAGAAAATGAAGTTGATCAAAGCGACTGGGGAGGTTTTATGGGGTGAAAGCTGTAACGTGTCAAGGATTAAATAGAAAAACTGGAATACGAGGATGAGTGTTCTCAGCACTGGAAGCTGCCCTGATAACGAGCTCGTTGCCTGAGTGACTAGCACGGTCAGAGAAGAACAATTTTGCATCTTTTTCGCTGTTAGAAAGTAACTGAAACTCTTGTGCAACAGTAAATGCATCAAAGTTTTCTTGTAGCTTTGCTAGGTAGGACGCTTTGGAAGTGACCTAGCAAAGTGTTATTTACTTGCAACTAGTGATTAACATTGTTTTTTAACAAGTACAAATTCTCCCCCTCTCTAATGATTGGTTAGTTTCAAATGTTGGGAACATTGAAATTATCAGTAAGGATAAGGAAATTATCCGGTTGTAGATTTTACCTTTAACTATTTACCGGTTTGTTTGGAAAAAAAAAAAAAAAGAAATAAACAAATGTTTTGAAGACTTTTTCTAACGATACTTTGAAGAGACACTGATGATATTTGGCCTCAGTGCTGCTGTGGGAAATGGGTGCCCAGCAGCCGATCCCTCCTGGTTTATTGTGGCTGTGCTGGAAGCTGTGACTGAATTCTGCATAAGAGGAATTGCAGCTGCTGTGTATCACCACGAGTTAGAGTTTAAATCTCCCATTCATCATCGCTGGTCTCTCTCCTCATTGCCCCTTTGTGTTTCCCAAATTTCGTTGGAAGCTCTCTCTGTTGCAAGTCAGCAGCTTTACCTGATTTGCAGCTCTTGCCACCTAATGTTTTTCTTTTGGGCTTTCCTTTGTTGTTGTTGTTGTTGCGTAAAAATTTTGTCGCTATTACGAAACGGATTTTTGTGCTTGAGCTATTGCTCAATTTTCACTTTGGGATTTACTTCATTAGGCTTATCACATGTTGTTTAGCAGCATATGCTCCACTAAATACGTTTCCACAGTGGCACATGAACTCCTTCATACCCGGGCAATTTTAAATGATAATTGTATTTTATTTATAGAGAAAAGCATGTAACTGTAGACGCAAATTTATGTGAGTTTAAATTTGTTGCCCAATATACTTATTGTAGGGCTGTTTCTTCATGAGTCTGTCCTCAAACCATCACTTGTGTAAGGCAGGAGGCAGTTCCTGTTTCGGTGTGAAGTTAAATATTTACATACAGACTTGTGTAATGGTGGGGTAGGTTGTGGACTTATTTTATTCCTCTGCATTCCTTGTTTTTTTCATTTTATAAGTCAATAAGCATTGTGATTCTTGACTTGATTTCCCTAATGCCCAGTGAAGTGTCATAAATATGAAATATTTGTATTATTTTCCTTAACATTAATGAATATAATTTTATGGGTTAGTGGCAACTGACTTCTACATTGTGAAAAGAAAAAAAATATATATTTACCCCTGAAAATGTTAGACTTGCTGTTGATGGATGTTGACACTGAGGAACTATGGAACAAATTTGTGCTGGTTCTTGGTCATGCATGGGGTTATTTGGCATGTGGTAATTTTTTTGAAGATTGTTTTTTTTTTAGTTGTTGTTGTTGGTTGTTTTTTGTTAAACAGTTTTGATTTTGCTTTATAGAACCAAGTCAGTTTTCACAAACACTGAACGGAATTCCTCCCTCAAACCCAGTCAGCAGTGGAATGGACCCCTTCCATGCCTGTAGTATCCTGCAACAGCTGAAGACCATGTATGATGAAGGACAGCTGACAGATATTGTGGTGGAAGTGGATCATGGGAAAACATTCTCTTGTCACAGGAATGTTCTTGCTGCAATCAGTCCTTATTTCAGGTATGACAGTCCCTTGCTCTAGTGGTAATCAAAACAGAATTAGAGCTTATTTTTGTTAAACGAAAATTAAAAAACCCTGCACCTATACTAATATTCTGTGTAATTATAGATCCTAGCAAGTAAAGATTATTGTTCTCTTAAGGTCAATGAATTATCAGTGTCTGTGTGTCAAGGAAAGTCTCATTGGAGAAAATGTCACACAACTGTAAAACAAACAAAACTGCCTCCAATTGTTTTCTTTTAAAGTTACATATTTTAACATTCACACCTGTGTGAGTAACTAAATGTAACACCTGTAATAAATGTATTTGGGCTGATGTGAAGACAAGTGCACTGGGATCACCTGTACAGTGTAATTTAATTTCATACCAGTAGTTAGGAGGTAATTGCAGATAAACTGCTGAATGTGTTTCCTCTGCAGATCGATGTTCACGAGCGGCCTTACCGAGAGCACCCAGAAGGAAGTTCGGATAGTTGGTGTGGAAGCAGAGTCAATGCATTTAGTGTTGAACTATGCATATACCTCCAGAGTAGTGCTGACAGAGGCCAACGTCCAAGCTTTGTTCACTGCAGCCAGTATCTTCCAGATCCCTTCCATACAAGACCAGTGTGCTAAATACATGATTAGTCACTTGGACCCACAGAACTCCATCGGGGTGTTTATCTTCGCTGATCACTATGGTCATCAGGAACTCAAGGACAGGTCACAAGACTACATTCGTAAAAAGTTTCTGAGTGTCACCAAAGAGCAGGAGTTTCTTCAGTTGAGGAAAGACCAACTGATAAGTATCCTCAACAGCGATGATTTAAATGTAGACAAAGAAGAACACGTTTATGACAGCATTATAAGGTGGTTTGAGCATGAACAAAATAAGAGAGAAGTGCACCTTCCAGAAATATTTGCCAAATGCATCCGTATGCCTCTGTTGGAAGAGACATTTTTAGAGAAAATCCCTCCCATGTTTGCACAGGCGATGGCCAAAAGCTGTGTACAAAAGGGACAACCCAGTGCCAATGGCTACACACAACGGCTTGGAATGACCGCTTCTGAAATGATCATATGCTTTGATGCTGCCCACAAACACTCAGGAAAGAAGCAAACAGTGCCTTGTTTCGATTCGGTCACAGGGAGAGTGTTTAAACTATGCAAGCCACCAAATGACTTGAGGGAGGTCGGAATTCTCGTGTCTCCTGATAACGATATTTATATCGCGGGTGGTTACAGACCGAGCAGCAGCGAGGTCTCCATCGACCACAGAGCGGAGAGTGATTTCTGGATGTACGATCACTCTGGCAACAGGTGGCTTCCAAAAGCTCCTTTGCTGCGAGCCAGGATAGGCTGCAAGCTGGTTCACTGCTGTGGAAAGCTGTATGCCATTGGGGGCAGAGTCTATGAAGGAGATGGCAGGAACTCCCTCAAGTCTGTGGAGTGCTACGACAGCCGGGAGAACTGCTGGACAGCTGTCTGTCCCATGCCGGTGGCAATGGAGTTTCACAGTGCTGTGGAATATAAGGATAACATCTATGTTTTACAGGGTAAGGTGGTTTGGCTGACTGTGGCATTTTGTTGGAAGTGGGGAGTTTTCAATCTCTGTGCTCTCTTAAGCACCTTGGAAAAACCCCTGGGGCACTGGGGTGGGGGAAAACTAGGGAGAGCAGTGGGCAAGAAAGAGGGAGGTTGCTGCTTGAATTCTCATGCCCTGGAAACGTGTCAGTAGGTTGTGTTGAGTTATTGCACAAATGGCAATTTTGGTGTTCTAAGTCAACCGTATAAAACGTTTCTGTGAAAATTCTGTATTAAATCTTTACCTGGGTGAAATATGCTAGTGTTGAAGAAAAGATACTGTCCCATGAAAAAGCATTTTACATTTTATTGGGCTAAAGCTGTGGGAGTTCCTGGTGTCTGTGTTTTTGGTGACTTTTACAAGTCAATTAACCACTGTAGGTCTTTGTTTCCTGCCCTGCCCTGCTTTCTGAAATCATTCTAGTAACTAGAAATAGATAAATTGTCATTCTTAATTAGCTCTGTTTCTTTGGTCAGTAATTACAGTACTGCCTTTACATCCTTCCTTCTGGCAAGTGATCAGACTTATTGGTGTATTAGATATTGATTCTTAAATGAATAAAAAAGATCATTATGGCAATGGATCAAATAATTTATTCTTCCCTTTATTTTACTTACGAAGATCTTACATAAAATATGTATTTGAGTGTGTGCATGAGCCATACACAGCCTACTCTGAAAAGTGCTGAGACTGGTCTGTGGGGCTGTGGTAAGAGGCCCAGGAAGTGGAAAGAAAGAAAGGAAGAGGAGGAGGTGTCTCAGTTACCACCTCTGTAAACACCTGTAGAAGCTGGGTTCTTGCATCCATACCAGCTCCCTCTTTGGGTCACTTCCCATACTAAGCTGAACCACAGGAAAGAAACAGGATATGGAATACTGTAAGGTCCTTGTTATTTACCAGAGAAAGTCAGCCTGATTCCTTGACTTTGCATTCCTGGGCTTTCATGTGATTTACAGAGAGTTTTCTTTCATTGTTTCTTTATCAGATTTGACTTTTGTTGGTTGTGGCTTTAAATGATTCTGTTACGTTCACAAGTTCTCTCAATGTCTCTCTCTCTTGGGTCAAAGAGACATTAGGTGGTTAAAAAGGAATGCTGAACTTCCATTATGCTACCCTGAGCAGTGAACAGCAGAGGTGTTTTATGACCTCATCACAAAGCTAACAATGAGTCAGTACTTTCATGCAGGGATTCACCTGGCCTCCTTTTAAGCAAATCAGCCTAAATGTGTAACTTGACCACCTCATATGAGTAGCTTCAAGATCTGTGTGGAGTACAAAGCACAGTTATTTGCTCAGCTTTAAGCACTGAATTCTGAGACTCCCCAGTCTGTCGATGACACATTGTGAAGATATTAAAGAGTGAAACAAATGTACTTCAGACATTTCAAGACTGCAATCTTGAAAGGTTTTGTCCTGAATTAATAAGCATGGTTTAGAAGGAATAAAGAGTAGCTAGGAAATATGTAAAACATTGTGGTTTTGATGAGCTTCAAATTCCCTTTTCTACCACTGGAAGAGAAACTCAAAGTAGTTTTTACTCATGATGTTAATATTGTTGTAATGCACTTGAAGGAAAGCAGGTGATGGTACTGGGAGTGAGTGTTTATTATGGGAAGAGCATTTCTGTCTGTGGAAGAGAGAACCTGAAAGCTTGATGGCCGCAGAACTGCTGGTCTGGAAACGAAGCATAAATTATGTTTTATTTTTCCTCTCTCTTTTCAGGGGAATTTTTTCTCTGCTACGATCCTCAGAAGGATTACTGGGGATTTCTGACCCCAATGACTGTGCCTAGACTCCAAGGCTTGGCGACGGTGTACAACGACTCCATCTACTACATAGCTGGGACCTGTGGGAACCACCAGCGCATGTTCACCGTGGAGGCCTACGACATCGAGCAGAACAAGTGGACTCGAAAAAAAGACTTCCCGTGTGACCAGTCCATTAATCCATACATAAAACTCGTACTCCTCAAAAACAAACTCCATCTGTTTGTCAGAGCTACTCAAGTCACTGTTGAAGAACACGTTTTCAGAACCAGCAGGAAGAATTCTCTCTACCAGTACGATGAGGTTACTGACCAGTGGCAGAAAGTATACGAGACTCCAGACAAGCTCTGGGATCTAGGCCGGCATTTTGAATGTGTTGTTGCTAAATTGTATCCGCAGTGTCTTCAGAAAGTTATTTAAATTTCTTTTTTTTTTTTTTTTTCGGTAACAGGCCTTAGTGATTTCAGTGGTAATTTGATGCTAGAGAAAACATGTCTTAAAAGAAAACAAAGAAATTCTGTCAGTATTTATTGTAAGCTGAAACAGACAGTTTTTTGTCTGTGGGGATGGGTGCTCTTTAAAGGTTGCAGTCTGGGGAGGGAATTGCTGGTTCAGTTTCATATTTACTGATATCTTCCTGGGAAATGAGAAGGAGGTTACAAAGTGCAATTATCAGCATTTTTTTTCTGGTAAACACTTAATCATGTCATACTAGAGGGGTGTTTTGGTGGTAAAAGCAAATTAAGTGGAAGAGCCAGGATAACTATGCACTACAGTGAAAGAAAATCTAGCATTAATAGTTAAGGATGTCCAAGATGTGTTGAAGTGACTTTTCTTTTTTTCTCTTTTTTTTTTTAATACGGGTAAAATTTGAGGCAATATCACTAAGTTTTGTTGCTTTTTTTTTTTTTTTACTTTAGATTGAAAGTACATAGGAATGGTAGATCCTGATTCATAATGATCTGTTCTTTTTGTACTGTTTTTGAAGTCCTCTGAGATGTTCGTGATTTGTTTGTGCACTACAATTTGGGAGAAAAGCTCAGTCAGAATTGGATTGTGGAGTTCTTTAGCCCCGGATGGAGGCCTGTTCATATTGTTGTACCACTTGTTGTCTGTGGACTTTTGTTAAAATTGAGCTTAATGATAGTGGGGGAAAAAAATCCCACACCTGTTTTTTGCCACGTAGATGTAGTGCTGTAAAAACTTTTTTTTTTTTAACGCTGATTAAAACCTTTTTTTCATCCCATAAAGGGCTTTAACCCAAAAGTTGATGGTGCTAGTACATTTTTAATACTTGTTTGTCTGAAATGGGCCAGCCTTCTGCTACTGTTTAAGACAGCCTGTTATTTTTCATGGAGTGTGTGTCTGTCTTCGGGCCCTGTCCTGTCATCAGATTGTCTTTTCTAACATAACATTTTTACTGCAGTGGTATTCTTGCACAGAATGGTGACAGGATATGGCCTTAATAATATTGCTTCTCTTTTATTTTTTCTTTTTGTGTGGAGTGTTCATTCTGTCTCCACTAAAGTACAGTGCTGTGTGCAGAGTTGGCATGTGCTCCAGTGATTTGGAAAAGTGTGGCTTAACTTCACAAGTTGTTTTTCTTTTCTCTCCGCAGTCAAGCCCTCAAATATCTTCTCTTCCATTCTGATCTATAATGTGAAAAATTGCACTACTGAGCTGTCATCATTATCCAGTGTATTAAAGCAAAATTGACAATAAATGTCCATGGCTTAAATACTCTTAGAGAAAATACAGAATAAGAATCCAATGTATTACAACACTTTCTGTTATTTTTTTAGCTTATTTTAAGAAGTAAATAAGTTCAAAGTTCAGCCTCCACTTCGGTAGTGAAAACTGGATTTAAAAGGGAAAAGATGAATTCTAAAACTTGTATCAGCTGTAATTTGCCAGGTTAAATTTGTTAATTTTTGCAGAGCTGTAAGTTATCTTACTCTTTCCTATTTTCTCCAACTGACCTAAGTAAACCAGTTAACTTCACATGGCACTGGCCATCACTGGCTGAAAGTGCTTACCACTATCTGACTTAACAGCTGACATTTCAGTCAGCCAAATATTTAGCTCATTGTTTATCCCCCTGGCATGGCTGAGGATTTGGATAACGTTTGTTTACTATGTGGTCTTACTGTTCCCAAATGGAATCTTTCTAATACACGAAAATACTCTCCTGGTTCTATTTCTTAATTCTTGCACAAAATGTCTAAAAAGAAAAAAAAAAAACAAACAAAAAACTGTGAAATGGAAAGGAAAACAAAAATGCCTCTTTGCATTACATACCTCATCTTCCGGAGATTCACCAAACGCTTCTCTCCAGTGCGAGCACCTGTGGTTCTTTTTGTCCTGAATTTGGCAATTCTCGCTAAGACTGCATTTTCCAACAGTGTTGAGGTGTGTTGCTCCTTTGTTTAGTTCTCTTCTGGATAGTTTTATATATACACATAGCCAAGAATAAGAGGCTTTTTGAAGAGTACAACTAATTTAATTTTTAAAATGGTCCTTAGTCCTTGGCTAGCTCTCTTTGCGCTGTTGTAGGCCTCTAGCTGCAAGCTTTCTGAAGCACCCTCCCTAACAGTGTTGCATTTGTGTGTAAGACCATTTTTTTTGCAAAGTGTTATGGAGCTTTTTCCTTGTTTCTTTGTTTTTTCGTTTGGTTTTGTTTTGTTTTTTTTTTTAAGCTTGGTTGAATATTTACAAGATTTCTTGCTGCTTTTTGACAATCTTCTATATTTATTTAGTAGAACAAATTTCAATATATTACTTGAAACTATGAAATAGGATTGAGTTAGCAGTTGACTGGTCATGTGATGTATAGAAGTACAATATGCTGTGGTTAATTCTGCAGTAGGTTTGTTAATTTTGTTTATCTGCACTAAAGTACGAAGATCTCCATTCTGTTTAACCATTCAAACTGAGGGTGTGATCCAAGTCTGTCATGTGTTTGAAAGCTAAATCCTGGAACTTGCCGTGGGAGTAGAATATACTAAATCTTTTGCATGAGGAGTTTGTTGAGACAGTAATGTAGCTGTGACATTTTGCCAATTCTTAAATGCTTCTACGTTTTGCTGAAAGTCAGATTCCTGGTAAAGTTTTGCTTTAGAGTCAGGCTTAAGTAAACTTGCACAGCACAAACAAAAAAAAAATAATTGCACCAAAGGTACTGGTAATATTTGAACAGTAATCTGTACATTTTGCCCATTTGGTATTTTTTCTGCATTCGTTTATTTCCCTTTATGAAATGAATTTCTAGCGTTGTAAGGACTTAGGTGAGTGTAAATCTCTTTTCCAGAATTATTAGTTAACTTTAGAAGGAGACATTTTGTAACTTCCACTTGATTCCATCAGTAAACTCTAGAATAACTAAAAGCAGTTTTGGTGCACCAGACATGCAGTGTATGTTCTACAGAGATCGAAGAGCTCCCTGTTCGTGAGGCTGTTGAGAAGTGGCATCCAACATTCAGTGCTCAGGTATGTTAGTAAGAAGTACTGTAGTCCTATGAGGGCAAATGTGTGGATTTTTAAACATTTTGCCATAATTGCACAATTTTGCATTTTTACTTAATGTCATGTTATGTTTCTTAAAATAAACCTATTGTTGAAATACAGTGGAGTTCAACTGGTTTTGTGATAAATCTCTTGTGTGCATTTTAGTAGAGTAAATTTCTGAAAATTAACCCAATGATGTATCTTTTTGATGTTTGTTCAGTTCTTCTGTTTCTGCACTCATGTCTCAGTTGTGTGTGTCACTTTTTTTCTTTTGTTTTCAAGGTGGAAGGTGCTTTGTTCTACTTTTTTGTCTCGTTCCTTGTGCCTGTTCAGGTCTAACTTTTTACTTGTTTGCACACAGGCAACATGTTCTTTCTCTTTACTTTCCTTCCCTTCCCTTCTTCCCTGCCTGTAGCTGGAGCTGACATCCTAGCAGGAATGTCAAGTAGGGCTTTTCATCCTAATAATACTGTGTATTGGAAAACCCTGAAACGCTTTATACTGAATTTCCCAGCATCTTTGCTGCAGAGCTGAGCACAAGAGGCCTCCTCTCCCCTGGCTGTTTAAGCAAAACTCTTCAGCTTTATTTGTGGCTTCTGCTGCAGTGATTTTGCTCAGCAGAGCTGCTTGTGCATGATACTGGTTGTTTGTAAACCTCTGTTCCCTTCCAGAGGGAGGGACCCAATGACCAGTGGAGTTGCCAAGTCATGGCAGCCTGGGAAAACAATATGGGGTTCTCTTGTTTGGGAAGGTGCTGCTCTTGTCAGGCTCTCCAGGCACCACCTGTGTGCAGTCACAGGGCTTTGATCTGACCGGGATTGCAGAGATGTGGTGGGATAGCTGGTGTAACTGGAATGTTGGCATGAAGGGCTGCACACTGGGAAAGACAGACCAGGCAGGTGTGGTGGTGGAGTTGCTTCTGTGTGAGGCAACACTTGGAATGTGTTGAGCTCTGTCTTGGGGTGGATGACAAGTTAGTCCAGGGCTTATGGGCTCGGATGAAAGGGCAGACTAATAAGGGTGACACTGCTGTGGGTGTTTGCTCCAAGCCACGTGAGCAGGAGGAGGAACTGGATGAGGCTTTACAGAGCTTAAAGCAACCTCAAAGTCACAGGCCTTGGTTCTTGTGGGGGACTCCAACTACCTGGATATCAGCTGGAGAAACTACACAGCAAAGCACAAACAGTCCAGGAGGTCCCTGGAAAGCGTTGGTGACAACTTTGTCACAGGAGTTGAGGATCCGTCAAGGAATGGTGTGCTGCTCAACCTCATGCTAACACACAGGGAAGGGCTTGTGGGAGATGTGGTGGTTGGGGGCAGCCTTGGCTGCAGTGACCATGAGATTGTGGAGTTCAGTACTGGGAGAGGAGGAAGCAGGGCAGCAAGATGGTAACCATTTTGGGAGAGCCAACTTTAGCCTCTTCAGGGATCTTTGTATAGAATCCCATGGGAACAAGCCCTTCAGGGAAGAGTGGCCAAAGAGAGCTGGTTGATATTCAAGAATCACTTCCCCCAGGATCAAGAAGGATGCATCCCAGTGAGCAAGAAATTGGGAAAAAGAGGCAAGAGATCTGTGTGAATGAACGAGGAACTCTGATATTACTCAAGCGTGAGCGGGAAATACACAGGAGATGGAAGCAGGATCAGAACAAAAGAGGGACAGGAGTGGTTCAACCAGGTTCTTCGATTCCTTAATTTCCCTTCTCTTGTGGCAAAGAAAAGATACATGAATTGTCCCCCAGTGTCCCAAATTCCCTTGGGGTCTTGTGAAATCCTCTCAGTGCTTGGCATGTGTTAAAATGCCAATGATATAGAGAGTGAGTGGGATCACTTTGCAAGGTTCAGTTAACTTGCTCAGGAACGAGGAGGGCAAACAGGGAGCTGGGGAGCCACAGATCTGCAAATGATTTTAGATTTTCCTTCTTTGGACACTAAAGTAAATTCCAATGTAGTTTTTTGAAGAGAGAAGTAGGTGGGCGTCTGAGAGATTATTTCTGTTTGTGGGTTGATGGTGGAATTATTTGCTGGGCGTGTTTTTCCTTTCAGACATCCTTTTCGAAGCAAGGTATGTCATTTTGGAAGCATTTGCTGAAGGACAGAAACACCCCCCAGCCCCCCAAACAAAGAAGCATTACTTAAATGAACTAATCCACTAGGTTTGTAGCCCAAAGCTGTGAACTAGACTCGTGTGTGCTGCATGCAGGGGAGTATCTCACTTGAGAACTTGGCACTTGTGTACTGTCAATAGGTGGGGAAATAACCACCCAGCTGTTCCTTTCTCCTTATCTCTTTACAACATGTTCTCCCCTCTGGGCCTCTCAAAGAGGGAAGAGTCAGACCAACAAAGCTGGAACCTCTCCCATTTCTTGATATCTTATTAAAGTCCCCTGTGCTTTACTCTTGATTTTTGTATTCCTGTGTTTACAGAAATAATGATGCAAATATCTACCGTGAGAGGCAGGCATTTACTAATTTTAGCAAAGTTTATGTGACTAGGTTATGGTTTAACAAGTTATTTCAGGAGCAGCAAAACCAGCTAATTTCTAATGTATCTCTTCAAGTGGATTTTGAGTTGTAACAAAGGTGTTTGTCAGCTTTCCCTTTCAGAAGGTGGTGGTAGGATCCCTTTCTTATTTAGCCAACTAATAGGACACAGATCCTGTACAGGCTCTTTACATATTTGAAAGCTTTGGCCCTACACAAAATACATTTTAAGGCAGGCACTATCTCAGAAGTTGAGGTGTGTGTGGGAGCAGATAGTGGGAGTGATCGAGCACATGTACAAAACCCTGCATATTGTGTTTCCTCATGGAGAAAAATGCTAAAATCTCCACTTGGAGAACATTTGTCTGGGTTTGACTGTTTTTGAAGGACCAGGTGGCTTTCTGGGCATCACAAGCTTCGAGTAAAGAAGGCATAGATCTGCCTGAAGAGGAACAAAAGGGAAATAAATAAGAGCATGATGTCCTACACTTTGTAGTACCTGGGTGATGGTGAGGCCTTCCCAGTGTGGAAGGACCATTGCTCCATGTAATTCCACGGAAATGGGGCCTGGTTTCTTCCACGCCTTCCCACTCTTTCTGGCTGTGGGCCAGGACATAACCTGGCCCCAAAGCCACACTGGGTTAACAGGGCAGGAGGCTGTGCCCAAATGACCTCAAGCTGCTGCCTTGTAACAGGTCAGCTCCACACTTTAAAGATGGTATGTGCTTATTTAGAACTTTTAAGTGTCACTGAGTGCAAGCGGTGATAACATATCTGTAAAACATCAACTAAAATAGTACCAAATAAATCTACTTTAAGGAATGCTCTCTGTGTTCCCATATCTCCTCAGATCTGCATGTGACCCCTGCTCTGCAGCTTTTACTGCCCCAGAAAGCTGCCCAGTACAAATGTAAGAAGTGTGAATTTTATGCTCAGTTTGTGCCAAAATTTGGTTCTCTTGTTTTTTAATGATACATATCTAGTTTTTGATTATCCATAAACTCAACTCTAAATTTCATTAATGATTTTGAAGTCAAGATGGCGTGTGATACATCAGCTGCAGAAAAAGATTCACAGATAAATTTTGAAACACTTTAAACCCTTCCAGTTTGATTGAGTTCATGTTCTTTCAGGAACAGATTTCTTCATGTATTCTGAAAAGTTTGGGGCAGGAGTATTTGGTGAATACCAAATTAATCTTCTTCCAGTAAATGAAGTGTTTAAACTGTACTTGATCTGCAAATTTGCATTTTGTTTTTCTTAAATAAAAGAGGTACCACATTTTATATCAAAACTAATACAAGAAGTATTAAGACAAAAGAGCCCTTGGCTTAGACATTCAAGCTTCAATTTTTCATAGGCCAGTGAAATGGTAGAGGTGTCCAAGGTTTTCCAAAGTGATTTTGAAGAGCAATCTCAATGGTGTGAATGGCTATTGTGTCTGAAGTGCATTGACCACTGCCTGGTAACTACCAGCAGAAAACCTTTATAAATTAGGCAATTTCTATTAACATGGAGATGGAAAGAGCGTCAACATAATCTAACAAAGGCATATTCATTTTTTGATTTGGTAAAGCACCAATCTGAAATGGCTCAGAGCCAAGGGAACTGTGAATTATCCTCAAGCAAAAGAGAAAGTACATGTTTGAAATTATAGAAGTTACTAGTGGGGTCCCTAGGAGTTTTACCTTTTACAATGCCATAAAGTTTTTACAATAACATTGTTCCTCAAAGTGTAGCATTGGAAGAAACGACTCCTGTGAACTCCAGGTCTGGTGTGATTGCAGCATCCTCAACAGGCAGATCCTGGTGCCCTCCCATGGGATGGAGCACAGAGGATCCACATGCACCTCCAACAATCTGTAATGAATTCCCATAGCACCTATAACTGCCTTTAAAGATTTTTTCCTTTTAGAAGACAGAAGAAGCACCAGATATATTTGTTACATTTCTGGTCGTAAAACATTTTCAGAAAGAAGGACTGGTAGAAGCCATGACCAGTGAGGCAGGAAGAGCTGGACCATAAGATCAATCAGCCCAAGGTATGTGCAATTGGAATTCTCTCCTGACAGTGAATTAATGGTGGGTGCCTGGGGAGACAAGTATGGAGCTACCTGTCAATACTCCCCAGGCTCCAGCAATTTGCCATCTGCAATGCCAGAGGAGGCATCTCTGTGTTTAATAGCACTCAATGGATTTCTCCCCAGAATTTATCTTCCTGTCTTTTGACCACTGGAAATTTTTTATCGTGCTGTTACAACTGGCTGGTAGAAAATTCTTTAAAGTGAGGAGGGGTGTGTGAGTGTTGTGTGTCCTGTGCTTGTGAGAAGAGCATCTGAGCTGGCTGTGGGAGCACCATTGGCAGCCTCTTTTGTGAATGCAAACTGGGAGCCAGTGTGTGGTTTTGAGCACTCATTGTGTCCTTGCAAGGAAGATATTTCTTTTTGGGCAATATGAAATAGTGAAGATGACTCCATGTGGCCACAAGGCAGGAAATATTCGCTACAGTAGATGCTGACTCACAAAGTTAGTTCAGATGGATGATTTTTCTTTCTGTTTACCTTTCTACAGAGTTTTCTACTCAGACTGGATGAAAACATTACCCTGGACCACCTACAGCCAGTTTTTTCCTGTTTTTCCTGTGCTTAAATAGTGTGTTGCAGTGTCTGGATTATAAACATGGCAGGGGAATGTTTTAAATCCCCCAAATGGGGATTTGCAACGTAAGTCTTGTGGAAACATTCCTGCAGAAACTGGGTTACATTAACCTTTCCAAAGCACAAACTGGTGGTGTGGACGTTGCTCAGTCACTATCCAAGTCAACTGCTTGGTTACTGGCAAAAAACTCAGGAATATTCTGTATCCTATTCTGTCCACTCCAGAGCGACATTTACCCCTTGATAGGTGTTGCTGTGGCTTGTGAATCCCTGCATTTGTTTTTGGGTGGTCTGAATCAATCTGACGCAGGATTTTAGGTGACCCAGAAGTCACAGAGGAGAACTTCAGGCAGAGGGTTAAAATTGCCATAGCAGGCTGGGCAAAGACAGGGGATCTCCATATGCAAGTTCCCCCGGGGGAGAGTGGGAGCAGAGTCTGTAAAAACACATTGTAAAGACAGAATAAGTACAAGGAAAAGAGATATCTGACAAATAATTTATTAACCTCCACAGAGACCCGAGAGGCCAATGTTCCAAGCACTACAAATGGAAATGGATTTGTTGCTCCTGGGTGAAGTGCAATCCCGTTCATGAAAAGTTAGTTAATGTGGGATACGGTAGCCTTTGGATGTAACATGAGGGGTTGGGTGACAGACGATGTTCCAATTGCTGGAAGGTTTTACATCTGAGAGTAGAGCCTCTGATCTCAACCTTTGATCTCAATTGCATTTGGAGTGGGGGACAAGGTCAGCAGATGGCTTTAAAAGCTGAGCAGGTCGCTGCTGAGGGAGCCAGCAACCGGCATTCCCAAGGGAAGGGAGCCCGAGTGGTGCCCGTCTCTGCCGAAGAGGGAACAGTCCCACTGGACAGTGGTTGGTGAGTGTGTGTGTCTGGTGTGTGGTGGCTTCCTTGGGCTGAGGGAAACTTGGCATCAGGGAGTCCCTGGATCGACAGGTGAAGCTGCATTAGACTTGGGTTTGGTTTGTCCTGGTGCTCTCTCACTCGACAAAAAACCAGCTCCGACCTGATAAAACAATTGTTGTAGAAAATAATTGTATAGTCCAAGAATAGTCCCCAGTTGATCTGGATTACAAAATGCAGACTGTGATTGCATATGTTGGTTCCAAAAGACAGCAGCTCGATAAATTAGGGAAAGAAGATGGTGATATCAGCTGGATTGAAACATAAGGGCCTTGATTGTGCAAGAGACCAGGAATTCCTTTATTTTGAAGTTGTTGTTAGTAGCCCCAGACAGTTTCCTGAAAAGGAGGGAAGAATAATGGAGAGGGAAGATCCAGATGTGACCAGTGAATAACAAGTCTAAATAAAGTGATGGGAATAAAGCAGGAAACCTATAGGGAATGGTAAGTGGAGAAATGGGAAGTCCAGACTTGTATGATTTCACAAAAAGGAAATAGGAATAAAGTGAGAGAGTCAACAAGTAAATTTGTGCCAGATCATGGTTGTACAAAGACAACTCTCACTTTAAAATTACAAAGCAGTGGCTAAGAGGGTGGTAACAAAGGGGTAGCACCCCATGAGGGAATGGTCCTGTGCCCTCCTTAGTGCCAATGTCCCCATAAACCATGAGAAATGAGGGGAGACTGGGACTGTATCACTGCCTGCTCATTGCTTAGGTTATTAAACTCTGTTAAAACAATCCCAAAGTTTGATTTCCCCAAGTCAACCTCTGTAAGCCTTATTTTACAGTTGGGGAAGCAAGTCAGCTGATGTGATTTTTATATTTTATTGTACACTACATTTTCATTTAACTTCAGTTCGTCTCTTTGGTTTTCTGTGTTGTGTAAGAGTTTACCTTGATATAGAAAACCTGGACAATGGACTGATACCTTAATCTGATTTTATGGTGATATCTTCTCAATATATGTCTCATTGTACATAAAAGCAAATTAAATGAATTAATATATTTGTCATGCAAGACTTTTAAAGGTGGTGTAAAATTAGTCATAATTTTACAAGCAGAATGAACTGGTAGTAATTAAAAAATAACCTTTCTTGTTAGTCCCAGAAAATATATTTAAAGTTCAGGCTCAACCTTTTTTAAAGGACTACCAAAAAAGATCTAAATTTGAGGGGCCTGAGAATTTTGTGTATCCTAAATTTTGGTAGATTGTCCCTTGGAATACCAAACACAAAGTTAAATAAGAAAACATATCCTCACTATACCCACCCCTCAATCAGTTTTATTTTGCCTAATTTCAGAACCACAAGTATATGTCAATATTTTTGGGAGCTTGGTATTCTCCGCAGTATTTGTATGGTCTAAATTGAGTAGAATAACCATAAACAAAAGAAACAGTGCAATGAAATGCAACTTGATGGGTAATAAAGTCTCTTAAACATCAACAGGCAGTCATTCCAACATTACCACTGTTGCTTTTTAACTTGGGTTTTCTTTTAAAATCCCACCCTGCAGTACGGAAGTATAGCTAATGTAATTCCAAAAGACAATTATTTCTTTTAATGGAAAAGCTTAGGTGAGGGTGGATAGTAAGACTCTACATCAGAATAACTTGTTTATATATTGTGGATGCCTGTAGAGGAAAAAGAATGTTTCACGAATCTCTATCAGATCATTTTATTACCTAATATAAGAGCAAGAGAAATTTTGCAAGTGCAATCTTTCTTGATCCTGAAATTACAACATAGCATCCCTCATATTGTAAAGGGGCATTTTCATTATTATGCATTATTTTGTTGTTGTGAAAAGCTTCTTAGCTGGTCATCTCGATATAGCGATGAGATCTCAGGACAACCAATAACTTACCATCCTGGATGTTATCAGAGTTCTTAAATACTGGATTTACTGAATACTAGCATTTTGGACTAATGTTTCCTCCAGCTGCAGCTGGGAGAGCTTGAAGCTTGTAGTGTAAGGGCCCCATATTGGTATTACCACTAAACAGCTGTAAAAGCAGATGAAAACATTAATTCAGGAGTTTATCTGCAGTCACTCATCACCAGCTTAAAACACCCCCTTTTTTTTTTTCCTGTATGGTTAAAGTAGTTTCCTTGTTTCCTCCTACTTACAGGTTGAATCTGAATGACATCTCTCAAAAGACAATGGACTCTCAAATAGATGCAAATTACACTGTGCTTTTCCTAAGGTGTTTTTTCTTTTTTTTTTTTTTCCCCCCTCCAAGATAACCAAAGTTTCCTCTCTCCCTAGCTAGCTGACTGCTGCTATTAAGGTTGAGCAAAATGTTCTCAGCTGATATCTGTGCCTGTTCCTTCCCATTAGCTCTGATAATGCCCTTTCCTACCAGCTTCTCTTATTTCTGAGTTTCAGTATATAAGGGCACTAATCAACCTTTTATCCAACTTACCTGCCACCTTTTGCTGTGAGACTCTCCTCTCTAGTTTAAGACCTTGACCTTGATAGAAGGCTTGTGGATTAACTCCTGAGAGACATGTAGGTTTTTCTTCTTTCCTTTTTACCCTCATTTTACATTAATGGCAAAAAAAATGGGAAGAATGCAAATGAGTGAATGCCCTCTTTTATCTGTGTTGCTCCTGAGCATAATCTGCTATCCTGGCAGGCACTAGGCATGAGTGGAATTGCTGCCCCCAAGTAGGAAGAAACTTCAACCCCTTTGCAAGCAGCTGCTCAGTTTGGTTGTTGGTTTGGGGGAAGCAAAGAGCCAGGAGAGCCTTGTGCCCTGGCAGAACAGGGGGTGCTGGACACACTGGGGCCATTCACCTGCTGCTCATGTCATGAGAACTATTCTTTTAAGCGGGGATATCTTGAAACCACAAGGATTTCCACCTACTTTTGAAAGATACACAGTGAAGCATTTACCCTGAAAACAGTACAGCTGGAGCATCTGGTTCTCTCCAGAGGGACTGTGACAGGAGTTACCTCCAGAAGCCATTCCCAAGGTGGGACACCGAGCCACCAGCTGGATGGGGGACAGAACAGAAAGTGGAGACTTTGACTGAGATTTTGACTGAGGTCCATCCCTGAGCCTGGAGGCCATGGGAGTATTTTGAGGGTATGTATTTAAAATCCAGGTGGAAGGGCTGGACAGGGTTATTGGAGAGGGAAGGGTGATCTTGGCTGTGTTAGAATTGAACAGCAGAACCATTAATAGGCAGCAAAAAGTCCAAAGCTTTGAGAATGGGGGATCCTCTGTATCTCTAAATTATTTAATTATGCTTTAAAATGTTGCCTGATTACATGATATGTATATTCTGTATAACACACGTATCCTCTCCTCTGCAGGACAGCAGGAAGTGGGTTTTGCTCTGAAATCTGCTCTGACCATGTCTCCTCCAGTCCTTTCGGACCTGGGCTATGTCCCCCCTGATGGTGGATGGGGCTGGGCAGTGGTGTTTGGAGCCTCCATCTCCATTGGGTTTGCGTTTACCTTTCCTAAAGCTTTCACAATCTACTTCAGAGAGCTCCAGGCTGCTTTCAGCATCTCCTACAGCCAGATTGCCTGGACAACATCCATCATGTGTGCTACCACCTATGGAGGAGGTAAGTGAAGCGAGACTGTATTTTCCTTTGGGAAGAAAGAGGTCTGATCTCTACGCCAAAAGGGGAGAATATATTTCTTTGAGAAAGTTCTTGCTGATTCTAAGCTTGGCCTTCTGTTTTCTGACGATGTGCATTGGCAAAACTGAAAAAGCCAGTAGTGCTGAGTATTTTATTGACAATATATATGATGTCATCAATTATTATTTCATCAGAAATCTTGCTATATGTGGGTGGAGGCTTGGCCATGGTGGAATTATTTGACTCTTGGACTATCTGAGTGCTGTCTTTTGTTCCCTTCCTATTCTTGTCTAAAAAATATGTTACTTGCACTCATGATTGTAGAGAAGTTGCTGGAAACTTGAAATCTAAGCTTTGCTGATGAACAAACATGGGATGTGTGCGTGTATATATTGATATAATATTTAAATATGTTTTTCCCTAATTCTGCTGCTAAAATTTTGCTGCAAATAATTAAGGGATGATGTTTTAGACTTTTCTGTGCAGAATCTTTCTGAAAGAACAACTATGTCCACTGGTTACTTCAAGTAAAAATGTTCTCTGGGTTTTTTCTTGTATATTGGCTGCAAAAGTTGCTGTTGTGGGAAAGGTATCTCTTGTCCTCATAATGAAATCATCAAGTGGATATTCTCAGAGGGATGTTTCCCTCAGACACTGGTACCAGGTGTCAGTCTGTCACTTTGATCTGAGTAGCTGATGTGTATCTTGCTATTAATGGTTAGTAGAGGACCATCTTGCTTTTAGGTTACTAATGCCTGTGAGGCTCAGCTGCTGATGGTTATTTCTGGGCTGTGAGGAGATTTCTGGTGGTTCTTAGCTTGTTTAGCAAGGGTGAAAGGTAAATGGATTAACACTTAAGAACACAAGAATAGCCACACGACTTGCATCTACCCAAACATGTATTCTTCCTCAAACAAGGTCACTGACACACATTTTTGGAAAGACTACTACAAAAGAAGTTGTAGGATCCTCCTGGTACTGTGCTGCCTTCAGGACAGGGTGGTTTGGAGGCTTCTTGGGTCACACATTGCAGACATTGGGTACACCCTGTGTATGGAAGTGTCATGCACTCATGTACTTTAGGAACCGGTTTTACATGGCAATAAAAAAAAGGAGCTGTCTTGTCATCTGATATGGGATGGATTAAGGTGAAAGGCGATGTACGTGACCTGAGAGGTGTGAGGGATGAGCTGCTTCCCTGCTTGCAGAAAGAACCTTTTCAGGTCTGGCTGGAGTTGATGAGCTGGGCAGTGAAGCGGCTTCATTGATCTCTTTGGGCTATGGTCTGCTGCTGCAGATGGACAGAAGGGTTCACTTCCAAGGGGATTAAATCAGCAGCTCTACTGAACACTGATTCCCCCTTGAAACAATGGATGTTCATCCTCTGGCTGCTGTTTGGCTCTGGTGGTTTCATGTCAGGAGCTGAGAAGGGTTGACAGAGTCAGAGCGAGAGACAGAAGAGAGACTTATTTAGAGGACTCATTTCCTCGGGGTTGCTGTTTAGGGCAGTCTGAAAGTTGGATGTCTGAAGCTGAGCACCAGACTTTGGACATGTCTCAGAGTGGTTGAGATTTCTGGCTTTTCATTCTCCACATTCCCTGGGCTGGTGCCCTTGACACCAAACAAAGATACAGGGGAGAGTGCAGCAAGGGAACTGCTGTTGGTGGTTTCGATGGGGGAAGAAGCCATTACAGTATAAAACTTATGGGTTTCGGCCCTGATCTTCCCATCCTTAAATACAGACTTTTATGAAATCTTACTGCTGCAGAGCTGTCATTGTAATCTACAGCTGTGTGTGCAAGTGCCTGACTTTCCCAGATGGCACATGTAACAACAGGAGGGTGTCAGCACAGGCAGAGAATTGTGAGATGTTATGAAGCAAGGTGACGTTTCCTTTTCAGCACTGCATTTAGCTTCACACAGACTTTGGTAGGGGGGTCCTGTCCCTTTCAGAAATACCTGTGTTCATTGCTGCCAAGAGCATCTTTCCTCTCTGGGGGTCTGCCTGTGCTGTGGTAGCTGTTGCTCTTCACCTCCCTCAGTTTTTAAATCACTGCAGCAACTGGGTTTTAAAAAAGCCAAACAACCTATGAAAGAAATAGATCTTGGAAAAGCATAAGTCCTTGGAAGAATCCCTGTGTAATGATTATAGACTCTTCCAGAATTAAGGAATATCAATTATGTCCTCTGTTCTTGAGGATGATTCATAATTCTAAACATTTCCCTGTCATGTTCTCATCTTTCACTTGTTGCTTCCAGTAAATGGTGTTGACATCTCCATAGATCTGAAAGCAGCAGCATGCAAGTAGTAATAGAAGAGGGAATGGCAATAATAACAAATTTAGGAGTTTCATCTCAGGGAATAAATATCTTCGAGTGAATAAGTAATTGAATACTCAGTTTGATCTTCCTTTCAGCTACAGCAGCATAAGTCTACAGCAATTGTGTAGCATCCAGTGAAGCTGCATGCTGTGTTTGAGGGGGGAGGAAAGCACCAGCAAAGCCTACCCAGAATGACTGAGGGATTGCAGGGGATCCCTTCAAACCCCAGCTTTCATTTTACAATATTCAGAAATGCTACAGCTGACTGTCTACAAAGTAGCTGTTTGGGACAACAGATGCTTCTTTGCACTGGAGTAATTAGGGGAAAAAAAAAAGCTTCACCAAACATTAAATATTATTTCTGGGTAAAGCTTGGGCTGCACTGAAGTCAGCAGGCACCTTGCCATCACCTTTAGTGGAGCCAGGGTTTCATCTTTCAGCTGCATAGTTTGATCTGCTGAACTACAGCACTAGAAGCCTGGCAAATTTCAGCCCCAAGCATGGCATTTGGGAAAAGGGGCTTTCCCAAAGATCTGCAGGGATGTGAAGTGATGGAGTGCCCGGTAAACAAGAAAATAGGTGCATCTTTGAAGCCTGTCTTATGAGGAGTCATTTGTGTGGTACTTTGGGGGCTCTTAGGAAGGCCAGTCTGTAAACCCAGGATTACAGCAAGCTTTGGGCAAATACTACACTTCGACCAAAAAGTCTCCTCTTTTTATCTTGTGGGGTAACATGGATGCACAATGTCAAAAGTTCAACAAGTTCCTAAAGAACTATCTCTGCAAGACCTTGAAAGTTAATACTAAAGCATCATGCTTGATCTGCTGGACAATGGTCAGCCAGGAGGGCAAAGCAACACAGAAAATTCAGGCTCAGGAGCCTGGCTGAGTTAACCTACAGCAATATTGTGCATTGCATCACCCTGTGTTAAGGGCACAGTGATGTTACACACAGCTCTCTGCACCACGTCATGCAGGCACTCAGCTCTTCCCAGGTTTGAGTCTGCCTCTTATTTCCATATCCCAGCATTTAACTGAATTTGAAGGCTAATGAGGAGCTTGCCAGGTTTCTTCCACCCCACTAAGAGGATCTGGTTGTGGGCAGAGCAGCTGCAGGCTTGATCCTGTCATCCTGCTCCCCACCCACTCTCTCAGTGCCCAGGAGCCTCGCTGGTGACGAGGGCTGTGTGGTGAGGAGCCAGCTGAGATTGGCTTCTGCTTGGTGCATCCTTGGCCTTGAAGCACATCAAAGGTGTCCTACATGTATGCAGCAAACAGCAGTACCTGCTCCCAGAATGCTGCAGTCCTACAGGAAGACTTCCTGGGGAAACTCATGTCAAATGCAGAAGCCCTCGTGGAGTTACGGTCACTTGTCACAATTTTATTTGATGGAGAAAAAAAAAATCAAAACAAAGATTCAGCTACCTCTCTGTGATATTTTTCTGTAGCTTTAGTTGGCTACCCATCCAATACCTTAAAAGTTGGATGAGGTGGGGTTAATTTTTGGGGAAAATACCTGCGTTGTGTTATGACTCAGAGTATTGTGATCTGCAAACAGCAGTGTCCCAGAGACTACTTGCAAACTGGTGTGACATCCCCCTGTCCCCCAGCCACTGACCTTTGTTTCAGGCATAGTCAACATGGTGCAGCTCCAGGTTTTTGCTGCTCTGGAGTGGGAATCATTCTTCATGGTGGCCCTGCATCATCTCTCCTCTCTCAAACGTCGTGAGGGTTTAATGAGATCTAAAGCTCTCCACCTTGGTGAAGCATTATTCAGGCAGCCCTGAGGCAGCTGATCCTCTTCCTGCCCTGTTGAGAACTATTTGAGAGCTTACTTGGAGGTGGGCTGGAGGCAGCACTGGTCCTCTGGATGCAGATGTGGCACAGCTGCTGAGGGCCATGCCTTATGGAGGGGCTGGATGTGTCACAATTCATTGGATTAGTTTTGACAATCTGAGCTGCAGATTTTTGCTAATCTGCTTCCTTTTTACTGAAGTGAGTGAAGAAACTCCCACAAGAACATTTCCATCAGGAGTCTCAGGCAGGCAAAGTGGGTAAGACAGGCTGGAATAAGGTGGGATATCGCACTGGTTTTACTTGGACAACACTAAAGTGCCTTTATTCACCATTTGTTTACCTTGAGCTAAAGGGTATGAACTCATTATCCTGTGGTGAAACCTCAGAGCAAGGACAACAAGGCTGGAGTCTGCGAGTGGAGAGCCACAGGGTGGGAAGGCAGAGGTTTTGCTCTGCAAATGGTGTCACCAGAAAAGGGTCCCCTTTACTCTCAGTACAAATGACAGAGTGACTCTCTCTGCTCTGGCTAATGTGTAATTACACCTTCAACACAACCTTCTGCCCCAGCTGCTTGTTTGCCCGACCTTGTGTGCACAATCTGAAATGGCACCAGGCTCTGCATTCAGCAGTGTTTGAGAAAAAAACACAGTATTTGTCCTAATTTTCAGCCATTTAGGACTTGGCATAGTCAGACTTCTGCCATAAAAGTTAATAGCTAAATTCTGGATGCATCTTTAAGTACTTTCAACCATGTTGTTTTTCCCTTTTTATGCAGTCATTTTCCAAATATAACACAGGAAGATCCTTCCGGGATTAAAATGTAAATGAGACAAAGATGCAATAGCAAAGGAATAATTTGTTTTAATTCCCCAGTGAAAACATTCCAGTTATTAGATTTAGATTAATTGTCACCATCTTTTTACCAGCAAAAATGCTTTGGTTTGGGCTGCTGATTAAACTCCTGCAACAGGGGAGAAACAGAAGAAGTGATGTTGCTGCTTGGTTTATTTTGTTGTCTCCAGGAAACCAGCTCATCCCGCAGTGATGCTTCATGCACCTGGCTGGTTTGATGGCACAGACACAGGGCTGGGGCTGTCTAAGAGGTTTGCTGGCTCTGAAGAGACATATTTCATGTCATATGAATCCCTTTGCCTGTCTGGTCTCCGTGCTATTAATACTGGGGTTTAGCAAAAAGCAAGTTTGACATTTCATAACTTTCTATTTTGACCTTTCCTTGACCCTCTTGTAAAACATTACTCAGTGAAAAGCAAAGCCATGAGGCTCTCCCAGTGTCTTGGGTGGTTTTGAGCAGTGCCAGCTCCATTGCCTGGCTCCATGCATTGTCACCCCATAACCAGGTGGCTGGTGGCTCTGCCTGCAGCAGAACATCTCACAGAGCAGCAGAGAGGCTGCATGGAAATTAAAGGTCCCCTCCAAATAGCCTTTGAGATGTCAAGGATGTGGATTGGCCATGCTTGACCCACGTGTCCCACGTGGAGCATGTGTGGGTGCTGCATTGGTGGGGTGCTGCCTGCATCCCTCCTGCTGCTCAGTTCCCCTGGGAGCCACCAGCCAGAGTTAGATGCCCTTTAATTAAAACCTCAAGCACGAAATTATTAGTGGTAAATCCCTGAATGCTGGAGGTCTTGTGGAGGAGAACAAGACCTCCAGCATTCAGGGGTTTACCACCAAGATAAATAACAAATACTGAGGAATGTGTTTCATCAGCCTGGTCACACTCAGGGTGAGGAGAACGTGGGGTATGAGGGTAATTCTGCACTCACCAGGGGAGGGAACTGCTGCTCTTTTCCCCCAGCTGGCATTTCTTGATGGCATCTGTTCCAGAGCCAATAATTTTGCTGAATTGAAATCTGTTTTTGTATTAGTCTGGACTGATCCTTTGAAAAAAGCTAAGAATACTGTTAGGAACATAGCTGTGTAGGTCTGTTCTTGGAGGACTGGGATATCTCCCTCCTAAGACATTGCACTGAGGATGCTGATGGTATCATATCCTAGCTGTGAGGTCCAGCCCTTTGGCTTTGGGGACAGTGCTGTAATCTCAATAATGTCTGTAATCTCATTCATTAATTCAGAAGCTCCATTTTAACCATGCTTATGGATTGCATTTTACTGCTGCTGCATTTTATGAGCAAATGGAACATGACAACAGAGTTCTTTTGAGAAATGGGGTGTGCCATGGAAGTGCAGAGCTACCTCTCTCAGTGTTTACTTACCAGATGCTGTTTTCATGCAGCAGAACTAGGTAAAGATTTTTTTTTAATGTGAAAGCAGTTTCTAAAGCTTTTAATTGACTTTCAAAGACTAAATGAAGGAAAAACACTGTTGGAGTTATAGAGTTGGAGCTCCTGCCTTTGTCTGCCATTAAATGTTTTGCATTAAAGGCTTTGAATGAAATTATTTCCAAGTACCAAAGTGGTCCACTGAGAATAAATAGGAAAGATTTCCATTCTCGAGGAAGCCCAGGGTTTCTCCACTCTCCCCCCACACCTTTTTTTTTGTTTTTCAAGAAAAGAAAAACACTCAAGTTGTCATCACTAGTCACTTTTGGAGGCAACTTATATGCTTCACTATGAGGTTGGTGAGGCACTGGCACAGGTTGCCCAGAGAAGCTGTGGGTGCCTAATCCCTGGAAGTGTTCAAGAAGAACAAGTTGGATGGGGCTTTGAGTAACCTGGTCTAGCAGAAGGTGTCCTTGCCTGTGGCAGGGGGTTGATCCCTGCCCGTGGCAGGGGGTTGATCCCTTCCAACCCAAACCATCCCAAGATTCTGTGATTTTAAATATTGTTCATGAAACTTCGGGCTGTAAGTAAGTGAAGGATGTTAGTTCATTTGATTTAAAAATCATGACATGGGAACTACCACGAAAAGCTTTGCAAAGATTGGAAAATGAGCCCTTTTGGGGAGAGAGGAAGAGTTTCAGATTCTGCCTTGCTCCTGGCCCCTTTTCCCCGTTTGCCCCTCTTCTTTCAACAGCTCTGGAGTGGAGCTCTGGGAATACAATAGCAGTCACTTATTTACATGGAGCACTGTGATAGGGAAATGAGTCATTTGAAAAGGTACTTTACAATTTTAATCAATTTTGTTGCCGCTTGCCAGCAAATTAAAAAACCTGCCCTCCAGGAAGCGACTGCTGTCAGTGCATGAGGGAGCAGAGCCCGGCCCTGGGGGGCAGTGTGTGCTCCCGAAATGGAGGGGGAGCACTGGCACAGGCAGCTACTGTGAGATGAGTCCAAGTCCCCCTAAACTGCTAGGAAGTTTTTTTTGACCTAGTGAGCCCAGGATTTCTACTGTCAGTCCCCTACCCTTTGCCCTCAGGCTGTTGTGCTTCGCTTGTGAGCTTCTCTTCAGAGCAGACACGTGAGTGCAAAAACTAATTGCATTTAGACATCTTTAGAAATCATTTGTTTGCCCCCAGTATCTCCTGCTGCAAATGATTTCCTGCTCCAGTTTTGAGTTTGCCAGCAGTTTGTGTGAATATTTACCCAAGGCTGTCCTGTGGGGGACATTCTTGAGCGTGACATCCAATTCAATTTTTCTGCAAAAGGAAATTCTCAACTTCCAGCTGGGAGATGGAGCTTCCAGGGCTGGAGCTGTACCTGCTTCTTCATCCCTTTGCTCCTGGGGGTTTCCTTCTGCCCTCCCATCTTCCATGCTGCTGCTAAGGGTGTGCCAAGTTCAATCTCAGGTGGGCAATGGAGGGGGAAACCCGTTGCCCCCTGTGACATCCCCATGTGGGTGGTGTTCAGCTCAAAAAGAAGAGGAGAAAAATAAAACGTGAACAGCAGCAGTGTCTGAAGGGAGATTTTAAAACCAGCTAATTTCCACACACCTAACTAGTGTGCCTTGGTTTTTTGAGTGTTGGGTTGTCTTTTTTTTTTTTTTTGAAACAGACTGAATGCAGCTTTGTAGGAAGAGTTGATCTGAGCCTTGACACACAGAGAAACCAAAAGGGAATGAAAACTCCTCTTGGGGAAAGAGGGAAGAAAGGGCCATAGTTGTAATGCAGATGGTATAGTTATTTGCAAGCAAAATGTCTTTTGCCAAAATGATTTGTAAGATCTGCCCCATTGTACTCCAATCATGGCTACATGGGGATGGAAGAAGGTCTCCTCAAAGGAAGAGACAAGGTGCTGACACTCATCTGCCATCTCCATATGAATTTCCACCAAATTGGGCCCAGGAAGGCACATGCCTGCATTCCTTCAAGACCCAAGGGGATGCTAGTTAAGCCAGAGGGAGGCAAGATTGAGTAAGATAAACACCTTGTGGTGAAACTGCAACTTTCCAGCCAGAGCAAACACTGCTAAACGTTTTCCCAGAGTTCAATGTGAAAAGTAGAATATACAGCAAGTTGGTGAACATAAATAGAGGGTAGAAGTCTGCAGTGATCGTACAATCACAGAATTCAGAATTGGGTTGGAAGGGACCTTAAAGATCATCACGTTCAACTCCTGGTTGTGGACAGAGACATCTTCCACTCGCCCAGGTTGCTCCAAGCCCTGTCCAACCTGGCCTTGAACACTTCCAGGGATGTGTTCATGAACACATCCACGGCTTCTCTGAGCAACCTGTGCCAGGGCCTCACCACCCTCACAGTGAAGAATTTCCTCCCAACATCTGACCTAAATCTCTCCTCTTTCAGATTGAAACCATTCCCTCTTGTCCTATCCCCATCTGCCCATGTAAAAAGTCACTATGGTTTTTTTTTTGATGATGATGATGTGGTCTGGGGGCAGGAGAGCAGCCTGCAACTTGGTACTGAGCAGAAAAGAAGAGGGATGCTGATGGAAACACGGGAGGGAGGTGAGAAAAAGAACAATTTGCATTAAGTAACTGAGGGTGGTTTAATTAACGCCGACGGAGTGGATGGTGCTGCTGCGAGCAAGGGGGGCGAGGAAAACACGGGGGAAGTGGAGAAGCGGGAAGGGATGGAGCTCCCGGGGGAGGTTTGGTGCGTGTCCCGTCCGCCGGGGCGGGCGGGTCCCGCACGGGGCGGTGCGGGTGCTCCCCCGCCCAATCCTGTCCGTCCCGTTCCATCCCATCCCATCCGCGGGTCGGTCCGTGCCGTGCTCCACAGGTGGGTCCGTGTGCGGAGGAGCGGGATCCCACATCGCAGGCGTGTCCCCGGGGGCTGGGCAGGAACGAAGGGGAGGCTACATCGGTTGGATCACGCCTGTTCCTCTTCCCCATGGTTTTACCCAATTCCACGTGGCACTTCTGCACCGTCCCGCTCTCCCCAGCACCGCTGCCCGCGGGACGGTGACACGGGGCCGGTGGGCTTGGCGTTAAATGGCCACGCGAACGGCTCGGGGGGGCGCGACACGGGACGGGACTCACTAGGGTGTTGGGGCCGCGGTGTTACTGTAGGCTGGGGGCAGGGGGAGCAGCACCCTGGGACTGGGATAACAGTATTTTGGGGCTGGGGGGAGCAGCATCCTTGGACTGGGATAACAGCATTCCGGGGCTGGGGGAGCAGCATCCCTGTACTGGGACTCCAGGGGAGTAGCACCCTGGGACTGGGATAACAGCATTCCGGGGCTGGGGGAGCAGCATCCTTGGACTGGGGTTCCAGGCAGCAGCATTCCAGAACAGGGGTATGGAGGAGCAGCGTCCTGGGACGAGAGGCCCAAGGAAGTGACATTCCCAGGGCCAGGGTCTGGAGGAGGAGCACCCCTGGACTGGGGGAGCAGCATCCCGGGACTGGGGCTCCGGGGCTCCGCATCCTGACCCGGCAACTCTGCACTTTGTATTCCAGAGCTGCCTGAGGAGCGTGGGCACCGCTCGCCCCCCCAGCCATGCAGCCCCCCCAGCCATGCAGCCCCCGGGGCGAGCTCCCGTCCCGCCGGACGGCGGCTGGGGCTGGGCCGTGGTGTTCGGGGCGTTCGTTTCGATCGGCTTCGCCTACGCCTTCCCCAAGGGCTTGGCCATCTTCTTCAAAGAAATCCAGGATTTCTTTGGCACGTCCTATAGCGAGGTGGCGTGGATCTCCTCGATCATGTTGGCCACGACGTACGGTGCAGGTGAGTGATCCTGCACCAGCCTCTGCAGCGTGGTATTGCCTTTGGGGGGAAAGCAGAAATAAGCCAGAAATCTCCACTTTGGGACAGTGTAGATGAGGAGCAGCAGCACCCACAGGTTTACTTTCTGATCCTGTTTCCAAACGTTAGCTCAGGCAAACAAGTCATATGTGAAGCGAAGGGGAAATATTTTTGGTTGAATTAGTGTTGGTTGGGACACAGGTCTGGTACCTTTTGAATTTACCACTGGGCTCAGTGGGTGCAGGACTCTTTTGACCCCTCTGTGTGCTTTTTTGGCCTGGAGGGGACTCCAAATGTCTTTGAAAATATGTTTTGTGGCCAGTTTGGTGCTGATATCCGCTTTATTTCCAGTTAGGGTTGCAGTACCTTCGCTGCTTTTCAAAAAAAGGGCGTATTTCACTGGTATGGGCACAGTGTTACACAAAAGCCTTTCTATAGGGGTACAATACCCTCTGTGCACCAGAAGCTGAGCCACAGCATGGTGTGTCCCTTTGCTGCACCCCCTTCCCCAGGACATTGCCAGCCACAGGCTGCACATCAGGGGCTTTCTCTGACACCGGGAACAAAACAAGGGCTTCGTCCTGTCACGCAGCAGCTCCGTTCCCCCCATACGCAATACCAGACGTATTCTTTGTATCTAAGTGGCAAAGGGATGGGCAACACTAGCATCTTCTGCCTTGCTTTGATACAAGTCAGTAACTTTGCAGCCAAGAGACTGTGAAGTACCAGCATGGCCAGACCCAGTATGTTGCTGAGGTCACCTACCCAGAAATCAGAAGATTAAGTGTGAAAACTTTCCATGGGCATCAGGGACAAAGCCCTGGGAATAGACTGGTGTGAAGCAGTTGGTTCTGGGTTTCAGCCAGAGCTGAGTGTGGATATAGAGCAATAAATGAAGTAGCTGCTTGTTTATTGTGGCAGCTTGTAATCACAGCAATGAAATTGCCAGAGTTAGTCGTTCTTATCAGTTGTAAAGCACTGCATATAATGTTGCTCTTTTTTATGGATTTTAGTATCACTTTCATGACTCAATGAAAAAGTTGGGCTGCTCTTGATTAAATCTGCAGTGGGAGGTGGACAGGAACCATGCTCTGTGATTGCAGGAAACTTCATCAATGTTTATCCTGGCTATTAGAGCAATTCTGAAAATATTCTCTATTTTTGCAAAGGATTTTGTTTCCTTAATAGTGCACTGTAGTGGTTTTTGAACAGCACAGTTGCTAAGGAAGGTAAAGATGTGTTGTACAGAGCCTGTTGTAATGCATTCTGTTGCAACTCACTGCAAAGGCTTGGTCCCACGGAGAACAGCTCTGCAAGAGCTGAGTTCCTATTTGAGAATGCACAAATGGAGCACTTAAGGCAAAATGTGATTTAGAAGGAGAAATCCCCTGCTTAAGCCACTGCTGTTGTCCCATCGTCTGTCCCACTACACTGCAATAAATGTGCCTGTGGGCTGGGGGCTCCTGGCTGCCCCTGTGGGTTGTTGGCAGCTCTACTTTGTCTTCCAATACAAAAATGTTGTATACTTCCATACTTCCCCCACTATGGAAGAGGTGCTTCAGTTCCTGACCATGACCGAGTGAGGAATATGCCCTGCAGATTAACCCTGCACCTGGCAGGGCCTGAAATTGCTCACAGGGACATAGAGGGGGGGCTGGAGCCCCTCAGGGTGCAGGTCATGGCCAACGAGCTGGTGCTGGAGGAGGTGAAATGCTGCTCTGCTTGCCTCTGCCTCCTCCCATCTCCTCACTTTCCAGCCCACCTCCTTCTCTGTCTCTCCAAGCCAGTGCTGAGTGCTCTGTACCTGGGATGTCATAGTGGACTTTTATCCCAATGAACTGAGTATCTCCTGCCTTTTTGCGAGGATCTTTACCTTACCCTCCCTAATATTACACAGTAATATGGGGGATGGTACAGCTGGACACCACTAGATTTAATTGCAGGCAAACGTACCTTTGTACCTTCCCACTTGCTGAGTTATGTCCATTTACCAATCCTCCCCTCCTCTGCTCTGCTCTGGAATATGACTGATGCTTGTTTGCTCCTCACTCTCTCTGCAGGGTGAGATACCAAGTCACTCAGTGCCTGCAGACAGGGCCATGGTGGGAATCTGTAGAACATGGAGCAATAAAATGCACGTGCCCAAGAGTGTATTTAACACGACTAATTTGATTGACCAGGCATTTAATGCCAGAGTGGGTTTAACTTATGAATGACTCCAGTGATCTGAAAATTCTCGTTCAAGGATGGTTCCTGTGAGCTGCCCAACTCTTGCTCTGCTACACTGCCTGTTAGAGCTGCATGGCAAAGTTTGATTTACTTTGCTGAAAGACAATAAAATAGTTGAACACTGGATTTTTGCTAATCTTTCTGAAAAGAAAAAAATTCTATAAATGCCGCACTTTTAACATAGTCCTGAATAATTAATAATGTTACTAAATATTGCCATGGCTTGTCTATTCCTTTCCTTTCCCAAATCAGTGGTGGGGCAGAACTGTCACAGAGCAGAGGTGCAGGAGGTGCAGTCTGCAGCTGTGTGGGAACTGTGTGGGGGCACTGAGCATCTCCTACGTGAGGCAACAAGTTCATATCCTGAGGAGCTGGAAGGGTCAGTGATGCCTTTGCTGGGGTCAGGTGTGGGCATCACAGCCGCTGAAGGAAACCCCCAAACTTGCCTCACACCCCTTCCCCCTGCTCCAGCTGCAATAAATGGCAGCGATTTGGAAGGTGGCCACATGGATCAAAAGCTCTCCTCAAGATTGCACGGACACTGCTGTTTGCTCAGCTGTCCTCAGAGAAAGGCCACGGTGTTTCTGTCCCCTTCCCAGTGCTGGCCTTGTCTCTGGACTGTGCCATGGCCCTCAGAACCAGGACTCAGGGCAGTGAGGTTGGCACCTGGGCACAGGAATGTCCCCTGTGAGGGCTGATGCTCCATGGAGTCTCATCTCCCTCTGTCCCTGGAAGCTGGGGGCAGCTGGCATGTCCTGGTGCCTCGGCAGGGCACACAGGGGTTGATGTTTCCACTGACCACAGCTTTTGTTTGCAAACACCCCCAGGAAACAGTTTCTGGTTTCCTGGTTGTGCTCCTTGGTGTTGGGACTTGCTTTTGGGACGTGCAGCTTACTGTGTGACAGAGCTTATGTTTGCATTTCATAAATAATGCAAATGAAGCTTATTTTCTGAAAATACATGAACTAATTCAAATCTTCACTGGAGAAGCTTTGTTGACTTTGACAGCATGGATGCAGATTTACAGTGCCACCTGAGGCTTTAGCTTGTAGCACTAGAGCAGTTCCAGTTTTTCAGACTAAAACTGAAAATCAGCAGCCGAGACTGTTTCTGCTCTTCACTTTCTGCTTAATTCCCCCAGGAGGCTGTTTTATACCAGCCGAGGCTCTGGCAATATATATTACAGAAGTTAATGTGTCTTATCCCCCAGTTTCTTAATCTGAACTAGGTTGCAGAAAACAATTCTGTCACTATAATACAAGTAGTAAAACAGATTACTGTGCAGTAAAGTGGATAGCCTGGACTTTATGATGGGGTACTTGTAGTGCTTGTCAGTGCTCATGTTCAGCAATTCCATGTTTCCAGTCATGGAGGGCAGACTGGGAGGTTTGTGAGTAAGGAGCATGAGAGAACATTGCTTTTCTCTGACTAAATCCCACAGGCTGAAGCCCTGCCAATCTGATAAAGAAGGATTTCTGTTCTACAGTCTTTCCACCATTTTTTGTTGTTGTCGTGGGTGAGGAGCTCATCCCTTACCCCAAATGAGAAAGGTGTTACAGAGCAGAGTCTTTGATGGATGAAAAGAAAAGGAACCAGGATCTGATCAATGATTTTAGAGGACTTTTCCAGCCTTAACCATTCTCTGATTCCATCAGGGACCAGGAGACATGGCATCATCCTTCCCTAAAGGTGCTTCAGCTGCACCTCAGCACCCGGGCAACAGGCTCTGGGGGTGACGAGGACACACCAACATTGTCAAACTGTGGAGCCCCACAGGGCATCCATCATGCTGCCAGATGCCCTGGGCAGGGTTTCCCTTTGCAAATTGCCTCCTTGGACTTTGCTATGCCAACAAAATACCAAGGTTCCCGAGGTCTTGCCTCAAGTACATTTTGTTCAGGAAACAACCTCATTGCAAAGCCAAAAGTCTTTGGCCTTTGCACCTCCTGATTTGGGCCCTGTGCCTGTGTCACGTTCACAACACCAAACTGAGCTTCCCTTCTCCTGTTTTTAAGGGTGATACATTTAAAGCTAAGCCACAGATATGTCCCTGGGGATAACTGTTACCCATGGAAAGCAGGAGGCAACTGAGCTCCCAGGAAAGAAAATACAAGCAATATTAATTTGCTAATAATTTAGTAGCAGCAATGTTCTTGTAGCTGTTACCTTCTCCTGTAAGGCTATAAGAGAGGTATGGATCATGGGAAGAAGTAATGTCTTTTATTATGGCCGACTTGTGTTAGAGCTTGAACAACAAGCCAGCTCTCTGGCACATGTGCCAGAATAGAGAGAATAATTTAATGCCTAGAGCAGTATCTACATTTTCAGTGGGTTTTTCTTTTTTTTCCTTTTTTTTTTTTGTTTTTTTTTTTTTTTTTTAAATGGTGATGTTGTGGCCAACTGCTTCCTTCATTTTTATAATGCAATAAGAGGAGTCATCTGACCAGATCCTGACACAGAGTCATTTCAGCAGCTTGGCTTGAATAACTGGGGCTAAAGCAGGGAACACGAGATCTTTTTAGTAATTTTTAAGAACTTCAGTCTGTTGCAATTGCTGTGCAGGTTTGTGCACAGCTTGTAGGTGTAAATGTGTGCTGCTTCTGTTGCCCTTTAATACATAAAAAGCTCAGTTGCATCAACATTGTTTTTATTCAGTATGCACTGAAGTGGAATTTTGGTCTCAGCCTTGCTGTGCGCTGCTGTAACACTCCTCCCAAAATCTCCAGGGTGCTGCTCTAACACATCCAAATTTCTATTAAAATTAAGGAATCACCTTCTGTCTATTTTTCAAAGACAGCAGCAGAGAGCCACATTTTGCAAACACAAGAAAAATGGTAGTTTTTCTAAAGGAAAAGCCTCAACCTGAAGTGTTTATTACTCTTGTTGTTTGTTATTTATTGTTTTGTAATTTGGTGAAATATCTGAAGATTTAATACTGGAAATGCTCCACAACTGAATCTTTTCTCCAAAGAAACTTTCTCCCAGAGCTTGTAGCTGCTTAATAGAGCATCTCCTAAAGCAGCAGGGAAGAGATGGGGAAGCTGAAAGTCCACCATTGACCTTGAACATTTAATCCAAAATTTTATAGCTGTATTTTATTACATTGCTAGCATGATAAATTGCAGTGACAGGTTTAGAAAGCACCTTACAACATGCAGTGGCGTAGAGCTATATTAATAATAAGTTTGATTCTGCAGTTTTTAACTTTATCAAAACTGCCAACGTTCTCTTCTGCTCTGGTCCAGACTCCATCAAAACCTTCTCTGCCTCCAGGAGACCCCATTGAAACAAGACATCTTCCCATGCTGAGGCAATCCCTGGGGTAGCAGCACCATTACAGTTGTGGATTTTGATATGAATGCTGGATGAGGAATGATATGATTTCTGTAATGGATGGTGCTGCAGATTCATATACTTCTCCTGACTCTCAGAGAGCACTCAAGCTCTGCAAGGTCACCATATATGGGCTTATATTTTTTATTTTTTTAAATAGCTCTGCTCTACTTAAGAGCGATAATAGCACTATAGGCTCAGGTGAAATATTTCTGTGTTCGTGGGCTTGGTCACAAAGCTTTATCATTTTGCCCTTCATTGGAGCTAGCAAGGTCACCAGGCAGCAGTAATAGAGATGTGATAGACTTAATAAAAACCAAGATTAATAAGAACTAGGAAGAAGAAAGCAAAGAGTTTTGGTTGTGGGGGTTGCTAGTGGTGCACAGGCAGGTATTAAGCCCAGGAATAAGTTATAACCACTGCCCCAAGTTGAAGGCTTCTTTCCCCAGTCAGTACAGGATGTGTTTTGGGTGGGCAAGAGCTCTGATGCCAACCTATCCCACAGCACTGCAGCTCTTCTGCCCCTGGATGGGCTCTCCAGCATAACTGGCCTCTTGGTCAAGTCACGCAGGTCTTTCCAGGGGTGGGTAAAGCCCTTTGGAGAACGTGACCAGGCAGGGGCCAACTTGCTTGCAGAACAATGTGTTAAGAGAGGCAACGAGTAGGCTGTTGACCTCCAGGAAGGAACTCATGCAGCTGGGCTTTGAATGATGGAAGAGATAAAAGTCAGGGGTCCTGCCAAAGCAAAAAGTTAAGTAAAGAAATCATGGGAAAGTAGTTCAAAAACCGTGATGCTGTGACCTTCTGAGGGTGAGTGCCTGTTATCTGCTGTGTGGGTGAGATCCAGACCAGCAGTCGAGGCAGCCTCTGAGCGCAGGAAGGTGGCACGTCCTGGGCACCTGAGACGCCATCCCCTTGCAGGAGCAGCTATTTAACTGCCTAAATACGAAGTGACATGAGGGACCTTGGCTGCAGCCCCAGTTTTGGAGCTGTTGGCCTGTGGCTCCTCCGTGTGCCGCAGGAGCAGCGCGTGTCAGCCGGGTTATCTGGGAATTGAAATGCCTGAGTGCTGATCAGAAAAGATTGCTGGATAAGGAGGAGAACATTTTGTCTTTCTGAAGCTTGGGACTCGTCTATTTTGTTTTTCTTCTTTTTTATTTATTTATTTTTTTTTTTTTAAAAAAATTGGAAGCTGCTCTGGTAAATGCAAGTATTTCTGATGAGAGGTCAGGGTCATTAGCTGGAGGCATCACGGTGGTTTAGGTGTGGACAGGTCTTTGGAAGCTGCCCTGTGGGGTCTGGTAGAGTGGTATTTGATGCTGTGGTTGTCACGTGGGGCCTTTGCTCACTGCCACTTGTCCTCCAGCACTGGCATGCATGGCCATCCTGTCTTCAGCAGCACTGCCCTAGGAAGAGCCAGTTGTTTGTGGGCTCCTCAGCCAATGCAGGTGCAAACAAAACCATCTGAACCAAGCAAGTGAGATTAATAATATACTTCATTATTAGCAGGTACCACCAGTTCTTCTCCAGTGATCTGGAGCAGGCACATGCTGGGCTCAGCTACTGTGGATCAGCTGGTGAGCAGCAGTTCTCCAAGCTCTGGTGGCACAAATACTTAGGAGTATGAGCTATCCAAGTCTCTTCTGGCGTGGCAACGAGTGAAAGGCTGCAGGTTTTAACCCTCTCATCCCTTTTCCCCTGCCTTTGGAACTGTGCCCCGTGTTTTCTCAGGTCACCTCCCTTTCAGGCTGTGCATGGGTACCAGCAACTGATGGCTGATCCTCCCTGTCTCCAGAGGCTGGGGGGGTCTGGCAGCACGTTAATAATGTGGGGACACTTGCTTTCATTTTCAGGGTAATGAGGAGGTTGCTCTGTTACAGTGGGCTGGTCCCCTGGTGGATAAATTACGAAGCCAAAGGCAGTGTCGCTATTCCACGGAGGGAGTGAGATTATTACTGAGGAAATTGCAGGCCTGCTCCTGTCGTTTTACTATTGGTGTAAAAATAGACTTTAGTTTATTAGCATAAATGATTCCCCCCCTTTCCTCCCAGCTGAGTACACTCTGCTCCTTCTTGCATCCCCAGTGACTCCCCACAGTCAGCACCAGTCATGTTGTGCTGAGTTCCTGTTTGTGTGTTCACAGAAGTTTGGAAAAATATTAACTACCTGGGCAGTTCTTTTGGTGCTGACCCATGTCCCTGTGCAGGAACAGCTGTTTAGAGCCACTTCACACTGTGAAAAACTAGGAAAAGCTGAGCTGCATGTTGCACCCCCAGCAATGGGGGCACTGGTGGTCCCAAATCTCCCAACACTGCAGTTCCACGCACTTGATGATTTTAAAGTGTTGCTATTTTATCATCTGTGTGGTCACCAAATGCTCTTACCAGCAGACCTAGAACATTTGCAATGGCTCTGTGCCACTTTACACTGTCAGAAGGTCAGTCTTGTGAAACCTGGAAAAAAACCCTGTTGCTGGAGGCCTCTGGGTGACAGAGTCAGTTTTTCAGGGTCTCAGCTCTTAGTTACTTCTCTGAGAGCCCTGCACAAAAACATTTCAGCAGAAATTCATCCAAGACAAGTTCCACCGAAAATGAGGAGCACTGTGTCTGTTACTGGGAGGTTAAGTTAAAAAAACCCACCAAACTTTACAAATAAGGGATATATATATATATATGTAGAGGTATGGGAGAGAAGAATGTTTTAGTCCCTGTTAGAAATACATCAGTGTTTTGTACTGAGACTGGAAGTTTTGTGGCTCATAAAAAATTCATAAGCCTTGTTGAGGAAAACAGAAAGGCAATTCAGGTGTCTTTTTTTTGAGCACTGTCATACTTGCAAGAATTTAAGCCAGCCTGGATTGATGTTTCTTGTTAAATGCCAACTCTGCATTATCATCCTCTCTGGATCATAGTTCAGCGACTCAAAAAGAATGAATGACAAGATGGCCTGGCTTTGTGGAGGAGAAGAGAGGAGAATTCAGGGTATTTTGCATTTTCTTTTTGGGTTTACAGTCTCCTCTTCAGGGTCCTTTTCACTTCTGCAAATACAAAACTCAAGGTGAAAAGTAATTGGACAAGCTAACAAATGAGTTGGGGCTTGCTGCATTCCCCACTGGCGAGTTGCTGTGTTTCTCCTGCCACCAAGAGCAGCCTCTTTGACATGGCCTTTCATGTACCAGCTAACAAAGAATGGAAATCTGCCACAGATATGAGAAAAGAGAGGCTTTAAACAGGACAGGCACTAAACCAGCATGATTTATAGGGGCTGAGGATAGTGCTTTACATTTCATCAGTCTTCCAGGGGCTCCATGATCCCAGCTGCATCTTTTGGATATTTGGTGCAAACTGTTGCTCACCAGACCACAGAGTTTTACTGCAGGCAGAAGCAGAACCCTCATTGTGTGCACCCTGCTCTCCAAGGGCTTGGGGTGTAAGTGAGGCATTTCTGAGTGGGCATTCCTTGCTCTTACCCAGGGGTGATGGAGACACTGATGGAGACACTGAGCCAGGGGAGCTGCAGAGACACAGGCACAGCTCCGAGCAAAGCCTGCAGCAGGATGAGGCTCAGCTTTCCCTGTGTCCTCCTCTGCCTTGTGTCATCCCCCTGCACTGGATGATACATGATGGCCGTGGCTGGAAGTTTGTCAGAAGGGAGGAATCCACTTGCTGGATCTGGGAAGGGGCTGCTGTGTTTCCTAAGGCTGAGTGTGTGGGAATGACATCCCTTCCTGCACTAAAACACTGGTGATACTATCCCAGCACCCTTGTCATTGCAATGTATCGGGGTGCCAGGGGTTGATTAAATGTTACTTCTAATTTCCTCATTAGTATTTTCAGTGCTGTCACGGTGGTGGGTTGTGGGCACAGCCCTGGTGGGGTGACACCGGCCCTGGCTGCTCTGCTCCCTGAGGAGCCATGCACTGGGATGTGCTCAGCATCTGGGATATCTTTTGCTCCTTGCTCTGACATTTCAGGGACTTGCAAAGTGTTTGTGTGGTTCCTTCTGCAAAGTCGAGCCAGGCAAATGGCAGCTTTCTGAGAACTTTGCCAGCTGTTTCTCTTGCCCTTCTCTCACCTGCTGCTGTAAATTAAGAGGCAAAAATCACCCAGACTCCTGTTAGCTTCTCCTGCTGAAGGCTTGCAGGAAGGAAGAATTATTTCCTTTGGATGCCAGGACAGGGAGCCTGTGGCTCCTGCACATTTGACCAGGCAGGTATTATCAAGTAAATGTGCCTTGGGATTTAAGCTGCACACATTGTTACCATAAATAGTTCTCTGTGGTAATATACATCATCTTTATTCTTTCCATGCCAGCTGAGTAACTGGTAAATGACAGGTCCTGCTTTTCAATTCCACCATGTTGCCAGGGGCTGTCACACTTTTAATTTTTGCAATAGCTGCGAGCAAAGCAGTAATTGTGTTTCCCACTTCCCACAGCTGCAGCGCTGGCTTTGTGTTCCCTCGTCTTAATTCCTCTGCTGTTTGATGTTTCCTGAAGTTCCCCACGACACTGCTGTTAAAGTTATCTAATGGCTGATCAACCCCCCCCTAAGAAATACACTGTGAGTGTCACGGGGCAGGAGGGGTGCACTCAGATCTGCTGGGTGTGATGCTGATCACTAAAGACACCTGGGCAGGGTGAAGGGCAACGTGTCTGTGCTCTGTGCCCCTGCCCAGACTGGCAGGATTTGGGAGCTGAAGTGTGCAATATGTGACACATTGCGTGCGCTGGTTTCTGCTGAGAGATGGGACAGCTTTTGAAGGGCTGCTCCGTTAAATCTGTGGGTGTTTTTGTAGGTCCAGAATGACTTAAGTGGAAGTAATTTTGGGGATGTGATTTTGCACTTGCTTCAGTGCGTTTGAAAGGTCTGCTCAGGACTATTAAAGACCCTCCGGCCTTCGAGCAGCAGCTTGGGGAAGTTTGGCTTCCCAACTGTTTGGGGCTTTGGGCTGGATTTTTTGGTGTCTTGTAAAGGGTAGGTGTAGGTGATGCTTTTGCTGCAGGTTGAGTGCTCATCATGGCCTTCGCTGTGGATTCTCCAGTGGCTGGAAATGTTTAATCCAGGTGTTCTGCTCCTGTTTTCTTCTCTAACTGGCTGCACTCAGTACCTCAGAGGTCTCCAACCCTCAGTGCTCTGTGGGTGAGGCTACTCAGGGAGATAAAATGCTGTCACTCACAGGAATGTGCTGTACTGTGTTCTTCACCAAAGCAGGCTCACAGTACCTGGACTTACAGTTTCAAGGTGTGAAAGAGAAAGGCTTATGTGCTTCTGAAGTTTGCCTGAGTTCCCTGTGAGTCCAGCCCAGCCCAGGCAGGTGACACCTTTGAAGAACACACCAGACTGGCAAACAAGTGGGACTGATTATCCCCCTGTAAAACTGATAGTGCTAGTTACAGTAGATGAAGGTTGTTTGCTGAAGGTCATGCAGACCCGCTGTAAAGCATTGCTGAGAGATCACACATGACAAGAACAGGGAGCAATTGCAGTCTTGTGGCTTAATAAATGATCACTGGGAAGCTGGGATGAGGTTAGGGACACTGCACTCATGGAAGGTCCCCAGGGATGCAGGAAGGGTTCTCTCATTTGTACAGACAGTGTTTTGGACATGAACTTTTATTTTCCCCTGCTCCAGCGTCTACCCTGGGCTGTCCCCATATCTGGGCAGCAGAGCAGAATGTGTCCTACCCTCAGCCCTTTCCAGTTCATAATCTGCTGTCATGCTCCAAACCATCCTTACTGATGGGTGAACCTGGTACCAGAGCAAATGGACTGAAGTGAGAGGGTCATAGATCCATATTTCCCTTTCCCAAGCTGGATGCTGCAAGAGTGGACGTACATGAGCAGGCTGTTTCACTTCTCGTAGCAGGGGCTTCTCTCCCTGTTTGCTGCCCTGGGTTGGAACAGGAGAGGGACCTTAGAAGGAATCCTGTGGGCTTTAAATGCTCTGCTCTGTGGCACAACATCCTATAGTTCTAGGGCTGATGTGAAAGCCCTCTTCCAATGTGAGAAAGTAATTGAAACCACATATTCTTAGCTGAGTAATTAGATTGATTCTGGAGAAATGTGGACATGTGGAAAATTGAAAAATGGAAGAGTTGCATGCCCTTGGGCTGCAGATGAATGTGTTGGTGCCTTTCTGAGGAACACTGGCTCGATCTATTGAATTACAGGACATGCTGAGACCAGCTCAAGCATGATACAAGTCCACACCCTGACCAGGGGAAACTCAGACAGAAAGGGGGCCCTTTCTCACTGTGCTGATCTGAAATATCCATCTCCTTCCCCAAAACTTCTCATTGGATTTTGTAGTGCTCTGTGCAGCAGAAGGGTGTGTGTATGTGAATCCAGTTACAGGATTAGGGGACAAAAACTCTCCACATAATTATACACAGAGAAATTTTAATTGAGTGGTGCAATTGATGGGACCAGCTCACAGATCACACAGTTACAGGGATGCTGTTGAGACTGTGCTTGTGTGTATTTCATCTAGGAGTGTTTTGACCTCAGACATCTAGTGGAAAGTATTTCTGTGGGCTTCATTCCCCAGATTAAACCAGTCATACCTACTGTTTTCTATTTGTGCACATTTTAACAGCTGAGAACTTGTTTGTATGTTGTCAGCCATGCTGAGGGACTATTTGGGTTTCTGGGTCTCGTTCCTGTGCTCAGCTGTGCTGTGGTTTGCAGGGTTTGGAAAGAGTTCTAGCCCTATTTCTGGCTGAGATTATTTAAGCAAAGGTAAATATTCTTTCACATGGCTCTATGGAAAGGTAGGTCCCCACAGGCAAACTCCTAAGAGATGCTTGTACGTTTAAAATACCTGTTTCCAGTACTCTGTGTGTGGGCTGTTCAAAGTGGCAGGAAGGAAGGCAAACAGGTACATTGGGCTCTGAAATACCATTGCTGTGTGATGAGTAGAACCATGTAAGATGAGACACTAAAAGCTGCCTGTGTTCCCCTTCCTCATTTCCAACATTATTTTTGAAGCATTTTGATTTAAGGTTTTTGAGTAATACAGAATCTTTTCCTCACATCTCATGGCTTCGACTTCTGAACTGCTCTTTCCTGCTTGGTTTGCTTTCTCTGGTTCTGATGCCTCAGCCTGATCTAACTTCAGAGTTGGCTTTGCTTTGAGCAGGAGGTTGGTCCTGAGTCCATCAAAGTCTCTCATATATATATTATTCTGTGATTCTGATTTTTACTGGTCCTCCACGTTTCACTTCCTCAGATTTCAATGCTTCCTTTCAGTGTACACAGTCTTTGCTAAACTATTTCCCTCTTTCATAATTTTACACTTTCCTGAACCTCCTTTTTGCATAAACGGAAGACCAAACTGATTCTTTTGAGCTCTAGCTAATCCATCATCCTAAACTGTTTCTACCTACATGGACTACTATTAAGATTTAATTAAAACTGTTCTGCTGAAGCTTTGGTCCTGGTCAGCAGTATCGGAATTGCATTAAATGGGGGCATTAAAAATGCAACAGCATTCATGATATCAGCCTTGTAATATGAACCACTGCTTTGTGTGTGTGGTTTACTATCACCGTAAATCAGGAAGCTCCTATGTTGAGATCATGTGTTCACCTGATTTGTTTTTGCTGTTTGCCTTCTCTGATGACATCTGAAAGTCCTGGGGGCAGGAGCTGCCACCGAGCACACAGCCTTGGCCTCAGGCATGCTGCCATCTCCGTGTGGATCGTCTTTCCCTGGTTTTCCATTTTCTTCCTGAAGTCACCCTAAAAGCTGTCAGCAGCACCTCAGGAGCACTGATAATGCAGAGTTTTACCTGCTTTGTGACAAATATACCCTTCTGTCAGAAGATACCAACCTCAAAGACCCTTTTTCACTCTTTCCCCAGGTCCCATTAGCAGTATTTTAGTGAACCGCTATGGCAGCCGCCCCGTGGTCATGTTTGGGGGCCTTTTGTGTGGTGTTGGGATGATCTCAGCTGCCTTCTGCACCAGCATCCTGCAGCTCTACATCTGCGTGGGCTTCATTACAGGTAAGAACAGAGCACCTCCTTCCCCTCCACGGTTGAGGTTCACATCTGATGGCTTGGGACATCCACACTTGGGCAATGTGAGGATCAACACAAACACAATGGGAAAGTGGTGACACGAAAAGCTGGTGGGACAAGGGCCCTCCTTATTAACTGCTCCAGATGAACTTTAGCAAAGAGCACGTCCCTGCTCAGCGCTGTGTTCCCGGCTGAGCATCGCGTGTGGGATCTCAGCAGGGCTGTGCTCTTGGCAGCTGCGTGCTCTGGGCTGGGGGGGACAGTGGAGATGGCCATCAGTGCCCTCAGCAACCACTGAAGCAAAATCAGGTTGACTGTGCTGTGCTCTGGGCAAGGCAAGTCTTTCTGGATGCAAGTGTGGCTACAAGAGAGCACCAGTGTTCCCATATTACTGTGTGTTATCTTCCCTCTGTGAGATACATAAAATGAGATTTCAGGAGTTTGCTTTAGTTCACTTGCCCTTTGCCAGCTTGTGAGGTGAGGAGGTCCTTTATCTGAAAATAATAACCTGGGAATTGATTGGAAATAAGCAATAGTCTCCCTATTGTGAACAAACACCAACTGTATTTCCTTATTGAAGCTGCAATTTGAATTGTCTGTATTCTATGTACATATTGGAAACAGGAGAAGGCATAGGCTCAGTCCAGCACTTTAAAGCCTGCAGGTGCCAGGTTATGGCTTTAAAAGGTAGATGCATTAGAGTTCTCTACCTGAGTGAGTATAGAGGCTTAATTATAAACATTTTTGTTTATTATTTTGGATAAGGTACAGACAATGTTTCTTCCAGGGCAGCTAGGACATCTGCTTGAAAACATGACACAGTGAGTTCAAAATTGGCTTTTGAGGTTGCAAGGTGTATGTTTTAATGAATGTTCCCCATCTCTCCACAGATGCATTGTGTTGCTGCTTTCTGAATGTGAAAAGTGTGAGCTCAACATTTAAAATCAATAAAACCAGCCACTAACAAAGTAAATTGGGACAGAAAGATTGTCATCCTGCTCTTCTACACCAATATTGCTTTAGTAAATCTGTAGAGTAGTGAATAAATCCCCATATAGGATTCCTTCTCTTAAACCTTGCTCTTTCTATGGAGTGTCACTGTAATTAGATGAAACTGTGTTATTACTGGATGAATAAATCTTGCAGATTCCTTGAAAGAAATTCCAGAAACAAAGCAATGGGAAATAAAAATAACCAATATCTCCCACTATTTATTGATGCATGAGCTTGCATCCTTCCCTGATAAAGAAGTGTTCTATAGGAAGTGCATGTGGTGACAGGACAAGGGGGAATGACATCAAGCTGACAGAGGGTAGGTTTAGATTAGGTATTAGGAAGAAATTCTTCCCTCTGAGGGTGGTGAGGCCCTGGTACAGGTTGCTCAGAGAAGCTGTGGCTGCCCCATCCCTGGAAGTGTTCAAGGCCATGTTGGATGGAGCTCTGAGCATCCTGGGAGATGTCCCTGCCCACGGCAGGGGGTGGAACTGGAAAATATTTAAGGTTCCTTCCAACCCAAACCATTATATGATTCTGAGTTGACTGACACTGGATTAGCACACAGAAATCATAAAACCTTTGCTAAAAATATATGCATTTTGGTAAGCAGAAGGGCTTAGGCAAGAAACAGGGCTGTAGGAAGACACCAGCTTCTATGTTCAAAGGTCCTTGTCTAAAAACATGGCAGGACGTGTTTTGTGCCTAACCCAAATGGATTGATAAAGACCTTGATTTTTTTTTGGTCCCTGAATGTGTTTGTAAATCTGGTCTGCTGCCCACCTCAGAAAGCTGATAGTCTGCTCTGTGCTCAGTGCACATGTGTAACCCTCCCACCAGCCTCAAGGTACAGGGCAAACCACCCCCCCCATCTCCTTGTCTTTAGTGCTGTGTTGTTTCCTCAGAGCAAAGCCCATTTTTTGTTGTGTACCCCTTTTCCTCCTGCTTGCTGAACGAGGGCAGCCGTATGGATGAGTTCTTGGCTAATAACCCATCATTTCCAGGCATGGTGTGTGTGCTGGAGAAGGAATATTAATTTGAGAGAGAAGGGAAGATGCTTGTACGCCTGCTAACATGCTTGATGCCTCTAATTACGCTTGAAGTGCTTTTGCTGGTCAGGCCTTACATGGAAGCATTCAAGGGCAATTAGGGAGCTGCCTGCTCATCATGCAGCTGTGACAGCGTTACTGGACGAGGAGAGAGACTTTTGTGAAGGGGATTTGCAGTAACTGCAAAGCAACCTGTAAACATCACCCTCTTTTTAGCCTCCTTCCTGCTAGCCTGGAAAGGAAACAGAGAGATGTGAAAGTCTCTGTTCATGTAATTCACAGGGATGGAGACACAAACGAGGTAGCTGGTGCTGGGAGGTCTCTGCTACAGCCCCGTGCCTGTGGCATGTTAATGGAAGTCTCTTCAGAGGAGCAGAGCAGGAAGTATCTGCTTGTGGTGGAGAGATTAGACACGGCAATCTCAGCTGCTTTCATGACTATGTCTGTGCCATTTGCATGCAGAGCAGGAACCAGGCTCTGCTGTCAGAGGCAGCTCTGTCCTTGATGGCACCGAGCTCTGGGCTGCACCAGGCTCTTTGCACACGCTGCAAACCCCGCAGTCTCTTCCCATTTGTTTCCCTACAGCGCTTAGAAAAAGAAATGGGGTTTGCAAGCTGTCAGCCTGGACAGCTGCCAGCCTGGATGCATTAAATAGGTGTTTTCAGCGTGCAGCCTCTTCTTAAGTCTGAGGTAGAAGAAGCAGATTTCAAAGCTAAATGCAAGGCAGTAACAACTGATCAGAGTTTAACTCAACCTGTACCAATTAGACTGCTGGGAAATAAAATGGGATCTTGGATGAAGCCTGTTGGCTGATGAGAGTAGAGTCTTTGCCACAGCTGAAAACACTGAGCATTGAAATACCTGGTCAGATCTCCCCTTGCTGATAAAGTAAGAACATGATCAATAGCTACACAACTGACTCCTGTAGCAGCACTTACTTCCTTCTAATATGAGGGATATGTATTTAATCCAGGGAAGGACATTGTATCTGGCACAGGCTTGCTTCTGCCCGTGCAATTCCACTGACAGGCCTCTCTGTCATATCCCTGGGGAGAAAATGTGGTTATTGAGTAACAATTTCAGCTATGGAAAAGCTGCTGTAGTTTCTGAAAACTGCAATAAAATGGATGTAAATATTTCCAACTAAAGTAAGCCAAAAGCTTAAAGTAAATTGAAATTCCAGTTATTAAATTTGGAACTCTGCAAATTTAGTTAATGGGAAGAGCATGAGGTAATATTAAATTGGATTTGTCTGACTGGCAAATTAATGTTCACATAATAAAAAATTTTAGTTGATTATTGTTTAAGTGGGTAGCTGGCATCCAGTCTGGATTTCCTTCTCTGGAAGACATGTGGTAGGTCCCTACCAAAAATGATTCTGTGGAAATGATGGTTCAATTTCCGCCCTTAATGACCAGCCTGAGAAATGGGGAGTTAAGGCAAATTCTCATCCACTGTACTGCATTTTCTCAGGTGAAAGAAGATGCATTCCTATATCTGAGCACCATCAAGGGTGTTCTCTAACAGAGGTGGTGTTTACCCTCTGTGGTTCTCAGGTCAGCCTGAATTTGGCCCCGTATGTGTCATGAGCAGCTTGTACTTCCCAAAGACATGCCCTACCAAATATATGGACTATCTAGCAAAGTTCATGCTGAGAATGTGTTTCATATCAAGATTAATTTTAATATGTTGCCATTTGGATTTATTTTTAATGTTGTAAACTTCAAAGTAATTAAAAAAGAATCTTAGACTTGGCAAAAATCATAATTTTGTAAACCCTTTCGAACTAAAGCTATCCAACATCAGCTGAATTCTGCTGCATCAGTTGGATTCTACTCTATCAGTGCCTAATGATAGTGTTCCTTAATTAATTTTGAGGACCTTGACCTTTCTAAATTCTCTTCTGTAAAGCAATATGCCTAATTATGTACTGCACAGTTAAACAAACTAATTATATAGACTAATGAACAAGAAAAAATCCTCATGACCCTATTTTCAGGATTCATGTTCTCTGATATAATCACTCCAAGGATTATATTTCTGCTTTGGTCTAATGTGGCTCATTGTTTCCTGGATGATAGAGTGGAAAATATGATTTTTAAATGTAATTTTGATGGAGATTATGAAGAATTAATTTTTTAAGAAAATACTGCACATCACAGAAATTTTTGGAAATATTATTGGTGTTCGATTATTGATTATTGATGTTGGGCATCAGGAAGCATTTTTTCAGTGAAAGGGTGATTAAGCATTGGAAGGGGCTGCCCAGGGAGGTGGTGGATTCACCATCCTTGGGAGTGTTCAGTAAAAAACCGGACATGGCACTTAGTGCTCTGATCTAGTTGATAAGGTGATGATTGGTCAAAGGTTGGACTCAATGGTCTTGAACTTTTTTTCCAACCTGAATGATTCCATGTTTCTCTTATTCTGTATGGTAGTGCTCTCAAACAGTACCACAGAAAATTAAGACTGTCCCAGCATTTGGTATCTCTGCCTGTGCAAGAGAAGCTCTCTAACTGAATTAGCAATGCAGATTTATAATAGCATTTATATACCTAAGTGCAATAAAAATAAATTTTAATTAAAAGAAACACTCTAGGGTCCTGTGTAATTAGCATCCTCAGTAGCTCTTTTGCTGTGTACTTTCAAACCTCTTAATCTCTTGCATTACACCTGCATTGCTCACACCACCAAATTAGTCATGGCTGAGAGGGGTGATGTTATTTTCTGTGCAGGACTCTCTGCCTGGCAGCAGTGTTGGGTGCCTGTGGCCCATGGAAGGGAGAGCCAGTCCCAGAAGGATGTGCTTTGGTGGCTGGCACTGTCCAAGCCAGAAGAACCTTCCTCAAACTGGGAGTTGTCATTTTTTAAAAATAAATCCATGCTCTCCCCCAGCAAGGCTACTGTGCCCAGACAGAACCCATCAGCATTCATTGAAGGAACAGTTTCAGTTTTTCCTGAAGCAAACTCTTTGTCCCAGTTTTGCCACCCAAGAGATTCGCAGTTCAAAAGCAGGGGGACAGTCTGACTGAGAGGGTCTTCCTGGGGTTCGGTTACCCAAATTTGGCAGCTAGAAGCTCAGGGACGCCTTGAGCAGAGTTTGCATGTTGATTATCATGCTGAAGAGCCACCAGTGGTCCCACTGTCCATGAATTTCCTTAAACAATGACCTGAAGTGAAATGGGTCTTAAATTTTCTTTTTTTTTAATCTTAACTGTTTTCCAGGACTTGGCCTTGCTCTCAACCTCCAACCATCAGTGATAATCATAGGGAAATACTTTCTGAAGAGGAGACCCATTGCAAATGGCCTTGCTATGGCAGGGAGCCCTGTGATGCTTTGCACCCTGGCACCTCTTAACCAATTCCTTTTTGAAAATTTTGGCTGGAGGGGCAGCTTTTTAATTCTTGGGGCAATTTTATTAAACTGCTGTGTGGCAGGAGCTCTCTTCAGACCCATTGGGGCAGCCACGGCACCAGCCAAAACCCAGGATGCTCTGACAGGAAAGATCACTGAAGATGCCATGGAAATGAGTAGTCCCAAAAATGTCCCCATGGAGAATAAAATAGAAGAAGGAGGAAAGGACTGTTGTGAAAAAATCAATCAGTACCTCGATTTTTCCCTCTTTAAACACAGAGGGTTCTTGATTTACCTGATCGGAAACGTGCTCATGTTCCTGGGTTTCTTTGCCCCCATTGTTTTTCTGGCACCCTATGCAAAGCACACTGGCATTGATGAATATTCAGCTGCTTTCCTCCTCTCAATCCTTGCCATCGTGGATATGGTTGCTCGACCCACCACCGGCATCATTGCAAACAGCAAATGGGTGAGGCCACGCATTCAGTACTTCTTCAGCTTTGCCATTGCTTTCAACGGCGCTTGTCACCTCCTGTGCCCTCTGGCTTCCAGCTACACGGGGCTCGTGGTCTACTCCAGCTTTTTCGGCCTGGCCTTTGGCATGGTCTGTGCCATGCTCTTTGAAACACTGATGGACCTGGTGGGAGCTGCCCGGTTCACAAGCGCCGTCGGCCTGGTCACGATCGCGGAGTGCTGCACCATCCTGCTGGGACCACCCATTGGAGGTGAGTGCATTTTCCTCCTCTGCTTCCGCTGGCTTGTGGCTTATATTTAGCCTCTTGCAAGCACAGTTTGTAGGAAATTATTCTAAATGTGTTTTCTCTGCTTCCCAGCCACTAGTAACTGGACAGGGAAGGAGGTCCTTGATATCTCCTCCAGCATTTCCTTCCTCCTTTCTGTGTAGTCTTCCAGCTGAAGTCAGTTTTGGAGAGTGATCTTTTAATCCCTGATCCCTTCAAACACTTGAACTGAACTTGCAGAGCAGGACTTCCTACCACACCAGGAATGTTGCACTTCAGATAGTTCCTCCTGGAGATTGCTCCTGTTGCAAAAGGATGGAGTCCACCACAATTTAAAACACACTGGTTGTACGAAATCCTTTCATTGAGTCAAACTTAAGCCTTTCTCTTTGTCTCTAAGGCTCTGAGCACTTCACTTACAAAATTGAGTTATCTTAGTGCAGCTGATAGATTTAAGGCTGTTCCAAAAATAATTAAAAAATTTATTTTGGATGGTTTGAAATATCAGAAGAAAGAGACCCTCAGAGGTCCATGTGGACAATATTGAACCTTTAAGAGGACTTACAGTCATAAAAAGGTAAGTGGGAGCAGTGATCTCCTGTGATTTAATATCCTTAATATTCCCTCTATAACATGTGCTCTTTCCACAAAAAACACACCATATCTGAAAGACACCGTATTTGAATCTGGCATTTGGCTCAGGTACTATCAAATTTGAGTTGAACATGAATTAAATGACTTTATAGGTGACATTCTCTCAGTGTATAGATACCGTCCTACCTATTTGCCCTGTCCTGCAATTTGCATTTCACCTGCATGCAATGTTGAATAACTGGTTTGGAAACTGGTCACCTTTAAGCATGCAAAAATGTTTAATTAGGTTGTGTGTGCTGTCTTTATTTAGATGTATAAGGTGCACAGAAAGTAGGCAGTTTAAACCCATTTCCTGGATTCAACACTGAAATCTGGCTAATACTCCATATGACACATCTTGCAGAGCCATTTAATTCTTCATATTACCATGTAGCTCATACAGTGTGACAGAAGCAGCTGTATCCTCTTGCTGTCTTAGAGATTCATTATTTAATTAATGACAAACAAAAGAAAATACAATTTTAAAATGACTATTTTCTGAATTATATCATTTTCTGTGTGGAAGATTAAGTTAATGACCAGAGACTCCTAATGAGGCTAAAACAGTTCTAGGTAATAATCAGTAATATTAGTTTTGTAGGGTTTTTCCCACCATTTTAATAAGCAGCAAATTTATTGGTTCTTTGGCATTTTAATAACCTACTACAGGGTTCTGCTTTAATGAACTAAGTAAATTGTTCCCAGTGTGTTTTATGACTTTATCTTATTCTCAAAGGAAAAGAGGCAAGACTATCCTACTGTTGAATTTTCCAATACTCTACTCATTAAAACTCTCATTGAAATGTATTTAGGAGACCTCTAGGTCATCCTGATGAGCAGAAAAGGAAAAATTGTTGCAATTAACACTTGGTTGATGTTTCACCAGTAACATGAATTGTGCATTTACAACACAGTGCATTGAAAATGGTGTACCAAGGCAGCCAGGGGTGATCCAGGAAAAACCATTGACCAAAACCAGTGAAAAATTATTATTTTTTGTGATCAAGAAATCTATTTGGTGACCATAAAATCCCTTGTTAGTGTAATGCAGTGGGATAAATAATCATCAGCTTTTCAACATTAGGGGTCAATCGGGAAGTAATTAAAGGTCCCTCTTTTTAAGGAGGAGAACATATTCCAAAAAGTCAGAGAGCTAATGGATGATGGGCAGTTTCAAGCAGGACTATCTGTACTATCAAGGCCAGGTTAGGAGTGGGTCTTACTTTAATTAGGATTTGGGATGTTAAGAATGGTCCGTGTTGCGCCAGTAAATGGGAATTAATGCTCAGGATCGTAATCCCAATAAGATTTGCATTACATTTTGACATAATGGAGAACAGTGACATTTCAATTAAGCCATCTCCCTTCAATTACTCTGCAGCTCCGTAGCAGAGGCATTAACCTTTGAGAGGAACCTGTCACATTTGTCTTGGCATTGAAATTATCTGACATTGACAGCATCATCTTTGCTTTCCCTGGAACTAATGTTTCCCAGTTCCACTCAGTGCCCTTTCATCTTCAGATCATGAGTATAAATGCAGAAAGGGCAGCTGTAACCAAAAGCTGAGTCCCCTCTAATGCTGGTGAACAACCTGTGGTGGAATAAATCTGAGGGTCTTTGTCAGGAGTCTGAGACGAGACCCAGTGGGCAGGTGCCTCCTCAGGAAGGTCTTCTCAAAAGCTGCCAGTTTTATTGGCAGCCTGAGAACTGCCAAGTCAAATGGACATCCTTGTAGCTGATCATTGGAGTCAGTGGAAAGGCTGCCTGCAGGCTCTGAGATCAGAGGAATGCTTTCTCCATAAACTAGGATAAAAATAGGTGTGCTGGAAAAGTCCACTCTTTACAGTGTAGGTTCTGTCCTCCTCTACTTAACTATGCAAATTATGGGTAGCATTACCTGTACAAATGTCAACTACCCACAGGCTGTATAGTGGAACATGTTTGAAGCATTTGCAGGTTCAGGATGTCTGTGGAAGAGATCAGAAGTCCAGAAAATGTCTTGTCCTATTCTACAGCCACAGGGGTGTTCCTTTATATTTAGGGTCTGAAAACAAAATAATCTTGCCTTCATCTCTAAGTTTCTTTTTCTTTTTTTATTTTTTTTTTTTGATATATATTTTACAGGAACTCTTATTGATACCTTTGGGGACTATAAATATATGTTCATTAAATGTGGAGCTGTGATGGTCCTGGCAGGAACCTTCCTGTTCATCATGAATTATTATAATTACTGTATGCTTGCCAAGGAGGAGAAGGAAAAAAAGACAAAAGAAGAGGATCCTAAATCTGTAAGGACAGAAAATGAAGGCAGAAATAACTGGAACAAAGACACCACACAGGTTGGACCTGAGCTAGAACCCTTGAGAGAGGAACAAGGAGTAAAGAAGGAAATAAATGGCACAAATGAAGTTTAAACCTGTTCTCATAGGCTGAACAAGAAATGACTTCTGGGTTTCTTAAGTGAGCACCTGCTGTGAAATCACAATAGGTTTTTAAATTTTGCTCTTTGCCATGTGCATTGTCTTCATTGTTGTTGTAGGAGAAAACTAGAACAGAATCAAGTCTTGATTCTCATAAAGTGCTGGGACACTGTGCAGTATCCATTTGCATACCAAAGGTCCTGCAATATTATTTTCCTTTAGATGTTTTCCATTTCCCAGAGGGGCTGAGTTGGGGTATAACTGACACCCTGCTGTTATTCCGTGTACTACAGCTGCACTCAGGGAAAAGACCAGAAAGGTGATGTTATGCAGGAGTCCAGGACAAGGCCATACTACAGGAGTCCTTCTTCAAGTGCTTTGTCTGTGTGGGGCAGAAATTTAGTTTTAAAGGGCTTAAACTTTGATCTGCTTTCAAACAGTGCAAATTGAAATTTACCCTGGGAGGCTACAAAGTCCTTATTATCCAATTTCTGAGTGCCTTACCATTTTTAGCATGCTTTTTCTTTACAACACCCTGGTGAGGCAATAAGTGCTGCTACTATTAATTAATTGTACAAATGAAAGACTGGAGCACAGAGGAGCTATGGGCATCATTGCATCAGTGAATAAAGCTTAGACATGCCAGAGCTGAAATGGGGATCCACTGCCCTGAGTTGGATGCCTAAAAGCCCTGCTGAGCACAGGTATCCTGTGCTAGAAAATAGGGAATACCATGGATAGTTGTGCATTAAACCACAGCCTTCTCTGCAGTGCAGTCTGCTCACTGTGTGCCTCATGCTACTCAGGATTAGTGATTTTAAACACTGTCTCAGAGCTGTGACCTTGTGCCATGTTTTTTTAACCTGGTTAAGTTGCATCCATCCTGGAGGGATGCATCCATCCCTGGAGGGAATACAAACACAGCTGCCTCCCCCTTGTTTGGGCCGGGATAGGCACCTCCCTGGTGCTTGCACTGCAATACCTGCTGGCCTCATGCCATCCTGTGGAATTAAATAAATTTCCCCAGGTCAGTGATGCAGAGGTGGAGCTGAGGCCACGCAGGAGACTGTCATCCTGTGGTGATAATTTTGAGGTGGGAAGATCAGGACTCTGACTGATGTGTTTTATACTAAGCAGCTGTTGCCCAGGAGCCATGGGTGCTGAGCATGGGTTGAGTGCATCAGATTTTTGTGGATTTAACTCCAAGTGACTAGATTAAAAATAGGACTTTTCAGGCAGGTCACTCAAATCTGAAGTCAACACCAGTCCAAAGGCTAGCTCTCCTTTTAATTTACTTCAGTGGTGCCCATATGTGATCAGATAGTACTTTTTTCATGACTTCGTCACTGAAAAGCTCTATTTAATTATCACTTGTGTACACACTGTGAAGAAAGCCATGCAAAAATACTTTCATAAATACACTGTACTCTTGAAATACATCCTCTTGTACAAAACCTCTTCTGTGAAATCTTTTATTTCGCTGAAGAATAGTGGTGTTTGGCTGTTGTCTTCAGTAGGACTTAAATTTTATCCTTATGTTATATCTTGTATTTTCTCTGAAAAAACCCCAAAGTCTATATGATATATTCAGGCCTTTGGTGCTGTGTTTTTAATACCCTTTATTTCTGTCAAATCTACCTGTCATATTTCAGTAAAAAAGGCATTGAAAGAGGTGAACATTTTCCAATATGCCTTCTGGAAGCTTTCATATACTTAATAAAACTATTTTTAAAAATTAAACGGATTTACATTTGCCCACGTGTGTAATGCTGCCTTTAGATTCAGTAAGGAGTTTATCCTCAGAGGATTTCTAGTCCTGGCTCCCTGTACATGGTCGTACCACTCTTGGTCATAGCCTCTTACTCCAGGACCACCACGGGGAGCTCCTTGCCACAGGGTTCCTTTGACATCCTCAGTGATCTGGGCCAGCCTGACTCTCACCTCCAGTTGTAGGGGCCCATGAGTCTGAAAAGAGTGGAGAATGACCTGGCAAGAATATTTTCATACCTTTCCACCAGGTCATATCAATTAATCCTAAGAACAATGACCCAGATTCCCAGCTGTCCTTACAGTGGGAGCTGGTGTGAGGCTCCTTGCCTAGCAAAAACCCAAAGCAAGCTTTTGAGGTTATAAAACTTTGTTAATACAGATAAAATTTTTAATAAAAGGTGTTCTGTTCAGCTAGGTATGAAAATCCTCTGGAAAAAGAGATGCTGTTGTTAAACTGTCCCTGAGGGCAAAACCCGCTACGTTGGATAAGTGGATCTTTAAGGCTTCAGAATTCTTCTAACGTGAAGCAGCTACTTCATTTAACCTACTCACCCTCCTGTCATAAAAGCATATACTCTGTTTAAGATTGGGGCACTACTTTTGTCATGTAGGAAGCCTTAATAATTTTAAGACAATTTTGGTGATTACAGCTGGTTTTTGGTGGTGGGTGGCCTGACTCTTCCCTGTTCCCTTCCTCCTGCTCCCACCCCACACTCAAGCCTCTGATCACGACATCTCACTAGTGACTGCAGCAAAGCAATGCCAAGTAACTGTACTTAAAAATCTGTGAGCAGCCCTAGAAATGCTCTGCTGACTCAAATCCTGTGAATTTAGCACCTTGCAGGCTCAAGCTGTAATCCATTCTTGGAAAACTCTCAAACTTTCCTAAGAACATTTTCAATTATTAAAAATGACTGGTGCAATATGAAATATCCATTACAAAAAGCTCTTGTGACAGAGTAGAAACTGCCTGTGCATCTAATTTAGCGATTTGTGTGGCAAATTGAACACAATATTCATATTTACTTAAGCCTGGAAAGCACCTGTGTAGGCAAGTCAAGAAGTGCAAGTGTTGTACCATAAATATGTACTAGGCACATGGGGGATATTTGGGATGTCAGACATGCAAGGATGATTGCAAACACTTTCTTTGGTGTACAATTATGAGACTTTTTTTTTTTCTTGTATTTCATTAGCTTGTGACCTTATTAGAAGTAATTGCCCATTGTTTCCAGGGTTGCTTGAACTTTGTCAAGAGCCTGATTTGAATGCTGAACCATCATTCCCAACAACCACAAAGGAAGCCAACAGAGCAGGAGACCACACAGCACTCCCAGCTCTCGCCGTGTTCTGCTGGTGAGGCACAAGTGTTGTTTGATGGGGAGATCATGGATTGAATTTAGATTTATCCCATGTATTCATTTCTTTTTTATAGTTCCCCTCACTTTTACCCTCCCTATATTTAACTTTCCAAATTTAAAGGCATGGAGGTGGAATTCAGATGTTTCAACACTTGGACGTGGCAAAATTTGTACACCTTCCCACCTCCTGTTTTAACAGAATGGTAGAGCAGTGACTGTGCCACATGGGGGAGTGTCACACTACTTGAAAGGGACATTTTCTGTCATCACACCTTGCTCCAGATGCTGCTTTGCTGCACACAGCCTCATCCTCCTCTAAATAACGAGAATGAACCGTGTTCAGAAAGTGCAAAACACATGAGGAGACTTGAGAAGTCTGGAGCTACGAATGAGTAGAGGCAACTTGGTAGTAACTGTGTTAAAATAAAAGCAAGCAAGCAAGCAAAGAAATGAAGTGCCAACTTATATGTTTGAAATATGTAATTGTTTTAGATGACACAAGAGATTATTCAGGACAGTTCCCATGGCAGCTGATGCCAAATTTATTTGACTGTGTTCAGAAAACACCTAATAGGCAATACAGGTGCATTCATTACATCTGGAATGAACTTAAAATACGACTTTCGTGCCCTCTACAGCAACGATGACATTGTCTGTAAAATAGTGTTATTTAGACTTATCAGAACCATGTGAGGGTGTTTTGATGAGTGACATTCATAGCTGTCAGCAAAGCTTCCCACAGTGGAAGTGCAGCTCAGAAACACAGACTTGACCTGCTGTCTGCTCTGGCACTCACTGAGGTATTGCTGTGTCCAGAGGAGCCAAAGTATGGATCTACTTCTGACCAAGTATCTGACAGTCCTAATGATGCAAACAGCTTAGCTCGTACTGCCCATCATCACACCATCACCATCTCTGAATTGTCCAGCCCATGGTCCAACTCCCTAGCCCGTGAATTTGTCATTTTTGACACCAGGTTAAATCTGTGGGAAGAGAAAACCAGAGAAACACGGGCTTCCCATTGGCTCTCCAGAATTTTTTAGACTTGTCTGCTCGGTGCAAGGGTATCCCACCAAAATGTGCCACATGAAGAAATTCCCGCCTTCTGTTGGGAACACTGCTGTTTGGAATAAGCACCAAACAATTATGAGCTTCTATGCTCTCCTGGTCAAATCCATTGGCTTCCGAGGAGGAAAAGATATCCATTCACCAAAGACATCAGCTTCAAGATCTAATTCTGACTAACCTTGGACACATCAGGATTCCTGATGTATCCTGGACCCCCTTTGATGTGCAAAGCAGAGTCCCTCAGATTAATGGGTACAGTTGAAATGAAACAGGAACAAGCACTTTCCTCATGCTGCAGAGCCTGGCATTCCTCTCCTGGACAGATGAAATTCTTAAGTAGTTTTTAATCAGTATGTAATCAGTCCCAGCCATTAGTTATGCCATCTGATCATAAAGCACAACTCCAGAGAGGGATCCTTAGAATATCTAGGAGGTTCCATGCATTATTAAGTGAAAAAAACACAGACTCTACCTATCACCCACTAATACTATGTTTAAGAAGTGCTTGTGGAGCAAACCTGCCAAGCCTAATTATTCTCCCAGCAGACTATGGGGTTTCTTTTGGCACTTCTACAAGTCTGATGGAAACCTCTGCAGCCCTGCTGCTGCAAAGGCAGCATGGGTAAGAAAATCTCTCTGATGTGCTTCAGACATCTGAGATAGCCCTACCTTGTGCACACATGCAGATATACACATCCCAACCTTGCTCCAACAGATTGAAAGGAAAATCCACCTGCTAAAGGCTTGGATTTGGGGGCTGCACTCCCCAGAGCTGTCAGGATTGATGTGTTAAAAGACTGTGAATCACTCAAATCTGGTGCCCAGAGGGATCCTTGAGTATCTTTGATGGTGCTGGGTGGGTCCCAGCCAGGTGCCAGTCACAATGAGAAGTGAGAAGGAAGCTCCTTTCAGCACTGACCCCCTACCTCAGACCACAGTCAGGGACTGAGGAGGCAGCACAGCTTGTTCTGCATGGCTGGGCTCTCCTTTCCACTCTTCCAGGCAGGACAACCCATGTAATTAAGTCTGTTCACAGCTCAGGACCTAGGACATGATGTATGGTAATCCACATTTCTTATTTCTTTGGACTCTTTTCTTTTTTTTTTTTAATGTGTACCCCTTCATGAGATGCTGTGTTGTCCAGAAAGCTGATCAAAAGTCTGTTGGACAACAGTCCTATTGGATTGGTATGGACCATATGGATGAGTGAGTCCTCACCCGAGAAGTTTATAAAGACAACTGTGCTGATTCATTAAGACCAGAAGCAAAACCTTGCTGCTGCTCAAAGGGTGGGACTTCTTCTGCAAGGAGTGCAAACATGGCATCACTATCATTATTGTGATATTGTATTTAAACAGAGATCTATGAGGAGGAATCACCTCTCTAAAGATAAGCTTCCATTTGGGGACCTCCATTAGGGGATTGGCTTAGAAAATCCCAAATATCCAGAAGACTGGTGCCCTTCTGACTAAACTCAACATTTTGGAAAACAGCCTGACCATTTGGGTTTATCTTTTGTTTCTTTTTGTTTTTGTTAGCCAACCATTGCCATACTCTTTTTTGATTAAAGAAACCCCAAATGATCACAGCTGCAGTGCCTAGAAATATATTGAATTAATTTACTCACTAAGTATTTGAACTCTGGCTTACCTGTTACAAATATCCTTCAAAATACAGTATTGTGTAGCACATTCCAGTATGAAACATGAGGGATAATAATATAATGATTTCAGCTTTCAGCCAGAGCAGATAGCAATTGCACACCATATAAATAGAAGTGCAGTGAAGCCACTTTGTAATTACAGTGTAATTAAGCTGTACCTCATTTACTTGTATTCTGAAGTGCATCTGAAGTTAGCACTTAGGGCCAGTCCATGATTAAACAATTACCTTCACCGATACCAGTATATATATTAATACACTTACCTTCGCACTGTGTATTTTTCACTCGTATCTACCACGAACCCAGATATTTTCCAGGGATTAATGATAGGCTGTGAAAAGTTGATAGCCTGAAGTTCAGCAGAGAGCCATTAAACTGGCCTGGTCATTAATCCCTAGAAAATATCATGCACCAAGGTTGTTTTAAGGTGAATATGGAAAATAACTTTCCGCTCATGTTGCCTTCTGTCTTGGCTGTTACATCTTTGTCAGCGTGCATAACAACACCCCAAAATGCAAGTGAGTCCCTCGGATTTGGGTGTGTCTGATGTTTAGAGGATGAATCCTCCCTCAGTTCACCTTTGTATATCACTGAGGCTTCCAGTAAAAGACCCTGAGCAGACAGTCTGTGTTCCAGCAAGTCTGTCTTAGCCACAGTTGTCTGGTAATGTTTGGAGGTTAATTTTAGACTGAGCCTCCATTTTCTGAAATGTCTAATTCCAGCTTCTTTGAGCTGAGAAACAACACTGGCAGACAAATAAAAATATCCACTACCGGGGGAATATGTAAAAAACACTGTTTCATCAGTCATCCTGCTCACACAGCTCCCTCCCAGAACTGAGAGTGGTAATGAAAGTAATTTAACATACATCTATAATTAATTTACTACATCCTTCCTGCCGATGGCAATCACCTTACCCACGAAAGTTCATGAAATTGATCTTAATGCACAAGAATAGAGATGGAAACGCGTTAAGGGCAGCTAAAATGTGGTTTACTTCTAAGCATGTAAGCAGTTAAGCACTGTTTGGAGAACCGTTTGGGGCTGATTTAGCAGGAGCCATTACCTGTGAGAAATGAGCACAGGAGCTGAGCAGGGCTTTCCCCTCGGCACACGCAGTTTGTGAGCACTGCTGAGAGCAGCAGCCTTTGCTCCTGTTTTGCATAACGTGAGCAGAAAGGTGAGTGTGGGTTCAAAAAGACTTTGCAGGGGGGTACAAAGCTGCCGGACAGCTGGAGGTGCAGCCAGGATGTGAACTGCACCAGGTCGTGGCTCTTACTTCAGTGTCATTTCAATCCATGAGTCCAGGAGCCTGGCATTCTGTGGGAAGGACAACTCTGGCCAGTGTGCAGAACATACAGATGTGCAGATGTGTCTGGGCACTCTGGGCACTGCACAGAACAGATACCATGTGCATGCTGCAGACTCCTATTTATACCTGATACAGGCTGTTTTTAGGGCTTCCTTGTGGCTTAAAATCATCCTGGGGTTGCTGGGTCCTTGTCTGTGAGCCATAATCACCTCACCAGCCCTGGCTTTTCTGCACATCCATAAGCCCTACGTTCAGCTGGGCTGCTGGTCTCTATGCTCCCTAGAGCTGCAAAGAAACACTTGGAACTGCCATACACTTATCTACAGGCTGTGATCTGCACTTCCCAGAGACCCTACTTTAAAATGCAGGTGATGACATTATGACTTCAATATGAGCTGGAAAAAATCTAGAAAAGTAGGCACCCATAACAAAGAATGCTCTGTAGCAGACATGTAAATATGTATATAAATAAGTAGGAAGGATTTTAAGTGTGTCTCCCATCACTAAGACCTCCAAATGGGGGACCACAGTAGCTTTACATGGATGGGACCAGAGGAAGAAGAGCCACAGGCCATTTTGGTGCCCCCCTTCAAGGTGAAGCACAGCCTGTCCTGCCTGCACTGCAAGGGGGGAAGGAAACCCTGCACAGCAAACATCACTCCTCCTATGGAAGAGCCCCAAAGAGCAGGAAAGTAGGGCAAATCTTTCCTTCCCCTACACTTGCCTGTGCCTGAGAGCCCACTGAACAGACCCTTGGCCTCTGTAGCTGGAGTTGATCATTGTGAGTGTAGTCAAACAAGGAGGATTCCTCAGCAACACTCAGCGAGAGGCATTTTCTACCTGCTGCCCCCTCCAAACACAAAGCTGCTGACTGGCTTCTCCTTAACGCCAGGAAGAGCAGGATGTGTCAGACCCATGCTGCCAGAGAGGCATGAATCAGCCTAAGCATCCATACAGACAGCAGCAGGTTGCTGCAGGACTTTTATTACCCGTTGGCTGTCACGCAGCTCCTCATCACAGGGCAGCAAATGCTGTCAGGGCTGGCTGCTGGGCCATGAGAGGGACAGCCAGAGGGAAAATGGGAAAAACAGGTCTGAAGCCAGCAGAAAGTGTTCAGGGCTGCTTTGAAATGCTGGGGTGTGAGCCCTGAACAGCTGCTGTCCCCATGGCAGGAGCCTGGGAAAGTGTCTGCCCCACCAAAACCCAAACCAAACCCCAAACCAGGCTGCTACAGAAAAGGTGACAAAATTGAGGAGCTTCCTCTGCAGGGTTTGTGCTTCCAGTTTATGGTGCCATGCATATGAATTATTGCCATGCTAGAGGCTCCTGCCCAGCCCAGCCCTGACCAACTCATGGCATGAACTTTGTGCAAGACCTGAACACTTTCCTCCCTTTAATGCCAAAGTGACATTAAAACCAGAAAGGCCCTGTAGTAAATCCTTTCATTACAGTCATTAAGAAAATTTCAGGACACAGACATTACATGGAACGACTGAAACCTGCCCTGGTTCCAGGATGGATGGCACTGGCAACCCCTTTCCTGAGGAGCAAGGTCTCTCTCTTCCCATAAGCACTTGTCACTAGTGAGGCATCACTGCAGAAGACAACTCTGATTTTGCCAAAAGGGAAATGCTTTAGCAAGAGGCAGAAGAAAAGAAAAGCTTCCTTGGGTTAAAAGCACAGCCTGAGGAGTAGAGCTCTATGTCCAGGAAAAAAAAGGACATTGGCTGTGGCAGCACAGAGGTCAATGAGGAGCACAGGGCAAGCTGCTTTCCCCAGCTCCACTATTAAGAGATACCCTAAGACATGCTAATCACCCAGATCTTGAAATGTGAGGAACATCAGAGAGAATTTACTTGCCTAAGAAAGGGGATTTTACTGGTGTGGTTGGTGGGAGGAGAATTAGACCAGTTTTGGACACTTAAAAATGAAATCAAACCTGCCCTTTCTATAAATTCCCATATCCCTCAGCTTGGCTCCTTCCCACTACATTACAGTTATGTGCTGATTAGGTGTTTCTGTCTTTCCCTGAAGTGGCTGTGGTTTTGGTGACAAAATTATTAGCTGTTGTTGTGAGATGCCCAGCCAGAAAATAGATCGTGGAGTGCAGCTGCTGTACAGGCAGAATGGAGACCAGTCAGGATGAGAAGGATGCAATAGGCAAAGCCCCTTGAATGAACTGTGCTAAATCAATTTAGGGTATTCTTAATCATATATTCTGTAATTACAGGAAGGTAATATTTTATCTGGGAAAAAATGGCCTGTTTCAAAGGACAGTGATGGGTGAAATAATTTTTGGAAGTTTGTAGGCTTTTCTCTCTAGACTTATGCAATGTTCATCAGCAAATGTTATTGATTAACAATTGCTAATGGAATATGCAGAATATACAACAGGGTTATGTGTTTTGACAGCTCATAAAAGAAAGCTCTTAGATTAAGAGGGTGTGAGCAAACAGAATCATGTAAGTAATGCTCTCAATGTGTGGTTTCTGTTTCAGTGACTTGTCAGCATTATGTAGAACACAAAGATGTACAAGAACTGCAAAAGCAATAGTATTGTCACTATTAGTCTTGCAGCCTGAGAACAAATTAGTGGTTTTAGGTGGTACAGCACAGCCCAGAGGAACATGACTTGCCTGACAAATCTCATATTTTATAGCCCTTCGAAGTACACAGTGGTCACAACTTTTGTCTATTTTTAAATGTATTTTGGATTCCTTTTTTCCTCCTGATTCCTGTGAGTGGTGGCTCAAAGGCACCTGATTTTCCCAGCTGCCCTTTCAGAGGCTCTGACTGAGAAACAAGAAAACATGAATCAGGCATTCACTGGTGCACATTCATTGGTGCTGACTGGCTGATGGCATAAATGTGCACTTTGCTTAGCAAGGAGTTGCATTTTGCTACTGGATAAAAACCATCCTTTTTATTCTAAAGAAATAAGGTCTTGGGTTTTTTCCCCCCCTTTTCTTCTTTTTAATGGCCCCTCAAATATTATGCATGAAGGGCCAATACTTTTTTTTTTTTTATTTTATGTGTAGAACTAGGAAGAAAACTATTTAAAACAAATGAAAAATACTTCAACTAGGGTTTTGACTTCTCTTTTCTCCACTTTTGCTCCTTCCATCAGTCATGGGAGGAACTGGATTAAACAACACAGAGGAGTAAATAGAAACCAAGTATTCAACAGAGAATAAAAATAAACAATTGTTTTAAACCATAACCTAAACAATTCTAGAAAGATCAAAAATCACTGTTTTCCTTTCTTATCCAAAAAACTCTTGTCAAGAAACCCAATACTGGAGAAGAGCTCTGCTCCAAGAGGCACAGGGTAGTGCTGCTACAGAAACGGCTTTAGCGAGTGAAAATACATTCTGCCCTGTACTCAAAGGCGAAAAAAAAATATCTGGGCAAATTTTCACTCTGCTGTGGGAGGCGGTGCTGCAGTGAAGCCCCCGAAAGCTGCCGCTCAGCTGCAGAAGGCGGAGGTGCGGGAGCAGCAGCCGCTAGAGATCAGCCTTGCCCCGCGCTTGCCGCCGCACCAACACCCTTCCCTCGCCTTCTCCTTGCTCGGTCCCGCCCGACCCTTGGCTTTTCCCACCCTGCTTTTTTTTTTCTTTGGAATGTGCACGCTCTTCCCTGTGCATTTGGAGATTCCCTTGCGCTTTCCCCCATCACTTTCAGCTCGGCTGTCATTAATTAGCCCACAGCACGAGAGATGCATTTTCCTGCGGAGAGGTTGTGTGCACCTCTCTGCAGCAGAGATGCCCAACTCCCTCTGTCCCCAGGCTGTTTGTTTTATTTTAGCTGCTTTTTTATACTATACTCTGCTATAAACTTTTAGTTTTGTTTCCCCCTCGACTCCTCTCTGCTGTCAGATGACTGTCTCAGTGCCATGCCTGATATTTTCCATTCTGAGATATGCAAATCGGGGAGGGAGGATAAAAACATACAAAGGAAAAGGATATTTTACTTTTCTACAAGGGTTCTCCCATCCCACCCTGCTGCCTGCTCTCTGAGACTGGGGACAGTGGGCAGCAGGACAAGCCCAGCACTAACTTATGTGCTCAGGGCAGGGCTGGTGTGCATCCATCTTCCATCCTGCCCTGTGCCCACAACAGTTCCTTTACACACTGGGGAAACTGAAAATGGAATCTAAAATGAACAAGGTGACTGTGTGCTATGCTGAGAACAGATGTGGGTTCAGTCTCCTCCTGCTCTAAGATGGTCAGATGTGGCAGCCCCCAAGGGATGTGCCTGCCTCATGTCACTGCTGCTCTGGGAATGATGCTGTCCAACTGTCTGAATGGGTGAATTTGAAAGCCACTTTCTTCAGGTGCTGGAAACATTCCTCCTCCTGCTCATCTCTGGGAAACAAAATCAGAAAGCACAGGAAGACGGCAAAAATTAATTTTTGCAGCGCTCACAATTTTCTTGAGCTGGCAGCTAGTGTATCCAGTATCAAAAGTCTCTTGTACTGGAAGGACAGTTATTGATCAGCCAAAAATTCAAATTCTGACACCAGTATCTACCTCAGTCTTGAAAGCCTGAAGTACCAATATCCACACATGAGACTTGTGATGGTTCTTTGAAAAGTGAAAAGCGACAGCACATGTCCTGGGTGATGGAAACCAGACCAAAAGAGGAGCCAGACATTCTTCAGGAACCAAGAGCCACTAATACAAACTGATCCCTGCAAACTGGGATGGGAGCCTGAGAGTCAGAGATGGAGTGACAGGAGAGAAGGCTGAGAGAAGAGAGCACACTGCAAAAAGTGTCAGTTCAAAATACCATAGCTGCCCAGACTGAGAGCTCTTTTCTGTTTTCATACGTGGGATGTGGGCACGTTATTCTTACACATTCATTTAGTGTCACTAAACCCGTTGTGCCTGCAGAGCACAAGAATGAGCCCAGCATTATAATTTCCAGTCCTGCATTTGCACAGTACAGAGGATTTTACAAGACACATGACAATATCTGAGAACCGAATCTCTTTCAAAGTGAGAAAATAACCAGGAAACACTGGAGTGAGTCCCAAAAGAGATGTCACAGCATTTAATGTGTATTTATGCAGCTATTTAGAAGCAAACGAGAAGCAGTGATTATGTATAGAATAAAATGGAACAACAAATTTAGATTGTTTTAGCTTCCACTCTATCTGATTAGCCAGGAAGAACAACAGACTGATATGCTCTGAACAAACAGGAATATGCTAAGCCTAAATGCTCTGGTCCTTGGGGGATTCATTTTTTTTACTGCACGAAACAAAGAGGAGAACAAAAGAGATTTGTTTTGAATCAGCTGAGGGGCTTGGCAGCCCAGGCTGAGCCAGTCCTTCTGTTCACCTACGTGCTGCTGAACTTAATGGGACTTCTTGGTGCCACTGCCCTGCTCCTGGGCTGAGATGAAGTCCTCAGTTAATTGTAGCACCAACTGTGGTAGCTTTGCAAGTCAACCCTGGCAATTGGTGGGATTTGAGACATGGGAAAGGGCTGCAGCACAAGGTATTCCTCTTCTGAACACATTTAACAGCAGAATATGAGGTTGAGTAGCTGAACCCAGTGCCTCAGGGTCCCCTGGCTCAGATATCTGCTCAGTGCTGTGAGACATGAGCCAGATGCTGAGGGAAAGAAAACCCATTAGGGACACAGCCAGGCAGGCCTGATGGTCAGTGGGGATTCACAGGGATGATCAGTGATGTTTCCAAACTCCAAGCACAGCCATCAGGAGTGGTGAATCCGTGGAAATGGCTGGCATGATGTTATACATAACCAGCTTAGGTACCACATTGCAAGGGTAACATGTTCCAGGTAAGTGCCAGAGTGGCTGGAAAAACTATTTTAGTGGTAAAGGTAAAAGTTTAGCAGCTTTTTCATGCAGCAAATAAAATCCTACACCAACAAAGTCCCCATGACCTGAGCAATAAGTAACACTACTGGGGCAGGCAATAAGATTGCATGTAACAAGTGTTTTGTGTGCATGCAGCCATCAGACCAAGTTTTCAGACAAGCAGGGATGTCAAGTTAAATCTTGTTTCCCTCCTGTTCTCTCCTATGGCCATGGTGGTGTGGATGCCTCTCAGGACACAATGCAATAAAGTAGCAAGACATTCAGTTAATTCATCACCACTGGCCATCACAGTCCTGCTCCTTCCCTGCTCTGTGGGGAGATGATGGTGCTGTGCATGAGATAGTAAACCTGAGTGTACCCCAAAACCTGCAAAACAACTGCCATGTGGCTTAATAAAGGATAGATTTTGTTCTCTCTCATCGAAGTACAGGATACCAAGTGCTTCAGTCTATTTAACTTACCCCATCTCCTTAAATGTTTTAATAATATTCTTTCAGTTTCTCAAATATGTTTCATGTGGAATGAGAAAGTCAGGTTTTCCCACAAAACATGCTGTGCTATAAATATCATTACAGATGTACTTGAGAAATGGCTGAATAAACACACTGATGCAGAATAGGAAGAGCTGTTCCTACTTAGAGTCAATGGCACGATTTCCAACTTGCAAAAAGGTTCTGTTAAATGTAAAGAAAGGTCAGCAGCGTAATTCTCTGTTCCTTTCCCCAAAAATGGATGATTCATCAGAAAAAAAAAATCTGTGGTTTCTGCAAACACACTTTAGCAAATTTCTAAATGAAGAATGACAATAGTTTTACAAAGGCTGGCGTAGAAAAGGTCATTTGTGGAAAGGAGAGCCAGTAATGCAAAACCTGAGTGAAACAGAAGTGACTTAATAGAATATGTCAGAAAGGACTGTTCAGCCGAGATAATAACAAGGCTCCTGCATTTTATTATTTTTAGCCTATTTTCCCAAGCAAGAGAGGTTCACACATTCGTACTCCATGTACCTCTGTGTGTCTATGTCTGTTCCTCCTGAGTAATTTTTGAATCTATGGGGCTGTCTGCACCAAGTTTGAAAAGGAACAGCAGTTTCAAACCAACAGAGATCCTGTGGCTGTCAGGAAAAGAGGGGCTGCTATTCCTGCTGGTGGAAAGTCTGCAACCAGACCTCATCCTGACTCAGACATGGAAGAGTCCACATAGGGAAAGATTTTACCAGCACCCTAAAGCCAGGAAAATGTTCACCTGGAGGCTGTCCCTTCCTGGCACCAGAAAATCAAACTACAGAGTACAACTCTAAGAAATCGGTTTTTATTAGTCCCACAGCTGAAGGAGTGCCTCATTTAAAAGTCAACTTCTCAGAGCAAGTTTTGTAAGGAGAAAATTTTTTACTTTTGACTTTTACACACAGATCTCAAGGCCACTGCAATGATCTGTGAGGTTGCTCATCGCTGAAAGCCAGATCTGCAGGGGACACAACAGGAGAGGTACAGGCTGTGAAACCTTCTCTGTAACTCATGATGCCCAGAGAGGTTTTTCCCCTCCTTGAGCTCACAGCAGAGACTGGCCCCAGGGAAAGCTGCAGTCCTCCTCTACCATCAATTTGGGAACCCAGGATGCCTCCAAATAACTGTCCCCTGGATGCCTTCAGAAAAACTGCAAGATTGTTGTCCTCTATCCTACAGGTGTCTGGAAGTCTTAATCTTTGTAATGGGCAAATCCCAAGCCAAGGGAAATCCTGTAGCATGATGTCCTGATTTCAGCTGAGATAATTTTCTCCTGAGGGTCAGCACACTGTGTCTCTTCTGGGCTGAAGGACCCAGGAAACTCACTGTTGGCAGGGTAAGGTCTTGCTCTTCTTGGAGATGTGTTGGTTTTAGATAGGTATGGTTTTGTATGGAGGAAGGATTCTCTAACTTGTGGCTTTGGATAGCTGTGTTCAATTCTCCCTTAAACATGTCACTTAGTGCTCAGGTCTCTTTGCAGATAAACATTTGTATCTCACTTTTATCTGCACTGACACTATTGAAGCTGCTCTGTCATTATAGCCCAGCCCTGTGATCACTCAGCTTTCCACCACTCGATGCAATTCAAAACTCAGGGCAAGTTCAAAGCAGAGCTGAGGATGCCCAGCTCCTTCCCAGCGGGGTGTGACACTGTGAGGGTTTGCAGAGGAGGGGTCCTGGCCTCTCTCCCCTTCTCTCACAGAATGGGCAAGGTTGGAAGCTCTGACTATCCCTTCTCATTTCACACTTCACAAGTGCACCAAGTGCCCTCCACAGATGATGGCTGAGGGTTTCCACTGTGTGACCCTACATCTGCCCATGCCAACAGTCTTTGGGGTGTGTGAGAGTTGGATGCTAACAGCCAAGTAAAGCAAAGCTTCTCCCTAAAGAGCTTCTCTCTCCATTCCCCAGGTCCCAATCTGACATGGGGGGCTAAATGCATGAAAGGTGATGGTTTCAAAGCCCACACCACAAAACTGAGATAACATAGGCAAAACAAAGACCTTGACAAACTACAGCCATACAACAGCATAAGTCCCAGAACCATGCATGGGAAAGCAAGCCTAGCCTGTCCTGAGAGCCCCTACTTCGAGACTGGAGCTACTCTTGCTGCAGGGTGTTACATTGCACCATGTAAAAGTTCCCACTCAAGTCAGTGCTAGGTTAGGTTTCCTGGACAGATCAGGAAGTACAGCTATCCCTGGCACGGTTCTCTTCGTCCCAGCCTCAGTGATACTTCATATTGCTCTCCCAGATTTTGGAAGGATGAAGGCAATCCTATTACAGCAGCACAGTACTCCTGTGCTGTGCACCTCCACAGGTGAGGGGAGAAGGCTGAGCATGTTATTTGCATGGCTAAGGAGGAGACTGATTGAATTGAGGAGCAACATTTGTAATCCTGATTTGAGGAAATGCCTGTGTTTATCAGGGCAGTACAGCCTCCATTTGCCTGCCATCTCTTCCCTTCTTCAGCTGGCCAGTGAGGTTTTACACTGGTCAGGTTTGGCAGGCTCTGTTTTGGGTATTTATTTCTTCCTTGTCACCCCTGCAAACAGACACACACACCACACACTGAGTAGTGTATCCATATAGTGCACACAGACTATCATCTCTTATGAATGCACCAAAAAGGTCAGAGTATTCAGCTTGCATTGCAAATCAGCACCAGTTATGTGCTCTGACAGCACCAGATGTCAGCTCCAAAATGAGCTGCATCTGTTCAGCTGTACACGAGGAGCAATGCATGTGAGGATGAGTCCAGACTCTGGAATGGCCCCTCAGAGCCAGGGCTGTGGCCTTGCATTGCAAATGCAGTAATGAGTCCATCTGCAAAGGCAGGTTTGGACTTCTCTCCTAGGACTTGTTGCTTTGCTTAAGCTGAGTTGAGAATGAGAATTGCAGGTAAAATACAGCAGTCAGACAAATAACTGACCTTGGGGCTGCCCTGAGCTTGGCAATTCCCTTTCCTGGCTCTGAGCAACTCAGGTCTGCTCTTATTTTTCCATCAGCTCTTTCCCACTCCAAATCCTGCTCCCTACCAGCTAAGGGGTTTTAAAAAGAAACTCCACATTAAATCTACAGCAGCCCTTTGCTCTGTTGGCTGGAGCAGATGGTTTCCTTGCTGGGCTTTAGGGACAAGAGGAGCTTTTCTACCCAAATTTCCAGCCTATGGCACTGGTGCCTGATGTCACATCAGTGGGTGCTCAAGTTCAGCTGAAGTTCAGGCGTGGTGTGCATTGACCTTTCCAGTTCAGATTCTCATCCCCACAGTCCCACTCCTCCAGAAGGAAGATGACTCTTTCCTGACAGGCTACTGGAAAGACACTGGGAGGACCAGTCCTAACTCATCCAACACTGATAAACAATCCAGAGGGTCTGGGTCCATGGTGTATTTGGAGTTAGCCAGCTGAAGGGGCACTTGGGCTACCTTGTTCCTCATGTGTTGGAGTCTGGGTTGTGTTTTGCAGTGCAAAGAACCTTGTTTACATATCATTTCATGGCTGTTTCAATCAAGATTGACCTGATTGCAACTACATGGATGGAAGCAGGGCCAGGGTTTGAGCTGGAGCTACAAAGCTCTGTGCATTGCCAAGAAACTCCTCCAATTAAAAATTTTCTAGTATATTTGCAAGCGAAATAATTGGCACCTTTGAATAATAAAGGTTGGAAAAGTAATTCAAGATCATTGAGTCCAACATTTTGCTGATCACAACCTTGTCAACTAGACCAGAGGACTGAGTGCCATGTCCAGTCATTTATTGAACTCTTCCAAGGACAGTGATTCCACCACCTCCCTGACCACCCTTTCAGTGAAGAAATTCTTCCTGATGTCCAACCTGAACAGTTATCTGGCACAGAAATTGAAATATCTTTTGCCCTGTATAGATTCCCAACTACTACATTTACAGTAAATTGCTAAAAACTAGACAACTGCTACATTCAATGAGCATTTCAGAATAAACACAGTAGCACAAAAAAGGCTTACTTGCTCATTAATATTAAAAAACTTGCATTTTAACAGCTGTGACGCACTTCCTGCCACCCTCTAGAAGATGTTATGGACTCAAAGTGGTTTCTTTCATCTTGTCAAGCCCTCAAGCAGCATCTTCCTCCCAGAGTGCCAATTTTCACTGACACTGAGGGAAGAGCTGATTTGGTAGGACAGGGAGACCTGTCCTGCTCCAGAGCATCCAGTCTGGAAGGGCTCCTCAAAGTCACACCTTTGAGTCAACCATGCCCCTCCTGAGCCTTGGCAAAATATATGCTCACTGAACATGATGAGGATAATTTGGCTTATTTTGTCTGTTTGATTTTTTTTTTAAGGTAAGGGCAAGGAAGGTTTTCCTTTCCTCCCTTGCACATTGCACCTGACATGATAAATCTTAGAACAGTAATGAGAACAAGTTAGTATGGGTCTATATTTTCTCTTCTCATAATGAGCTTTGTCATGGAAATGGATTGATTTTATGTCACTTTCTTTCCTCTTTATAATTTTTATGGGTGGAATGAGGTAGCAAAATTTTATCTCTCATAAATTCAAAATAAATTTGTCTTAGCCTACGTAACTTCATGTTTATTTTGGCCACCTATTTCACAGCTCCCCTGTTTACAGCCTGGGAAAGAGGGGAAATGGCCAATCAATCAAAATCTGGAATACTGAAAAGGTCACAGCCATTCACACGATATCACCATCCCCTGCAGCATCAGGCATTTCCCAGCTGCTGCATCGCTCCAGATGTGCCTCGCTCTGCTTTCCCTGTAGTTTCCTCAGGCCCTGGAGGAACTGTGGGAAAGGCAGCTCTGACCTAAAGGAAACCCACTCACAAAGGATGGGAGTGAGAAGTTTCTGCCTCCCCTCCAACCAGAGCAGATGTCCCGTCTGGCGCGTGGCGAGCGGCGCTCACGGATGGCACAGCTCCCGTCACGCTCCCGTTATCCTGCCACTGATATTGTCAGCCCCACAGAGGGAAAAGGTATTAACTATTCACCAGCTTCATCCAGCTGCTCTTCCTGCAGCCCCAAAGCTGAAGACTGGATTGATTCTGAATCATTTCCCCTTGGATGATGCATGGCTTTGTCCACCCTCTCCAAATTTCTTGCTGACCACTTCTTATTAATCCTCTTTCCCTCCAATTCAACAGCTGCCACTGTGACAGAGAAGCAATTTTCTCCCAGGTACACACAAAAAAATGAGGGGCTGAACTTTAGGTATTCCTCCTTGTAGGGCTAAACTAGACACCTGCATATTCATTGGTGCTCATCTCTCACTGTACAGACTAACTGAAAATCCTCAAAAATGGAAGCATGGGAGAAAAAGAAGGGATTCTGTCTTTGTGCATCTGACTATGTACAAAGTCAGTTGTAATGACTACAAGTAGGATTACAAGTGATCTTCTGCTGCCCATAGCAGCAGAGCAGAACGTATGGATGGTCAGCAAATACCATGACAGCCTCAGTGTGTATAAAAGTTGACCTGGTCTCTGCTAGGTAAGGATCTGGTCTCTAGAAGTCAGAGGGTCAAAAATTTGGACTCATAGTGAACCTGTGCAGAGCCAAAGGTTAGCTCAGGTCTCTGAAAGTTGTAACCCTTTGCAGTAAGACTTCATATTCCTGTAATAAGAGACAAAAACATGACTTAATGGGTTTTTGGCTGATAACTCTTTTAAATGGGAAGACTGTATAGGAGAAAAATTAAGCAAGGGAGTTGCAATTTTGCATTTTATGTGATAAAAACCATGGGGGGATGAGGGGAACACATGACTGCTATTTTACAAATTGAGTTATGGAAGCCAAGATCCTGCTTTTCTCCCATTAAAGATTAACATCTGGAGATAAGAGTTTAAAATCCAATATTGCCTTGGAAATGAGACAGACACAGTTACAAGTTGTTGTCTCAGCTGCATATTCAGACCTCACTAATTTTATACCCTCTATTTCTCCCTAAATTATTCATCCTGAGCATCCTCTATGTTTTCTTTACATCATGTCACAGCTGGAAAACAAGGAAGGCATCCTGCCTGTACAGTAGCTCCCTTTGCCCCTGCTTTCACCCTCCAGGTGTGGCACATTTCCTACCTTGTTTGCCACCCTGTGGCACCACTGCTGCAGGTCTGGGGTCTCTCAACCTTCTCAAACGGAAGAATTTCATACCTGTCACACTATGGTGGAAAGAATTGGGCAGGTTCATACACAGATAGTTGCAGAAGGCAATGATTACATCGTGGATTGTGATCAACCCAAGAAATCAATCTCTTACTTCAGCTGCTCTCCAACCTGTATCACTCGTCACATAAAAATTGCACTTCAGTGGAAAACATTCCACTTGAACAGTGTCAAAGACTCCTCTTAACAACTCCCTCCCAGACCAACAGGCAGTTCTTTCTGCTGTCTTGCAGTTATATCCAAGAAGTGCTTATAAGCATCCATCAGAAAGAGAAATTCGGGATATTAACCCAAGCTCCCTGTCAGGACACACAGTTACTGTAGGCACTACACAACTACTCTGCAAAACAGCCCCATCAAACACTGCAAAAAGAGAGGGAAAAGTGAGGCACAGACCCAGGGACGTGCAAGGGGAACACAGTTGTGGAATAAGAATCCCTCTCTCCCTTGTCCTTAAGGATTAACTGTCCTCTCTCAGCACCTTAAAACCATCACACTAATAAGTGAGAGAAGAGACTCACGCGCTGTTGAGAAAAATTTGTTTTTGTCTTCACTTTTAAAGAGAAACTTTTGAAAAATCGGGAAAAAAAAATTACTGCAGCAGATACTGATTTAAACCACTGGAAAATGTTAAAGCTCATTATATGAGAAAAACAAGTCCTAGAAAAGGAGAAAAAATTATTTTAGCTGCTGAACAATGGGAACATGCAGACAAATGGGTATCATCTGGCTTTCTGAAGGTATGAAGCTTGGAAATTAGAAGTCAGCTTCTATTGAGACAGAGAGAGAAAGAAAGGAGTATATTTAGGTCCTATGATACTAATATTAGCAGGTTTGCATCACTTTTCCTTCCACAGGATAACTGAATAAACAGCCACTGATACAGGGAATAAGAAATTTGTAATGTATAATAACCAATGAATAAGAAGGAATTCTGACTGTGTATTCACAGGACAATGTAAATAAAGAACTTGAGATACTCTGTTTAAAAAAACTCCATCCTTAATTTTTTACAGCAAATTAAGTGTCTTAGTTTGTCACAGAAGTGTTGGGAATAAATGAAACTGTAACTAAGGATTACTAGAAGTAGTGTAAATAGAACAAAACCTCCCAGCCCAGCGAGCAGTGGTGGGTTTACTCTGAAATCCTCATCACTCTTGCTACCAGGGGTTCTGACTCTGGCAAAGTAAAACTTAGAGAAGCAAAAAAGCCTTCTAAATCCACCCAAAGGCAAGGCTGAGGGGCCAATGCAAGGGCAAAACCAGGGGGCTTCTTTACTAAAATTTGTTTCTACTCCTGGATGAATCCGGACACACACTTAGGCAGAAGCAGGGCAGGAAGGTCTGTGCTAAAACCGAACTTGTGGTTCCAGGCCTGTGACGGTGTGTCCAGCTGCACATTGCTCAGTGCTGGGCACATCTACCAGCTAATTGACAGTTAATTGGCTTGTCGGCCCAAGCTCTACTTTCTGCCATAAGTAGTAGGGACGGGGAAAAAAGCCACCTGGGAGACCATATCAGTTTTTCTGTATGCAAAGTTTTCAGATAAATCATATTTTCTTGGCAGCTAATACAGAATTGTCCACAGAGCTGTTCACCACAGCTCTGTTGTTAATACAGGGGCTCTTACATATTGTTCACATATGAACGGAGTTATGAAAGCAGGTTGTGATTTATAGGCACCTTTCAGTTTATATATCTGATTTAGCTAGGCTGGAATTTGATTCTTTGGGGAGTTTTTCACTGGCATTTGCAAAGCACCAGACCACAGCAATTTGTGAAGGACTTAGCAGCTCAGGAACAATTGTTGTTGTACATAACTACAGAACCAGAGTGCTCTGAAAGAGGACAATAAGAAATGTTTACTCTGCAAATGCTTTTTCAAATGCTCCTTAAAAAAATCTGGTTCTTCCCCAGTATTGCTTTGCCATCTTAACCTTACAGCGTGTCTATAAGGAACAACTCAGGGGACAAAATTTAGAGCAAATATGTCTTTCATTTCCTACATCAGGAAAAATACCTATTGTCCTAGTTAAACACCTGGAAGAGGTAAAGTGATTTGAACACTGTCACTTTCCATCACCACCTCGTTTACTTTGTTCAGAGTGGTCTCACCTCTCTGCCCAGCCAGTAAATGCTTCATGCTGGGGCCATCCGGGGGAGTGGGTGCACATACAATGCTGGTACCATAAAAAATGTACTATTACCACAAAAATGAAAGGGAAAGGAGATTGACAGAGACCATTTTTGTAACTGAATCATTTTAGTCCTCTTTACTGACTATCTGGCATGAAGATTCCTTTTAGCTTCATATCATCAGAGCTGAAAATTTAAACAAAACTTATATCACTCAACACTGCTTGAACACGGATGACAATTATTTGCCTTCACTTTTGTTTTCATTAATGCCAATTTTGCTGTTAGGTTTGTTTGCTTTTAATCCCACAAATGAAATTAAACCAAGGTTGTTATACATAAAAGGCTTGCATGTATCAGATCCATTAATGTCATATTGTGTTGTTTTATACAAAATGATTAGCTAGTAATTGGTTTAATGGAGGAAAAAATAAACAAAAGCCTCCATGAAATGGGTATTTCACATGCCATGCATGGCTGAAGTCGTGCTAACTGCACAGAGGATCAGTACTTCATGCTGCACACGGTCTTGTTCCCACTTGAATCAGCAGAGATATTGCAGTGTGGGAGCAGGCTCAGATGAAGTATGTCATGGAGCAGATAATGAGCAGCTGATGTAATTCACTGTGGTTTTACTGATGTTGGCACTGCTGAGCTGACGGCAGCAAATTCTGGTAATGAGCACATCTCCCTCTGAAAGGTGTTTCTAGTGCTGCAGGAATATCCCACCTTATCCCACCTTATCCCACCTTTTGTTTTCCTGTCTGTGTTTACCAAGTCTCTCCAGTGTTGCCTTCCTTTGCCACAACAGCAGCTGTGATAAATGGCTCTGGAAACCTTCGGGACCTGCAGTTTTGGTTCACCACCCTGTAACATCCCTGATCATCTCCCCACACTCTGTGGTCTGCAGTGCCTCAGGTCCCCCTGGCTCTGGTGCTCATCCATCTGCACCATCCTGCAGCTTCAAGTCCATCACAAACCCACTAAGCATGAGTTTCAATGCTGCACAGTGCCAGAATGACAGCAGAGAGGCAGTTAAAGCTTTTTTAAAGAATCTTAAATGCATAAAATCTTTTACATACTGCATCAAAATTTTAAGCATCATTTTGGTTTGGTGTCTGTTTAGAAATTCTACTCCATTCTGTTAATATCAAGGGAACTATGTTAATTTGCCCCAGAAGAGGATTTGTCTCTTGTTTTGATCAGTGGCATGACCAGGATATTTGTGTATTTTCTGTTCTAATGTCAGAGTGACTCGATGACATGCACAGGCCATTATTCAATAATGATGCCTAAATGGAGCTATCAGAAGGGTTATTATCAAGGTTATTAAAAAGCAATTCTTTCTGCCTTCAGTTTAACCATGAATTGCAGAGCTAACCATCATCTAGGTGAGGATGTGCATATTAATCAAGAGGCTTCCTATGATCTACCTAGATATCCTGAGCCTGGATAATGATTGATTTACTCTACTCTCAGATTAGTGCACAATCAACTGGGGGTGTTGAACATCTGACCAGCAGAGTTAATTCATGATGCTTGGCAACCATTTTGCAATTTTCTCACATCTGTTCTTTCTGGCTGAGACACTACATTTCTTCTAAGAGCCCAGAAAATGGCACATAGAGAAATGTTTGTGGTACCCTATTCCCTGCTATCAAATGGCAATGGTTCTGCTGAAACCACTTTCACTTCAGCATTTTCCAGGAGAAATAAGCCCTCTGTATAACAATATACCAGATGCTAAAGTATGGAAAATGCCAATAATATTTTAGCAATCATTTGAAGGGAGCTGCCCAGAATTGCATTGCTATGCAAACCAAATTTGGTCAGGTTAGTTACTAATGGGCCTGTGAGCACCATTTGGGCTGAGCACCAACTTTAGAGAGATGTATTTAATTTTACTTCCTGCTTTGCTTAGGTAAAGGGCAGCTCCACGTTGCTCTCATGTGTTTCTAGCAAACCCTGAATGCAACACGACCTGCATCTGTTGAGCCATTTCTTTGAACACAAAGCACGGTGATTCAGCTGGCTCAGGACTTTCCTGCTGACTCTGCACTGTCAAGACACCTATTTAAGGTTTGGCAAAACTCTCACAGTGCTGTCAGGCTGACCAACACATCTAGTATTAAATGGTTTCCCATTTGCTGTTATCATCATTTTCACAGGCTGCACTTCAGCTTTGCTGTGCACTTCTAACACTTTCAATATTGCTTTTTGCAAGTGAAGAGACCAGAGACGCCAGGACGCCGACGTGTCCACTCCAGCCCCTTTCCCTGGCAGCTTGAGGATGACATAATGGAAATTACAAATGGTCACTAAAGGCAGGCAGACTTTTTTCTGGTCTATCCCTCAGTTATATTTTCAAAACTGCTCATCCTGTCTTGGGAAGTTGTCAAAGATGAAGTGCGCAGAACAAATGTGAGGGTGGACTTATTAAAGGGTCTTCTGAGAAATATTGCTTGCACAATCAATAAAAAGCTCTGGAGGGGCCCTTAGGGTTTTTGGATAGTGATTTCAATATAAGGAGCTGAGCTCCAACAAAATGGGAGATACAGGTATTTCAGAGAGAGCAGAGATTCACCTCCTCAGGCTTAAGCGTTGCATGGCAGGTGATGATGAGCTGATGGACAATTCTGTGCTGTTTTTCAAAACACTGTTGTGAAGAGTGACAATGATTACACTGATCAGGAATAGGTGCCAAAAGTAAGAGGAAGGGAAGAGGTATCATTTATATGCAGAAAGACATATCTATAAAAAATAAAGGCTATTCTGAATTTCATAGCATTCATGGAGTCAGTAGCCTGGAAGCTGGATTCACAGCAAATGGAGTAGGGTCAACCAAAACTACTTCAGTGGGAGCAGATGAAAAGCCTTGTGGAGAATCATCTCAAAAACCTACATACTCCTATTGAATAATTCAGTACTTGGAAACTCGTGTTTTGTTGTTTCTTCTGCTTATAAAGCACAAACTACTAGGACTCTCTGCTTCTGATGTTACAGCATAAACTGAGATGAGCAGCACCTGCTCTGAGGAAGTTCAGGTATTTCCTAATAAATATTCCTTTGTACAAGTGCTCTCCCTGTTAGTAGAGGAGACCTTGCTACATCCAGTGCTGTTAGAGTCCTACTTCCCATGGTGCTTCCCCATCCACCAAGCCCAACACAGAGCTAATCACTTCTGGAAAAAAAGCATTTTTGTTACAAGTTAGAATGTACTTCAAGCTTCTACCATGGAATAGCCAATTCATCTCCTGGGGATAAAAAAAGCAACACAATTTTTTGCATCCCCCATTCAGAGGTGGATACCAAATATGGACAGCCCATCCTGCTTTTAAGAATGAAGCTGGTGGATTAAAAGATAACTCTTCCTGGAGCCCTGCCTTATGAGAAAACCTATTTTTAGAGAAGATTTAGCAATGCCAACAGATGAAGAGCACCCAGCCCACAAATCTCTCCGGGGCACAGCCTTGTGGGAGCTGCAAAGATGGAATGCTGCCCTGACAAGGCATTTTAGAATGCCAAAAGAAAAGTTTCGGGGAACAGAGATGCTGAAGGCTTGGCTGTGTGTGGAGCTGGGTGTCCCCAGCGTGGGCAGCACGGGGCTGGGGACATGGGGTGTGGGTCCCTTGGTCCCTCTCACCATCAGGGGTTGTTTGAGCCCAGTTTGGCTCAGCAAAGTGGACTCCTGTGGCCTGATAATTTATGCCTTGTTATACCTTAGCTCTGTAATTTATAAAAATAAAGAATAACATTCCTGTAACAGAGATTAATGGCCGTCAGGCTGCAGAGTAATTTTTCAATATGAAATGGAGCAAAACTTACATTTTTAGCACAATTTCCCAGTTCAGTGATGCACCTGGTAATAATTATGATTTACATTAACCATAACATCATCCTTCTTATATCAACTTGCCTTAGTGAAGAATGAAATAGGTTCTTGTTAAATGTTTCATGAAATAATTCAAGTTACATATGCTAAAATTTCCCAGCTCCCACTAGCCAGGCTGAAAATCAACAAGAATAAAAATTATTTGCTGCTGCAAAGGTCCTGATTCTGTGTTAAGAATTAAGTGAGTGGAGCCCTAAGAGCTTTTTTGGTTAAGTTAATTATAACAACAGCTGACAAAAACTTAAAGTCCAAAATAACAATGCAAGTGCAAAACTCATTCTATGCAGATTTTTCATGTGCTGAGACTGCATTCGAGCTAAGTATCTCCTGTAAGAATTTGCCTGTAACAAAACAAAACGAGGAACAAAACCTCTGCTATCCCCAAAGTCAGAAAAGTTCAACCTTTCAGGACCACCTAATTAATTAACTTCCAGCCAGCAGGGCTGCAGCAAGGCACAGGAGTCTGTCATTTGTTGGTTTGCTAATCTAGGGCCTGAGTGTGTCCCTTCTTCTCCAAGGCACAATGAAACACTTTCCTAGCGGAGTTTCTTGCCAATATATAATAAACAAAACTCCTACAAAAAAATCAAAAGACAATATGTCCTTTCCCTGGCATTTGTGAGGAATGTAAAGAATTTACATGCTAAATCATTACTGCAAAACCAGTACTGAAACAGTGTGAATTATTTGCCTTAGAAACAGATAAATGAAATACAGAACTAATGTAACCCTAAAGAGCAGGTAAATTCATTTGAATAATGGGATTATGATTTATGATTTTCCTATTACGAGAGTGAGTTTCAACTCTACAACCTTTAATTATGCACTGCCTTGCACAAAAGCTGCTCTGTTCCTGTGCATGGAGTATCAGGACCCCAGACAGGACTCACAGGAGATGTCAGGCACCATGAACAGACATGGCTTCCTTTCTGGGGCCCTGCATCTCTGACAAGAGAAGAACCTTAGCCAGGAATCCAGGGGGCTAGAAACCCTCATACCCTGAAAATATACTCCATGAGGTCACTTGGGCTGTTCAGCCTGAAGAAGAGGACACTGAGAGGAGATCTCATTGCAGGTACAACTTCCTTGGGAGGGGAGGAGGAGGGGCAGGCACTGATCTCTGCTCTGTGGTGACCAGTAACAGGACCCAAGGGAATGGTCTGAAGTTGTGTCAGGGGAGGTTTAGGTTGGATATTAGATAAAGGTTCTTCACCCAGAGGGTGGCTGGGCACGAACAGGCTGCCCAGGGCAGTGGTCACAGCACCAAGGCTGACAGAGCTCAAGGAGCATTTGGATGATACTCTCAGACCCATGGTGTGACTCTTGGGGATGGTCCTGTGCAGGACCAGGAGCTGGACTCAATGATCCTTGTGGGTCTCTTCCAACTCAGCACGTCCTGTGATTTCTGTAAGTAGTGGCTGGGGTGCCTGCTGGAGACAGATGTCCCCTAGCTTAGACCACATATTAGGGATGCTGTTGTTGGGGAGGAGTGACTGGATGCAGTTCACCCCAGAGAGGTGCAGTGTGTAGTTCTCAGCACACACCCCAAACCTGCAGTTTGACCCTGCGCCAACCAACCGGTGAAAACGTGGCTATTTGGTGGCAGGGGCAGCTGCTGTTGGCATCCCTGACAGCCTGTGCTGCCCATGCAGGTGGTGCAGAGGTGCCCAGGTAGCAGCAGCTCTGCCTCACCAGCCCCAAGAGCTGTTTCTTTTCCTGCAGCTCACTCGGTCCCTATCAGCCAAGATGGGTAATAGCCTGGTTCAGCTGCCACTGCTGGAGTAAAGTTCAGCACTGAATCATTAATTAGGATGACTGGATACTCTGGGATTTAAAGTAGTGATTAATGAGCCTCTCCAGCTCTAGCTCCATGTGAACAACTATCTAGTTCATGTTATATTTAATTTATTTAAAAGAAAACTTTGCTGAGGCAGTAAATCTTGCTCAGAAGAATTAGTGGAGGAAGAAATAACACTTACACCACATTTATTACATTGCTTGCAAGTTTATATTCACATTCTCTTGCACTAATCCAAATGCCTTCTTCAGAATTTGTGGTTTAGAGGATTCTTTGAAAATCTGTTTAGACTGGAAATAGTGAAGGGGACATCATGATAGGGTCAGGAAAACGGGTATGGCAAATAATGCAAAATAATTCAGACTAAGCAAAAATACAGTGCCTTGCTTTCACTAATTTTGATGTAAATCTCCTGAGCCCTTTGTGGTAAGACACTTTATTCTGCTGAGACAATCAATCCACTGTTAATTACCTTACAAAGTAAGTTTAAATTATACTGGCTGCATCATGCAGGTGCTCAGAGGTCCTAGGTTTCCTGGTGGTGTTTTTTTTCCCCCTCCCTTAAGCAAGGTTACAGTGCAGGGGTGCATGGCAAGTGCATTGGAAATACAATTTTGAACTAATCTGTTCAGAGCATTAATCCACCCCTAAGCTCCCTTCACTCCTGTATGATACATAATCGAAAGCTGGGATCATGGCTGCTGGAGCAACGCTTTCCCTCACATCTGCATTCAGACACCATGAGCACAAAGGCCACCAGTCTTAACTAATTCCTCTAACTATGTGCTCAGTGATTTCCTCACCAGGAGTCAGGGCAGGGTATCTGCAGATTTCCATATGTTTGAAGTTCTCCTTTCCTCTTTTATCTTTGTCTCAAAGCTGTCAAAACGCAGCTACAATTTCGTAGGATAATGAGAAAGAGATTAAGGAACGCGCACATCTGTCACCTAAATACATGCAATAAGGAGAACATAAAATAAATAAAATTAGGATCCCATAAAAGCAAACAGCAGCAGCTATGCTGCCAGCTCAGTTGCCTCCTACACCAAACAGTGCACCAGCTTAACTCCTGCACCCCTGAGCTGCAGCAGCACCACCTCTGCAAGTCAGGGGCCCATCCACAGGAGCTCCTGGGACATTTTCATTCGGACCAGGCCTGTGACCAGGGATATAGACGGGCTAGAGAGAGGTGTGTGGGGGGCTAAGTGTGCTCTCTATCCAGTCCTCCTCTGTTTGCAAATAGGACATAGCCTGAACTGTGGCTTCTTTTTCATGAAAACCCCTACAAAACCCAAAGCAGTCTTTCTGCAGCAAATTAAAAACACACCATTATTAAGTTTAAAATATCCACGTATTGTTCTTTGGGATTGTTCTAGTATTATCTGTGGAAACACCATCAGCCCTCAGTTTCTCATGTCTGTAGAAGACTGAAGAGGATCAACCCAAGCCTGTTCAGAGACAGGAGAGCTCCAGGTACCTGGGGCACATTCCTAGGCCTGTGAGCTGGGATGTCCACACAGCTCCACAGGAGGTAATAGGCTCATTCTCTTTATTTATAAACATTAATATCCTGGCAAACCTCTCATTTTCAGCCTTTATCCAGAAACGTTTAAGGTCCTAAATTGGATCCATTATCGCCCAGATGAAGACACATACCAGTAAGCTAATTATGTTTCTCACCAAACTCGTGAATAATTAAATATTTTATTGTGATGTTACAATTTGTATTTATTATCCTTTGCTAAGGAGCAAAATTAAACATAACGAGGCCTGTTACCATCTCTCTTCAGAGAAGAGCCTACCTTACAGGCACCTGTATCACTTGCACCAATCGTGATTAATGGGTTTAATTTACTCGACTTGCATATGTTGGAATTTGTGAGGGGGAGAGAGAAGGGAACTCGGATTGTTAAAATCCGTTTAATTAGACTAATAATGCCAAGTTTGCATGTGTTAACTAGGGTGCACTATTAATTAGTTTTAGTAGGCTGTTTTCTGAAAGGTGGCAGTGTAGCATTTAGGCATGTCTTCTGATCCCAGGAGAGCTAAAAAGATGACAAACAGAGCATGACATTACACATAACTGCAAACAAGCAGCCTTTAATCTTTCTGGATGGAGAATTGGGTGTAATTGATGGACAAAACACTTGCTGCACTGTAGCTGCCTCTCCCTCTTGCCTTTACCTGGTGTTACTCTCTCTCCTATAGCACAGGATCTGCAGGGTGGTCTGTCCTCACAGGAGGGGAGTTATGGATCTCAAGCCCCACAAAACTGACAGCTGAGGGTTTGTTCACAAGCAAGATGGTCACTTCTGGGGTTTCACAGCTTAACTGCTGATTGTCTTCCATTGTCAGTGCTCAGGACAACCAGTGGGCAGGTAAAATTATACCTCCCTTTACCCTGTGTGAGCAGTTGGCACCATCATCCGTCTGTACCTCAGTCCAGGGTGGGCAGGGAGGACCTGAGCCAGAGCTGCCAACTGCAGCTGGGTGGAGCACAGGCTCCCCAGCCTTTTGTAATCCATATTACCCAAGCTAAGCCATCATAAGCAGCCTATGGGGTGTTCTCAGACCACAGAAGCAATAAAATTCCTGCCTCTTTACTGCTATAAACCTGGAATTCAGCTGCACTGTCAACAGGCATTTGTAACAGTTAGCAGTTTCACTGCTGGAATGGATGCCTAAAGGACTGAAGATTTCAATCTTCACTTGGCTTTCTCTCTTCATATTAAATACCTGCCAGTGCACTAATGTGAGAAATTTGCATCCACTTCCACGGAGACATTTTGAATGCAGAACAAGCAGAGATTGTGAAATAAAGGTCCATAGTGCAGACAGGAACTGTAATAAGAGGGAAAATGTCTTCAGTCCTTTTGCAGCCCTGTCACACTGTCCTCGAGAAATATGGGCAAGTATGTGGCTCATGTCCCTAAAGGCTTACTCAGCTATAATGACAAAGGAAGTTGGGTCCTGTTGAAGAAAACTGGAGGGGAGAAGAGGTGTTCTGGCTGTAGCTCCAGGTCAGGAGTTTGGAAGGCAGTGTAATCCCATGGGAGTAGAAAAATGCATTTTATATCACCCTAAAATCTACATGCCTGGCTGGGAGGAGGGTCTCTGAAGTCACACAGTTTGAAGGATTACCACTCCAGGATCAAAGGAGAGATGGATGCAGCTCTATAAAGACTATCTCTACCAATTCCCCAAGGCTGGGGACAACCAGGGTGGATTTGGAACACTAGAGTTACCACATGGATCTGGAGCAGAGGAATTACTTAGGAACAAGGAATTTGGGGTTAGTTTCATGCCATGAACAATTTAAAATCAATAGCACTACAAAATGGCCTCAACATCATCCCTTTTCTGAAAAAGCTCTACTCTTATCACCCATGGCAGAGCCAGGAGGGGAAGGACTAGAAGACCATGCTCTTTTTCAATCTGTGTCAAACAAGACGCAGACACTTGGCCAGGGTTGCTGTTCCCAGTTCTGCTGTCTTTGTTTAAATAATTTATTGCTCTGGACATTTCTTCCTTTGCTGATCATTAACAGGAATTTCTAGCCTAATAGCCTCTCTCCAGAATGTCCAGTAACATTTGCACTATTTCTTACAACTGCTTGGTCTTGAATTATCCAATGTCCCCAGTTACTAGAAATCTAGAAAATCATTAAATGGACTTCAATGAACTTGTCTTCAGTTAATTTCTCATTGTTTTTTATTCCCTTGATCCTGCAGCGTCCTGCAGCCACGAGTTCCACAATTTCTTTGTGCATTTCCTTTCTTATATTTCTGCTTAATAATGTCATGTGATATCTCCCTCCCTCTGTCACATTCATGAAAAACTGAGAATAAGTTTCCTGACATTTGTAATGGTAAAAAAGGTTATTTGTTTCTCAAAGGGGGGAAGCAGATTATACCTATAATAAGATCAGTGACTCGGGGATACTGAATACACACAAATTATCTGAATAAATATATGCTTAATGTATGTTGTTTGATTCTTAAAGAAATAGATATTGAGTCTCTGAGTATGATATCCACTTAGGGATTCCCAGGAAATGAATAGTAGTCTTTAGCATTTAGTGGAGCTCAAAAGCCAGAAATGTCAAAAACCCTTTTTGATTTATGGCTGAAATGTATTGACAGACTAAATAATACCATTTCCTACATGACAGGAAGCCTATTTTTTGCTTTGATTTCTATTTGGGCAGCAAGGTGATCAGATAGGCATCTGCTGTCTTGATAAGGATGTCTAAAATTTGAGGATGCTTTTTAGAGACACCGATCACATTAATTCAGCTGAGTGTCTCAGGGTACTTTGGTCTCTCTAAATTAGCTACTATTTATTCAATAACTTTTCATATAGCTATAGATTAAGAATATTTAATATTTTCCATCCACAGCCTCCTGGCTCTGGTTGTTAGCAACCTCTAAGGTAAACTTTGGCCTTCTTTGTCCTTTTTGGAGGAAAATCTCAGTAAACCCAGGTTCACAAATTGCAATATCCCTACTAGTATAATTGAAACTAGATGACTTTTGAGGGGAACAGTCAAGCTGCAGACAATGCCATATTCTGTTCTCCTTCAGCTTACCTATGGAGCCACGGTAAAAGCAGAGGTGCAGCTCACCCTCCCTGACAGAGGACATAGGGCTGAAATTGAGCTCTGGTGATGCACATCCCTTCACTCCCTACTTCAGCTGTTCAACTCAAGCTTTCAAAATGTACTCCCAGCCTTGTAGTCCCTCTGCTAAATTCCCACAGAAGACTTGCTGAGCTGTTTTCAGCCTAAGCAAAGACAGATCAGGAAAGCAAAGACTCAGAACTCCAGTCTGAAAAAGAAACCCCATCATGTTCCCACTCTCTAAAGCGGGAGCCAGGGCAGATACATCTTGCAAACTTCACAAAAGGCATTTTTGAAGGCTGGCAAGGCTGTTTGATCTGTTTGCTAATCTGCCTGTGCCAGGCAGCCCTCTGCATCTCAAGTAGAGGCTTCCCTGCATCCTCCCACTCCCATAATTGCATTTTGACTAAGATGAAAGCTGGTACTATCATCCTTCTGAGTGACTGCTGTGCACTGTCAAGGCAGATGTTTCCAGGGAATATACATTTTTCAAACATTTCCATTCACGCTTATCTTGCTTCTTTCCTCCACTGTGTCAAGTTATCCTGATTCAAAACCCACTAAAACCAATGGAAAGGTCCCCATGATTGGGTCCAGACCAGGCCAGTGGCTTTGATTTCAGCTACCAGGTGGAGGTAAAGCTTTGAGAATGGGGCACCTAAACCCTGAGCACATCTACTCTGTCAGCATCTGCCATACCTTAGAGATGTTGAAAGCATTATCAGTTTAGTCCATAAATAAGCAGAGGTTAAATAAAAGCAATAGCCATACAGAACCATAAAAAATGCTGGAAAACAGTGGCAGGGGTCAAAAAAAAAAAAAAAAGAAGACATCAGAGCAGCTTGGGGCTGCAGCCCATGAATACCTCACTGAGATGGGCAGACACTGCATAGCACAGGTAAGGATCACAGCTGAGCCACAGATGCAGATCTAATTGCCACTATAACAAAACCTCCAGCAACACCTCATTGCATCTATTTTGAATGAGCATCAAGTGACCATTAAGACATTATCTGACAAGTGATGTGTCTGGGCAATGCACTGTGCCTGTACTGACTTCTTTCAGTGATGAGTGGAGGAGTTAGTGGCAAATAAACCTATCTTTTCACCATTTACCAACTGCTAGGCTATGAACTGGCTTTTCAGTCAGACCTTGTCGGCCTAAATAGCAACACATCACTCTGAAGTGCAGTTCTGGGATTTGAAAGGAGACACACTGCAGATTCTTCAAGGAAAATGGGATATGGGCATTTGTTTCTGTTACAAGCACATCACTGCACTTTACACCTGGTGCTTTGCTCACAGCCACAGTTTAAAATCTGCTGTGCAATAAGGAATGACCTGTTACATTTCCCCACAAATATGGATAAAGGCATGTTTTGTTTGGCCCAGGCTCCTTTCCTGGCTGCAGTGAGACTATGGCCATAAACAAAGCACCAATCATGGGAACAGATTGCAGAATTGTGGTGAGAATTTCTGGCACGTACCCCACCTTCAAGTGGGGAACCAAAAGGTCTTTTCTGTGAATATTTTGAACACTCCAAGGCATTTTATCCTGAACTGGGATGAGGTGAACTCTCAATCATGCTTAGATAGTAGAAAGTGTTTCAGTCTGAGTCATTGACCTTTCTGATAGAGTTTAAGACTTAAACCCAAGTAAACTGTGGGTTAGCTGCCATTTCAAACCACAGTGCTATTTCATATTACAGAAATAATTTTAATCTTAAAAAAAAAGTGAAATGGTGTGCTTTTAAAGCATCTTCAAATTCTCTTAACAGAGACCCACAGGACTCACAGCTCAAAAACCTAAAAACCAACCACACCAACTCCAGGCTAAACTCTCCTCTCTAGGACCTGGCTTCCCAATAGGCTAAATGAGAGAAATACCAGGCCCTTCGACAGAGATGAGGAAATATTCTTATTTTTAATTCCTCCTGGTAGGTAAAGAGTACCTATCACAGCAGGAACAAAGACACCCAAAAGAAAATACCAGAAGGAGGTTATGATAATAAGCTTATTTTCATTACAGTAGGATTATATTTTAAACCTTTCATTAGGCTCTTAATATTTCAGAACATGCTTCTTCAAGCCTAGATTTTTAAAAGACAAAAGAAAAACAAGAGAAAGTAAAGCCTGACTCCTGTGGATGAACCCAGCTTTGTTGCACAGAGAAGGTCTTATTCTAAGGTTACTTAATTACATTCAGGGGACATCTTTAATTCTGATTATGACTAGAATCACGCACATCTTCATTTAGGAAGTCCTCCTGAAGTCTGTGTGTCCTAAGCAGAGGCCCTTTGAAGCATTGCTAAGTGGGGTAATTTTATTGCATGAGTTTTCTTGTAAAAATTATTGTCTTTCTGGATGTCTAATTAAAATAAAGATGTAATAAAGAATTTATGGTTTTAATTAGAGCATAGATCTTAAAGCAATTATAATGTGATTAATAATTCCTTAACAGGCTTTCTTAGATGAGATGAAGAAAAAAAAGATTTGGGCCCCATGAAAAATCAATATGCATTACTCAATTACATTAACAAAGCTACACAAAGCAGTCTAGGTCCCAATTAAATTGCTCCTCATGTTAAACTGGCAATGGAGTCTGTGCTTAATTATGAGTCTTGATCTATTTGTTTAGTCATTGGGGTTTTTTTTAACTATAGATTTTGTTTTTTTTTTAATCAGGAAGATGCTGTAACAGATGTGCCTATGGCCTCATCCTGTCTGGATATGAGTTCAGAGGACAGAGGGAACAAGGTTTGCTCCAGAATCAATAGGTTGCAGCTCCAAGTCCCAAATACACACCCTGGAGGCCATCAGCATCTCCAGGAGCCACAGGCAGCACAAGGATCCCTCAAGGGGAAGCTCTTCCTTTTTGTGGGGAAAAAGGAGTGCAGAGTCCCGTGCTACATCTGCACATCCAAACACTCCTCTGGCTAATGGAGAACAGAAAGTTAACTGGCCAAAAGCCTTGGCCCCAACAGAGGCAAGCACTCTACAACATGCTTAATTTTAGGCCAATAGCATTATTTATGTACCTAAAAATAAAGTAACTGAGTGAGGCCACGATATGGATCTACAATATGAATGGTGAGTCCAAGCTAAATAAGAAAAATGATTCCCCAGTTTCTCATAAAAGCAGGAGCTCTGGAGAACCCAACAAATGCACCAGGGAGCAGGCACAAAACAAACCAAAAGAAATAAAATCCCAAGCAACACCCCTACAAAAGTTACTGACAAAAATATATTTTAAAGGTTAAAAATAGAAATTGAATCAAAAGGAGAACAAGGAAGAGTCACTCACCGATGTGGAGGTTTTCTCCTTAAAGCTCACGTGCCAGTTTGGTGAAGCCCCAGACACAGGGATGGCTCAAGGCATCAAAGAACACACACCTGGACATGCCTATCCTTAACCATTTGCACCTGGTAGCTGTCAGGGACAGGACACTTGTCATGCTCAGAACAGCTGCTGTCTTCTTGGTTTGTTTTTAGGTGATATTTGGGTAAATATTGGTAAGAGGGGCTTGGGGGTATGGGAATTCAATACACAACTTACATGTTATCAATGAAATTTCCACCAGAAATATTATTTTACTTTTCATTAATAACTTGGCTGAACTGATAGAGCAGAGAACTGGATAAGTTTGTATTATACAGATCAAATGAACTTTAAAAACAACACTGTAGCTGTACATTCACTCATGCACAGACAGCTCGTCTGACCAAGCTGCCCAGCAAATGAAGCCATACTAATTTAAATGTACTGCAGAGGGAACAGAAAACCTCTAATTTGTCATTCTGTAATATGGATCGTGGCTTGGAAACTCACTAATTGGTCATTAAGGACACATTGTTATAAAGGTGGGCTTCTTGGTGTGTGAAGAACAAAACCCCCAAAGTTCTGAAAGAAAGAAACCACCGTTCGCTCCGAACAAATCCAGAGGACATTGATGTTTCATTATGTTCTGTCTCAGCTATCACAGATCACAGATTTATTTTGAGAGCATCCCTACCTGCAGCCCTGAGCTCTCACTGATGTCTGTGAGTGATGCTGCCCTACTGCAGCCATGCACAAGGGTAAAGATGCTGTTAGAGCTGCAGATTTAGCATCCAGTGAAATCTGTACACCGAGCCAGATTTCATTTCTTGGGTACATCCTGTGTTCTTTTAAAGTTCCTAGAGTTCCCTTTAAAAATGCACAGATTCATGGTGATTGCAAAGACCTGGTCAGATTAAAAAAGAAAAGATTCAATAATTGCAATGCAGAAGAGTGAAAACTATTTAATTCCAAGTTAATGATGTGATTTGAGTGAACGCCTTGGAGCTGGCTTCAGCTACTTGAAAATCTGATTCTAAAAATCCTTTAAAACACTTCAAAAGGAGTGCAAGGTTCTCCTTTCATGTTTTTGACTTTCCTGTTCAACATCTTTGGGTTTTCCCAATGCTCTGTGGCTGGGGGTTCACCAGACGCAGGACAGGGAGGCACACAGAGCATTTCAGTTGCAAGGTGAGCACCCAGTCGGTGACAGCTGGTTGAGAGTCCCCCTTCTCCTCTTGCCATCAAATCTGGGCTAATATCACCCTAAATGTGGAGCTGTGGGCCCAGCAGAGGGGCTTAGGGTGGCACCCTGGTTCTCTAGATAAGTGTGTAAAGCAACTGAAGTGGAAAAACCCCACCCCGTGGACTAGTGAGGTGGTTAAAGCACTACAGACATATGAGAGCCACCTGTACTGAGTTCTGAATTCCTGATGGCAGGATGGGCCTGGCCCAGACAGACCCTGCATAAACACAGGACTGACAGAAGTGACCAAATGTGAAGGATCTGAGATAAGAAGGGACCACATGGGTCCAGGATTTGTCCAAGCAACAGGAGCCATCAGCACTTCATGCCTTTCAAAGCCATGTCCCTGCTAGTGAAGAGAATTTTCAGGAGACCATGTCCTGCATCAAACACTGAGGATGACTTTTGGCAAGGTCCTGTGCTTGCTGTCTTGTCTCTGAGTACTATCTTTGCTCAACACACCCCTTCCTCCTGTTATTTCTTTTCATATCTGTTTTTCCATCAGGAAACTATTTGCCTTGGCATGTTTTTTCATCTTCTCATTTACATGTCTCCTGCAAGACTGAAACTCCAGCATCGATTTTACCACAAGATAATGTTAATAGGATCAATAAGCCTCAATGACTATATCAAAGTGTCTGTTCTTCACCCTCCAGGACTGCAGAAGGTGCTTTAGTCTTAAAATATATCTAATACACCGTCTCTCACTCTTTTTGTCTACTCTTATGCATGAGAGACTGCCTGTCTGCCAGGTAGAAAATAATTATTGTTGAAATAATTTAAATTTTAATACCACTCAGCACATATAAAATATTACTGATGCAATTAAAAAATAGACAATCAGCTCAATGCATCTAAAAATGGGTGCGGTGTGCCCTGACAGGAATAAATGAGGTCTGTTGGGAAGACTATTGTAAGTACAGATTTCTCCTTAATCTGAAAAATTCTCAGCTGGTAAAAATCAGGTGTCCTATTTCATTCAGGTCAGCCAGCACTTATTGATTTTTCTAGGGGAAGATTGGGAAAGATTTGGTTCACAACAGGCCAGATCCTCTGAGGATGCACAGAAGGGTAATTTTCAGTGGAGTAAATGAAGCTGTGTACTCTTTGTTTTCTTGGTTGTTCCATGAAGTGTTTTAGATGGGTTATTTCTCAAAGGTTGCAAAATAGAAATTGTCCTGGCTAGAAGACGGGACTAAAGGTTTCAACAGAAATTTTGTTCTGGCTCCTTCAAGTGCTGTGCACCTCCAGGAAGAACTCAAATGGTCCCAAACTGGCTATTTTTTCTTATTCTTTTTGATTCAAATCAATATCTGACATTTGAACTCAAGGCATTTTGCAGACGGCAACAGAAGCCCTGAAAGTCAATCTAATTATTTTTCTCAAGACCATAAGAAGTGTTTCAGTGAAATGCTAATGATTTTGTTCAGCTTTGTGACCAAAAACTTTCACATTCAACTAGCAAGTCCCGTGGCACTGGCGAGTTTGAAGGCAGTGTAGAGTCTCTGTACAGGTGAAAATTGGCCTGGGCTGACACCAAAGGACATTTCTGTGTTCCTGGGAGCAGGAACCAGGTTTCCACCTCAAATAATCATTTCCCTGCTTGATAAAGGCAAGCAGGTGTAACTCTGAAGAGGCACAAAGGTTTTTGCAGAGGACATGAAGGTGCTCCAGCTCTCAGACAGCGACTGAAAGTCATCACCTTTCAGGAGACCATGTGAAACAGGGGAGGGCTCAGCCCCTTTGCCAGTTAATGTCTGTGAAAAATCCACACAAACTCCAGCCAGTCTGAGTAAATCAAGCCCAGCAGCCTGTGTTTGTGTGACTTTACTGGAGATAACGGGTGAGATTTATAAAGCACCTTTGTAATTCAGCAACATGAGTGCTACCAAAAATTCTTCCCTAAGGGTTCTTGTAAATCCAAAACCTCTAAAAACCAGATTTTGTGACTCTTTTCCTATTGATTTAAATGGACTGTGTTTCTCCAGAGCATTTTAAACTTCTTATCTGGTTTTATTTGTATATGCCAAACAAAGCAAAGGCTTTAACATTATACATAATGAAGCAGATTTATTCTGACAGATTAAGTTTACTTCAATTTAAAACAAAATTCAGTGCTTTAAAAACCTAGCTGAGATATTATCATAATATGATAGAATGCCAGTTTACTCCCATAATTATTTGGTTTCTATCTCTATATTAAAAAATATAATTCTGGAAACTCAAAAAATATAGCTGTACTTCTATTTAAATATTAAGAGCCCCACTATGAAAATTCAGCTCTCAAACCAAGTTGACAGTGAGGACAATCAGCACAGTGTGCTCAGTTACACTGGTGCACATCAGTATTTTGGAGAAGGAGGAATTTTTAAAAGTCATCTGCAGCAAACTCCTGCTCCATGCAAGAGCCAACTTGCACAGCTCGGATCAGCTGTGTGTTTGTCTTGCTGAATCTTGAAATCACGGAATAATTTCTGATTTATTCCAGATTTACCTTGCTACATAGCAAAACTAGGGAAATGTATCCACATTAAAACTAGACACCAGAGTAAAATGAATTTGTTGAATCGTATTTACTTTTTTGTAGGCCTCATTGTTCATAACTAAACCAGAAATAATTTGATTTTTATTTCCAAAGTAAATTAAGGTAAACTCAATTAAATCCAGTATAAGATTGTCTTTTCAGAGATTTAATGCAATTCAGCAAGTTTGTTTTAAAAGATAATTTTGGAATAGTTTTACTGGGGGCCTCCAAGTTAGATGAGGGACATTATACATACTTAAAATTTTATTTAAACCCTTTTATGAAAATTAAGAGGGTTTTTTTGTCTTATGGGCTTATTGGTTTTTCTTTTTATTTTTTCTTACCTACGACACAAAAATAGAATATTTGATTTTAAATTAGAATTTTATCTGAAAGAAAATACCCAATTAAACACTCAGAATACTCCAGGCTTACTCTCATTAATGTCCAAGGGAGACAGGAGGAACAGACCTATGCTATTCCATGGGATTAGCCAGGTAACTAGGGACTGGCACTTAATTTCATTATATAATTATAATTTCCCTTTATTTACCTTGATGATTTAGCTGTAGGTTGGCTTCCTAATGTCTGTCATAATGTCTTAACTGGCTCTGGAAACAAGAGCAGGATGAAATAGGAATGGGTGTGATGTATTCAGCTGAAAGGTCAGGTTGTGGTCTCAGCAAAGCCATCGGCTGCTGAGGTTCCCACCTGGGTGCAAACTTCCCACCAGGGGCTCTGGCCACAGTCTGGCTCATGGAGTCTCCAAACAGAATTTGGCCAGATTACAGCTGGAGAAATGACTTTGACCTTTTTTAATAAGTGTCCAGCACTAAGCAGGTAGGAACAGTGTCCAAGGCAAAATGTCAAAGCAGAACAACCGTGAGCAGTGGGGGAGTCAGGGAAGGACATCAAGCCAAGTTACACTTCGAGAGGCAAACACTGCCATTTCTCCCCCTTCCCCAGGTAAGCACACTTTTTAACAATACAGGCAGCAAATTCATCTCAAAGAAGCCAAGGACTTGCCAGCTTGCTGTCACTCTTAAAAAATTGTAGAAATTGCTTCCCAAATTTCTTATTTGTGTTTTTACTACAGCTACAGTTGAGAAAATCAGACTTTTAAAATCCATCTTCAAAAGTCCTCTGGATTCTACTTACGGGCTCATCAACCAAATTTTTTTTTGGTTTGTACAGATTTTATAAATGTAATGTCCTTGTCTAAGGATGTCCAGAAAATACATGAGGGTGAGCAAAGGGCAGAGCTGGTGCAGTAGGAGCCCCCCAGAGCACTCTGCTCTGCTGGGTGTCTGTGCTCCAGCCCAAAAGGAGCCTGCTTGCGTGCCAGGGAGGATGTTTTCCAGCACTGAGGGAGCTCTGTGGGGAAAAGGCTGATCAAAGCAGTGATTAAAGGGGGAGCTCGCAGGGTCAAACTGAGCTCCTTTGTTCTTCTGGGTTTTTTTAAAAAACATTTACACTCAATAAAGTCTTGAGGACACTTTGGCAATTAAACCCTTACTTGGCCATCTAGACTGTCTCAGATTTGGCTTTAAAATACAGAGGAAAGTGGTGCATCTGGAGTCTTGTAACCTGAGTTCTCTCCCTGTCATTCACTTTTTCTCAGGCTTTTGAAGGTTCATATTAAGTCATATTTCCAGAAAGGGTGGGTATACAGTTAAGCTAATGAAAGGATGCATTTCCTCAACTACTCAGCATTTAAACAATTCTCTATGCCTTTCAGTCAAAACTACAAGAATACAAAATCAGAGGAGGATGGATTCCCCACCCCAGCCTTCTTCTGGAGGCAGCAGCTGTAACGTTGCACTGTGGGATTAATACACATGGGCTTGCTTTGACCTCTAAGAAGTCAGTAGCAAAGTTCCCACTGCCTATGGCTGCACAGGATCAGGACAGGCTTGGATAAACAGTGTCCTAGGTTAATAGGTGTTGCTGTTCTTTGAACAGAGAGACAAAGAAATACATAAGAACCAAAGGAGAATCAAATGTAGGATTAACACCACCAACACAGACTGAGTCCCAAGTAACTGGAGCTCCTGAAGCCAGTCTGTAATAAGCTGTACCATAATGTCCTGCTTTGTTTGCTACTGTTCTATGTGACATGCCTTATATCAGGTTGAGGGACCTCTTAGTGGAATAAAGCTTGATCCAGTGCAAGTTTGGGGGTGGATCCATAATGAAACCAAAACTTTGTGTCTAGAGAAAGCAACCCTCTTCCAGCCTGGCTTCACAGAGTGATGAAGTTAAATTGAATTAAATAAAGAACGAAAGTTAATTTTCCTCTCTGCTTGAGGAAAACCAGGTGTTGAAAATCCATGGTTTATGGAGTGTAAGTAGGCAGTCCACTCATCTTCCCACCAGATTAATATCACCAGAGGATTAGAAATGAAATGCCATATCTTGTACCCAAGTAATGCATTCTGAAGAGGAAACAATTAATTAGTGCCAGGCAATATTGTCACAGGCTGATTAGGTGACACAGTGAGCAATACATTTCCCTAACCAGCTCACAGCTGCAATGGAGGCACAGCAAGATTCCCTTTCACCAAAAGCAAATATTAAAACAACATTCATTATCTTTTCATGAAAGGGGAAAAAAAAAACAGTGACCTTGGCAGAAATTCTGTCTCTCCTTCTCACTCTTTCAAGATAAAACCCAACCTCAGGCAGCACTTCCCCCCCAAGCCCATCAAAAGACAAAGCCCCAGCAGAAAGCAGCACAGTCTTTTTAACCATATAAGATGTTTTAGGATGGACTTTTCCTATGGGATTTCAGAAGCTCCATTGCAGCTGCAGCAAGCCAGTGAAGTGAAGCATGGGCCACTGAGTCAAAGAGGGAACAAGAGCAGGCACTGCAGCGAGCTATTTTAAACCATTATTGGAGATCTGTAGCTAAGCTCTCCAGTGGGCTGCTTCTAGCTAAAAGGCTTCCACTTGAGTGCCTCAGATCATGTAAGTTTGTTTAAGATGCATAATTCATGAAGGGTACATAACATCATCCTTGAATAACTTTTCACTCACCACCTGCTTGACAGGGAGGGAGCTGACAGAGCTGTGTGACTTCAGGAATCTGACGTTAGCACGCTATGTGTCCCAGCCAGGGACAGGGATCACCCCATTGTCTTAACCCTTTTGTGGTGTGAAAGCCTGAGGAAGCCAATTGCACCAGCTAATTCCATGATTAGGACTATTTCCATCTGTTGTCATCACCATTAAAATAAGAGAAAGACAAACGGTGTGTGAAGAGTTATAACTACCTGCATTATAGACCTCGAAGAGAATGCGCAAAGAAAATGTCTGTTTTTATAGGCTTTAAAAAAAAATCTATTGCACACTAAAGGCCAAGTACAACCATCCCTACTCGAGCTGAGTGGCACCTTGTAACTCAAATAGTCCCACTGAAATCAATTTGGGATTATATAATGCAAGTAGGGAAAGAACCACCTGGCCTTCCGGTAGCAAAATAAGATGTGTAAGGAACAAACCTTCAGCTAAAATTGATGTGATTTGCCTCGTGGTGGCTAATGGAGCTGTGCCCATTCACATCAGCCTGGAGTCCACTGTGACAGTGTGCTGATTGTAGAGCACTTGGGTTTTAATTACCAATGGTAAATAGTATGTCCTTAAACTTTATAGACCTTATATATTTGCCCTACTTTATTTTGTAGATAAAAGCCCAACTGTGGCCTGATAGGCAATTTAGGAATGATTTATGGACTTTGTCTGCTGTTAGTAACAGTTTGGAAGTTGCTGTGTGACAGAAGGGAGGGATTTTTTTCTAATTTCTTTTGGGAGATAATGGTCAGAATGGAACTGTCATATATTGCTTTTCCTTATAAAACTGAGAATATTTTTTTGAGCGAGGCTTTAGAAAAAGAGAAAAAATATAGGGCAAGACAAGTTATAAAGAGAACAACAATAGGCACAATGGAAAGCATGCAGGATCTAGTGCATGGTAAAGGAAGAGCACTGCTTTCATAATTTATGCTGTGGGCCAGCAGTCCCAGCAGTGAGCCTTGTCCCACTCTCACCTGAATCCCAGGGTATTGTCTCTAGAACTCCACTTATTTTGGCTCTTTTATCACTGAAATATGTCTCTGCTATCAGGCTTGACGTGAGATTTGGGTTAAGCACAGACACCTCTCTGGTCCATGTAAAAGGCAGGAACAGCAAACACATGCACACACAAACCAGGACAAAATAATTTTCAAACCCAGAGCAGATGAGGATGTCACCCCCCAGTACACAAAGCCTCCAAAAGAAACATTGCACACAAAGCAATATTTTGCCTCCTGTGTACTGCAGAGCAGTGAAATGAAACAGGACTTCCACCCAGGGCATTCTGAGCATGCACATTTTAAAAGGAGGAGGTTTTTCCACCCAGGAGTTCAAAGAGGTGTTGTAATTGGTGGCTTATATGACCTCACTGAGATTTCTGCCCTATACCAGAGTGCTGAGTCTGCTTGAAGAGTGATTTTTAAGTCAGAGAGAAATACTGAAATCCATGGACCTGGTGTATTGACATGCACTTTATCCATCCTTCTGTTACTCTGAAAGCCAGCATGGTGTCCTGCCTTTACAAGGGTCATTTGAGACTTTTATCTGAGTCAAATCCTGCTCTTGCTTCCTGCAGGGCATATGAGAGAAATGACACCAAACATTATTCTCTTACAAAGGGAGAGAGATTACCCCTGTGACTTGGGTGCTTCCTGGGGATAGCCCAAAAAAATGATAATAGGGGAAAGCATTCCATTCCTCATGCTGATGGTTCCCTGTTTAGTGAGATGTTGTTTGGAGAGAAGGAAGAGAAGGGAGCCTTTCCTTCAATCTATTTGCAGCCAAGATAAGAAAAGAATTATGTGTTAAACTATCCAGCCAAGATCTGCAGACAAGGCAACACAACATAATAAAAGTGTTGATGTGCACTTGTCTCTGGCAGGAGGATGTGAAAAGAACTACATCTGTCCTCTCCAACAGGCAGTTATTCATGATTCCTAATGAGCAACATTAGAAAGCACAACAAAGCCCTGAAAACTCTATATCCAAAGATGGCTGATGGGAGGCAGGTTTTGAGAGAGCCCTTTCTAATCATCATCCAACCCTTCAGCAAAAGGATGGGTTAAAGGGCACTGTGCTGCAGGTAATGCAGAGATCTCCCCAAGTCCAGATTTCCTTTGTGATCATGAGAAAGGCTTGGACAGAGCTCATAGAAAATTCCCAAAGAAGACTGGTATCCTACCAGAAACTTGAGAGAGAGACTAGATCACCCTTATTTCCTGGGGTACATTACCCAGTGAGTAGGTAAAAGTCCATGTGCAACCTCTGTTTACACAGGAATGTTGTACAGAAGAAAGAGCTCAGCTTTCCACAGGAGGTGCATGAGGCTGCTGATCCATGTGGTACCATTATTCAGCTGACACTGCTGCAGCTAATCCCCATCCTGCTGCAGCACATCATCAGTGCAGGCAGATTTCCACTGTTGAATGCAGAAGAAATAAGTAAATGAGAAACAGGTTCCTGATGCTTAGATGCTCTGAGCCTGCTTTTTGGCTCTGCTCCTTACCCCCAGGTGTGCTCACAGATGTGCCCAGCCCGTGGCCTCCTCATGCCAGGGGGATGTGAGGAATTCCTGTGTTGCTCAGCTACAAGGAAAGGGAATGAAGCCCATATTGGACAGCTCTGTGACAGGTGAGGTGAGATGAGACAAACCCCCCCATCCTCAGCAGGTCTCTCTTTGCAAAAAGAGGCCAACACTGTGGCAGGGCACACATCCTGCACAGAGCACCAGGGGTGCAGTAAACCCTGACGTGCAGCACACACACCCCCACACAGCTGGAATGAGGTTAAGGCTCTCTTGGTAGGAACCAGTAGGCAAGAGCCCCAGGAATGACTGTTTTTCTTTCCTGACTGCCCCAGAAGAGAACACAGGGAACAATTCTTCCTGCCTCAGTTAATGGCCTCTCCCTCAAGAGTTTCTTTGCCAGATCGAGGATGGTGTTGTTAGTACAGGGATGCTGTAAGAACAACTATAGTTTTATGAAGAAGGAACAGATGACACCCAGTCTCACTGTACCAGGACCATGAGCGACAATGAAGCAATTAAATCACTAACTATCCAAACTGAATACAATTTTCATGTTTGTTTTGCTGTATTTTGGGCTTTCATTCTTTGTTTGGTTCTTTGCAGAGGTTGCTAAACATTTATGATTTACAAAACTATCAGGCTGCATTCTGTTTCCCTGGGCCCAGTTAAGGAAATCAAACAACATGTGAGTTTTGTGTTGTGAATATATGCATATTTCTTCCCCTGTAATTTTAGGCCTGCCAAAAGGAAACTGATCATTGGAAATGAGTCTTCTGAAGAGTCAAAAAGGAGAATAATTTTATTAGAACTAATGAAATTCATCAGGTAAGTATCAGAGAGCAGAAATTAGTACATATGCTGTGTTATTTGAGGAAGAAGAGGAGCAGTGGTGTCAAACTGGCCAAAGAGTTTAGGATACCTTGGGTTTAGGTCTGTTATTACTGAAAATTTGTTGTGTGACCTTGGATAAGCAAACTTTTTCTCTCCACACTTGCTTTTCTCACAGTTTGTTTTGCCTTATCCGTTTAAATTGGAAGCTCTTAGGATGGGGTTTGGCTCCTAATGTGTGTTCAAACAGAAGCTGAGATGGAGAGACCTTCATCTCTGTTGTGGGGCTCAAGGTGCTACAGTAATACAAACAATAACAAAAAAGATTGAGTGATGCAGTATAATTGCATGAATAATAGGGTACCTTTTAAGACCATTCTTCCTGCCAGATCATCTTTGTGCTACTAAGTTCTGTTTACTCAGGGAATATTCAATAAATAATAAATAAAACCTCAGTCTGAGACTTTCCCAAGCACAGCAGGTAATTTAGGTGTATTGTCCATTAAAATTAATGCAAAGTGTGTGTCTAAATCCCTCAGCGCACTCAGAAAATTTCTTAGCTTGAATATTTAATTTCCAAGATAGGCAGTTGGAGGGGTGGTCTCTTTATCCAGCAGACAGTGAGACAGAAATGGAGTATTGGGTGTACTTGGGAGGAGAGCTCTTACTCACCCGAGGGGCTTTACTGGTCACCTTGGTCGGTTTTGCTGCCCAAAGTCCTGGGTGATGTTGCTGGAATCGATCACTGTGCCTACAGGGGTCAGGGCTGGGCCACTTTAGCTTCCTCTGGATTCTGAAGATTAGCAGGCAGGACAAAGAAAGCAACAATTAAAAGGGAGAAATAGCACCTTCCTAGCATGCAAAATTCCACCTGCCTCTTCTACCTCCACTGCTCCAGCCTGAACCTGTGCTCCTGAGGGCACACAGAGATGCTCTTGCTTTTGGCAAGGGTCCGTGGGGACTCGCAGTGGATTAGGCAAATGGGAAGTTTAAAGAAACTCAGAGCCTCCCACTCTCCATCTCTCATCTCCAAATTTTTTAAATCCAGTGCAAGGGGGGAGGAACAGCACCAGAGTCACTGTAAATGCCACATCACTCTGTGGGACAGGACTGATGTGCTAGGAAAGGTGCTCACCACAGCTTTGGTAGATCACTCCGTCAGTATGACAGACAACAGCCTCCAGACAGCCATGAACACATTAAAAATATACTCCCCTCTGTGAGCAATGACACGTCTGTGCAGCGCTGTCTCAGCGAGGAGGAGCGGGGAGCGCTGCACCTCTGGGAGAGCTGCACAAACAGCTGCGTTGCTTCAGCTCTATTATTCACTATTGTTTCCTTCCTGACAATTTTGCCACCCTTGATAAAAACCCAAGTGAGAGGTAAAACTGAAATGAGTCCTTTCTGACGTGTGCATACATATTTAAGCATTTCTGTCACTGTGTGTTACGGTCGCAGGCGCTTTAATGATGCCGCTTAGTTCCCCGCTTCTTGCACAGAGTCAGGTAGTAATATCAGGAGCTAAACAAATCTCTTTCTTCCCATTTCATACTGGCCATTAAACTTATATTATCATCAGGATCACAGCAAAACAGAGCTCATTCTATAATTCTATAAGGAAATGAGGCTGACAGCAGCAGAACAAAACGCGCAGCATTAACAGAGCCCTCCCCATAATGGTCTTAAACACACAGCTGTGTGAATATTCATGCTCCATTTTTGAGGGACACTAAGCTTAAATCTGGAAATTTCAATTGCATTAACAGTCTCTTGGGCCTCCTGGGATCAGAGCACTAAGGAAAAATAACAATTCTCAGTGTTGTTCGGGGTATCTTGCTCTCAGTAAACAAGGCAGAGGCAGGTTTCTCTACAGAAGAGAAATGCAGGTAGAGCTGCATTTGAATGACTTGTACCTCCCTTTTTAAAGAAGTAGATTGTGAATATTATGATGCTGGGTTCATCATTAGAGGACAGACCAGATGGTGAAGGCTTAGAGTATAGTCACATCCCTACGCACTGGGATTTCTACAAATGCATATTAACTTTTATTAAGTTTCCATACACATGTAAATCCCCCTGTACTGGAATGAGCATATCCTTTAATGCAAAGCATTTAAGTACATTACAATAAGTAGTATGAATAGCTGATAGTCTTAAAAATTACATGAAACTCTATTTGGTCTGCTGGTACCTTGAACATAAAGCAGGAATTTTATACATTATATCTTCTATTTAAACAACACTTTTCATGTCAGTGACACCTGCAGCAGGAAAGTCCAGTTATGTGTATGTCAATGAGCTCCAGATCAAATTTTAGTGTTCAGGATGTACTTAGAAGACATTAGTCTGCTTAAACGTAGTTCAGGTGTGTACTAACACCCCCAGGATGTATGCTCGTATTTACTGTAGTAGAATTAAAAAAACCAAACTGTAAAACTTAAAAACATCACTGCAGTCCCAGACGAAAAAGCCCTAAGCCAGTTACCTTTAGTCAAAATCCATGAAAGCAGATTCCTTAATGCCAAAAATGTGTCAGCAAAGGTGGTAAGTGCTAATAACCCCTCTGAGAGGTGAGGCCAATTACCATTAACGTGATCTTAA
>NW_021939063.1:5179366-5197857 GCF_001715985.3 Manacus vitellinus | reverse complement strand
CTCAGTGCAAGAAAGTGAAACTCTTTGGGCCCAGTTCCTCGACCCTTTTACTCCCAGAGTAAACATCTACTTTTCTGCTTCTCTGCAGGTATCTCTGAGGGAGGGAGGCCCTGTCACATCGAGCTCCACACAGGAAACTGAAGTGAGAATGCTCTTTCGACAGCATGAAAATCAGCTAAGCAAGCTGGCAGCAAGCTGCAAGCGTGCGTCCTTGCTTTTGAGAAAGCCAGGCAGGTATCCTAAAAACCATGGGGGAACTGCAGCAATGCCCAGTACCTCTCAGATCCCAGCACACTCCCAACACACTTCATGTGCAACTTTTGAACATCACATTCCATTTAGACATCACTTTCTGCTGGTGGCAGCTCAGTCTGTCACCACTAGTTGGCCCTTTCCACAGGAATATTTCAAAATCACACTTAACAGCAAGTGGGGGAGATGGGGAGGAAAAGAAAACAATACCAAATGAGAGCTAAAGGAAATAAAACCTACAGCCTCCTAAGAGGGACGAATTGAACTGCTATTATATCTACATAGCATGAGGTATCGACCACACCAGACCGTCCACACACAGACAGACATCCTGTGTGCCACATGTTTGGGGGGAACTGAGTCTGTCTTCAGCAGCATCTGGAGTTCTCTAGGCGGTATCTGTCCTCACCACCTCCTTTAAAGATGAGAACAAACCTTCTGTCTGTAGTGGGCATGTTAAGATGATGTCCTGGGAGAAATATGCCTGAGTCACCCTAATTCTCTGCTCCAGACACCACAGCCCTCCTTAGCTAATAGCTCGAGTCACAATAGGGACGTGAGTGGATGATCTCTGGAAAGGTTTTTCAGTTGGACTCATTTTAAGTGAGAGTTTGTGGACTCTAAATTTGATTCAGTAGAGCTCAGGTCACACAGAAGCAGCAACAGCAGAATCAGAAAACAAATTCAAGTGAGGGACTGGAGGTGAGACCTAGAGGACTGCCACAAAACCTCAAGTCCACACAGTATAGGGAGGAGTTTGAAATGAGGCTAGTTCAGGTCCTTTCCAGGCAAGGAAGCAGTAACTTCTTCATATACACCAGTTCCAGTGTACATTCTGGGGACCTGTGGTCACCAGAACTCACAGCTTGCAGCTGTATATGCACAGCAAGAATTAGAGTTGAAAATGAAGCACATGAGTCATGCTGGCACAAATAACTGATCACTTGCAGTCCAAAAGAATAATCTCTGAGTATGAGATGATCCTCTGAATGAAACAGAATCTCATTTAGAAAATTAATTTTTGGGAAAACGTTTTAGAATCTGCTCTCTCAATTCAAAGTGAGTTCTCATCTTTCCTCCAGCAAAAAGTTCACCAAGACCAACAGGACTGCTCAGAGAGTAAAGTACAGCTATTCTGCCTGTAGAACAGAGGCAGAATAGACCCTTTTCTCCATTCAGCATTAAAAAACCATTCTGCCAAAGTAAATTCCTGAAGAGAGAGGTATCACCATCAAGATTTCATTTTTAAGGTTGCACAGACTTACCAATGTGCACAGCCAACACAGGAGATCTCATTACAGCTCAGCATTTCAACTCTTTTCAACTATCTTTATCAGAAAGAATTTTTCCTTGTGATTATCCAGCTACTTTCAGTCCCTCACAGCAGCTCAAAATCTTCACCCCCCCAGAGCAAGGCCTGCTTAAGAGATGGGCAGGCTTCAGGCACTGTGTTCAAGGGAGAGCAGGAATTGCTTCAACCCTGTTCAAAGAGGAGGCAGAGCAGAGACAGTGCCCTGCTCCACTCCCAGCTGACCTCCCAGAAGCAGATCAGTACTCATCTAAAGCAGAGAGCACACTAAAAAAATGGGGAGAGAAACATCTTTGAAGGAAGTCTCTTCAGCAGGATGTTCCAGGCACAGCAAATACACCTTTTCCCCTACTGTAAACTTTGCTTGCCAGGTGGCAAAGCACTGAAGTTGTTGTACAGACTGTCCTGAGCCATAAAACACTGTTTTCTATACCCTGAACTGACGGAGGAATTTAATTTCTTCCCTGGAGTGAAAAGATACCTGACCTGCTATAGAACAGGTCACTCAACTTTCTTCCCACTCACCAGGGACCCAGGTGAGGTGGCAGGTTATTTTGCAGAGATCGCTCAGAGGAGGGACAAATGGATGGGAGGGCTGAAGGAGCAAAATTCATGTCTATCTGTGCCTGTGGATGATGCACTGGGAGGTCCCAGACCTGTTCTGGGTGCAAGAAGCACATCATCACTGACTAAGGGTGGCCATTCAAACTAAGAACAAGTAGCAATCACAGGGAAATAACATGAAAATTAAGAGAGTCAGCAAGTGCAAGTGGCAAAGAAAGACTGGAGTAGCTGTGTTTGTTTAGTCAAGAAAAGACCTAACTGTCTCCTTGAAGAGGTTTATTTTAAAGAAGGGCATGATTTAAAGAAGTGGCTCTCTGTAGCTACTGCAAATAGCATGAAAGTAAATTCAGTGTCCTGCACAGATTAATTGGTGTATATGAGGAGAAACTTTCTGTGTCTAAGGGTGGAAAAGTAGTGGTACAAACCAATCAAAATCTCTTGAAGCCTGGATTCAATTGGATGAACATGTGGGGTGGTCAAGGCTCCCTTCTTCCTCCACAGGGTTGGATGACATGTTTGCTTGGGGTATGTAACAGGAATCCATCTCCTTTATACCTTGGAGCAAAAAAAACCCGCTGGAATATGTGAGGTAGATAGTCACTGTTCAGTGTCATCTCCAGTACCCTGAATGCAGACACTCATCAAATCAGAGGTTAGTGGAGGAAAATTATAGCAGAAAGAAACCTCCAACACATGTTGTTTTTTTTTTCATGCAGGTGGGTCAGTGTATGCTGTATTTAGATATCTTTCTGGTGGTTCTCAGGGTCCTTATACAACCAAATTTGGTTCTTTCTGGTTCTACTGCATTAGAATATTATATTCTCTTGTTATTCCCAAAAACACCTCATTCACAGTAAATAGTTACAGCATGTCCACTCATGCTTCCCTAAGCTGTAGTAGGTCCTGACTGCAACAGTGTCTGTCCATTCCTGTGTTATCCATGTAACCTGGTCTCTGCCTTTGTTTCAGTGCCTGAAATGCTCCAAGAGGAAAACACAGAATAGCCAGTTTTGCTTTTAGAACACAAACATGCTTGATGAGCTGTGGATGCACACTGGCTGATGAAGAATCCCAACTGTCTGGGTATATGAGATAATTGTTCCACTTGGGACTCATTATCTAATTATTAAAAGATTCTAAGGCAAAGCATTTCATAAATACAGCACTAAATTTCCAGAAGTGCAATTATGGGCTGAACACACATTTTTTAACACCTGTGTTATCCACTACATAAGCCAATAGCAAAGTACCTTGTGCTGTGCTGTCTCTGCCAGGCTCAGGGCAGTATGTAGAAGAACTACTAGCAAATTGAAAGGTAACATTTTTTGTATTCCCATTTTGGTACCAAAATAACACAGTCAGCTTGGGATTGGTTTAAAATTCTGCCCTGTGCAGAATCTTTTGTGGCAATAACGAAGAATTAAACCTGTACAGGAGGGGAGAGGCACAGAGCTTTAACCCAACTTTGATGCTATGAGTTCAGAGCTTTTTACTCAGTGTTAAAAAGCATTCTTTGCTTATCAGAGTTATTTTAGAAAACCATTGCTCTATTGAATAGGAGAATTCCAGAACTGGGTTCCTGACCCACTAGTTCAGGAATTGCTAATCAAAAGTATAAAGTGTTACATCATCGAATGACAGAGGCAAAATACTGCTCATAAGTTAGAAAGCCAATTGTGTGGCATGAAGACTTGGAGCTGGGTCAATAAACAACTGCACTTTAAAGGAGATCCCAATCTTATTCAGTCTGGATTCAGGTTAAATGAACAAAAGCATATTCAGAGCCAATCTCAGAGCTGTGTTCACTTTTCTGTGGTTGGGCAACATCATGCTGGATGGAAGCACAGACCATCACACAGAGTGAACCTGCATTGTGCACAGTCTGTACATGGACTGACTCCACCTCCCTCCAGCAGGACCCTGTTTTTCTCCTTTGTAACCAGAAAAACTCCAAATCCCAATATAAATATATAAGGTAACACTCTCAGCAATTTTCATTTCCCGCAGCACCAGGGACTTATTTCCCTGGTGCAAGAGAATTTCACAAGTCCCACAAATCACATTTTGCTCCTCACCTCCAGAAAGAATTTCCTTCATCCTTCCCTATTCCAGCCCAATCCTTCATGCCTCTTCCCCTGTCCCTTCTCAGCCCTCTCTGTTTCTTGCTTGCATACCATCTTTCCTGACTCCTCTGGGAAGTTGACCTGCTTGGCAGCAGCCTGTCTATGAGCATCAAGAGAACAGTTGGGAGGCAGGGAAAGAGACCCCACCTGAGTTTCATATTGATCAACAGGGGGAAAAGGTCTCCCTGTTCAGAGCAGGTTAATCATCTGCTGGATGCTGTTTTCATCCTTTCACAGGCACAAGGAAGCCAGGTAGAGCTCTGGCTACTGTTGCAATGAACAAGGAGCAAACCTCAAAAAATGCTGAGGGACTGGTAAGAACAGTCCCAGATACTTTTCCCGTCCAGGACAGGAGAGCAGCAGCCACAGCAAGCTGGTAACTGCTCTTCAGAAACACTAGTAGGTGTTGTTAGGGTGTTACTTCCCCCTCTAGCACCTGAATCATCAGAGGTTCCTCCTTCCAGTGCCTGTCACAGCTGATCCAACAGCACGTTTCCATACAGGAGGCTCAGCCAGTTTCTCTGGCTGAAGTATGACCACAGCCAGGCTTTGAATGAGTAACAACCTCCTCATGGCTAAAGCTAGAAACTTTCTTCTTTGCTTTTTTTTAAAAAAAAAAAGAAAAAAATAGTAATCTTCCTTTTCACAAAGCTCAGAGAAGGCTGAAATTCAGGCTTTCATTTCCCAGTCTTCCTAGAAAGGATTTTTACTTTTATCTTGCCCCTCCGTTCATGCAAAGGCCTCTTCATGATCGTGTGCATGACTGATGGGAGGGGCAGGGGGAAGGGTAAGTGGTATAATTTTGATTATGCTTTGAAATGCTCAGGGTTGGAAATGTAGCATGAGATTCCCCCCACTTTCTGTGCCTCACTTGAAGGCAATTATGAGTGCCTTAAAGACATGAGATCCGGGAAAATAACAAACTGTTGATTGTTTATTTTCAGGGTAGACAACAATCAGCTTTTAATCAGTTTCTCATCACTGCTACAGGTGAGCTATTAACTCTCTTAAAAAATAATTAGAAAACAGAAAAGAAAAATCTTCTCCAATTATTTTCATCCAGGAAACTGAGATTTTATGAAAAAAAAAAGTCTCAAGATTCACAGAGAAAAAAGTTAACTTGGTGACATGTTTAGTTCAGTCTTTTAGCAATGAGATATTGTTTGCCAGAGGTTGGATTGTGCTTCCTGAGCTTGTATGATATTATGGATATTGGCATCAGATTAAAAATCAGTATTTTCAGCCACCTTGGTGGACACTCAGATATTTCTGCCGAATCTTTTTTTTTTTTCAGGGAATGGATTGCAGAAGTCTTCCATTTCTCTGATTTCTGACTATTCACAGAACCTTGGCTTTCAGATCCCCACAATACACATTTTTTCCACTTTTGAGTAAATGAGCTGTAAATTTCTGTCCTGGGGGAAACGGTACTCAAACTTAACTACAATAAAGAGAGCAACCTCCAAATTTCAATTATATTAGAATTAGCAACAGGTATGAAATGCCTCAGATACACAACTGAATAGTCACTTCATCTTACATACAACCTTACAGAAGTTTTCCTAACCAATAATCCCATTAAAATATACCCTGAACATGCCTTGTTTACTATTGCCATGTGTACCCTTACTAGTACACTGGTTCTAACTCAAATGTAACTCAAACAGAGCAATCATGAGCACTTAGCAAGGTCCTGAGGCAGCTGCTGCTGTCCTGCTGTGCTGCTGTTGAGCTGCAGACCAACAGACATTTGCCCTTCAGGTGGTGACCAGGCCATGTCCTGTGTGTGTCCCTGAGATGCAGTTACACAGTAAGGAGCCTTCAGTGAGAGACTGGGGGACAGACATGGTTCTCACATTGCAGGGAACTGTCCTCCGAGACAAGCAGGGATGCCCTTCTTGAAGACAGGCACTAGTCAGAGACAAGTCCTCAGACCCAGTAAGAGCTCACTGAACAAAAACATAATGGGCTGCAAAAACCCAGTCAGGCTGGGTTATGGGTTCCAAGGGATGACTCAACAAAGAGCATGTGAGGGCTGAGCTAATTAAGTTCTCCCCCACCAGGACCCCAGTGGCTGCATCTTTTTATTTAATTTCTCAATTGCCCATTGGAGATGAATTGTGATTCCTTTAGAAAGGGATTCTCCTTGTACATCGATCAGTGTTAGACCCATTTGACCTGCTGGTGTCTCTTTAAAGATTGATGAACTGGAACACAAAAGTGAAACTCTCTCACTTTAACTGTTCCCACCTGAGTTTCCTGCACTGTGAGACACATCTTTTAAGAGGCCTATGGAGTGGTTGCATCATTGATTCAAATTCTAGGGTTATTGCACACATTTCCACAGCCTGGCACAAGGCAAGGCAGTCACACAGGCTGGAGGAAGGCCATTAGCAAAGACAGTCACAGGACTGGTTTAGATTAAAAACTGCTGTCATTAAAAATGTGCTACATCTCAGGGACCAGAGCAGGAATTTAAGTCTTCTACTTTAATGGAAACCTTAATTAAAAAAAAAAAAAAAAAAAAAAAAAAGGAAAAAAATCACTCAGTGGCAGGTGTTTTTGCCAAGATTAGCAAGAGAAGCTGCAGATAACTGAACCTTCACTCACCAGAGGGTACCACCACATCCAAAAAGAAAGGTACAAACTTTTAATTTAGAGGTGTTCCATTCACTAGGCAAACCCTATTCATTTTCACGTAGCTATCTACTGTCAGTTTAGTCTAATATTTCATTTTTTAACCATGGATGAAGTTCTGTCCATCTCTATCCTCCCCTAAATGGCCAAAATTCATCCTCTGTTCACAGAAAGTGTTTGGTGAGCCAAACCCAAAGGACATTTTCTAGAGAGTGCAACCACCCTAATTTTGCTCTCATGGTCCTTTTTCTTTTTCTAAGCTGGGGCCTTTGGGCAAATAGAATAAATACTTGAGTACTTATGGGTACTTATTTGTTCAGCTTCATTCAGATTGTGTGATTTGGAGGAGATACTTGTGAGTATGAAGTGTCTTACAGCAGCTTCTGTATGTCAGAAAGACAGAAGAACCCACTTGGAATACTGACACTGCTGTGTAAAACAGAATAAATGGGCAATGGAGGGTGTGGTTTATAATTTTAAATTATTTTTGCTCTCCAGCCAAAGACAGCTGGATTCTTAAACAATTATTTTGTCCTTTTAAATTTGACTGCTCAATTGTACCAGAATTCTTAATTATTTCTCTGCTTGCAATAGCACCATCCAATTTATTACCTGACAATAGCAGTATAGCATAAATAATCTATCGCCTTTTTAACCTGAAGGTCTCAGCATCTGGTCTTCAAGAATATGAAAAATTTCTTATTTAATAATGGAATATTCCTATGACAGTCATCCTAACTGGAAAGTATTGCTTTCTGAAGCTTCCTGTTCTCCACTCAGGAGAAGTTAGCAGAGCTCTCTGAATGCAGCACTCAAGCCTGGCTTAAGTTCCATTGCAACAGTCTGGACACAGGTTATCTGAGATTCCTTGGAGCTTTTATCCACCAGAGACCTCTGGCCCACTGGTCCCCTGAGGTGCATGTCCCAAAATACAGAACCACAACCATATGCTGTCTGTGTGTTGTACAGTGTGGAGCAAAAATGATGAATTAAAGGGAGAATCCAGAGGTTGTTCCCTTAGCACAGAGGACCAGTAACAGTACCTCTGCTGTGCCTGGGTAAATTTCAGCTGGATTTGCACAAGGAACAGGATTTTTAAAAAAACAATCTCCCAGAAAGATCTTCTGGACACCGTGTAATAAAAATACAGACAGACTAGGCTTGACAGGTTTGCAATTAATTTGCCTTGGCTCTTATTTACATCTTGGATTCTGACAGTCTTGTTCTGGACAAGAAACACTCCCATCCATTACTCCTAATGGAGCAAAATCCACGGCAAGTGTTTGTTACTCATTCAGTGACAGAAGTAATGTGTTTAATCAAAAGCTATAGCAAGACAAAGTGAATAAAACAAGGTAAAACAAAGTAAAGCCTGAAGCCTGGAGGATACCAATGTCTCCTCAGTGCTTCACAGTTTGCCAGGGCATTACTGGGTAGAGTAGGAAGAATAAAATTTGCCTGCCCAAATCACACACTGTATTGTCAAACCATCCCAGGGAAGCTCTACAGAAACATCCTAACACACTGCTCAGCTCACGTCTTATCTACCAAGCAATGCCTTACCCAGAGATTTTATAAAGTCTCTCCCCAATCCCTTCCTATAACAGATATTGCCTACCTACAACGTGTCCCTTTTCTCATCACCCAGATGAGTCATTTCAAACAGGACAGCCTTGAGTCTAATGAGGAGAAGGTGAAAAACCTGAAAATCTTTGTGAACCAGCTTTGTCTTACCCTGGATAGCTAACAGAGATGTCCAGAAAAAACAGCCTTTTTTAAAAAAAAAAAACCTTCTAACCAGCCGTTGGACAATGCATTTGCAACAGAAAGGCAGTGACCCAAGGACCTGAAGCAGAAGCTCAGCCGTGCTTGTCAAATCATGTATTTGTAGCTGCACTGAGATTGGAGACTCAAGCTTGAAAACCAGCACGACTTGGGAGTCACTTAGAATTTAAGCATGAGAATTGTGAAAGTCTTATTCTAGGCACAGCACTATACACACAATTATTCCCCCCAGAGGATCCACCAGTGGAACGGGTGTGGGTGCCTGCTCCGTTAATGTGAGACCAGAAAAAACCCCACGGTGTGCGACACAGAGGAGCCCTTCCAGCACAGGGCTGTTTATCTCCTCCTTTAAATAAGATCAACTACCACATCTTAATACAGCAGCTCCTCCTAACAGCTCCTCCCCTACACTGTGCACCCTGATGATGTCTACTCGGTATTAAAAGCAACACTGGAGGAAAGACGGAGGCCCGGAGACGTCCCTTTTTCCATCATGTATAATTTGTAAAGCTAGTCAAAAAATAGCAAGCAATTTAGCCTGGAACTTTGCCAGCTCGGATATTCATAGCACATGTGATCAAAGAGCAGAATTTGCCAGTCACTGGAAAAACAATCAGGCTCGTAACCTGACTTCCACCGCTGGAGACAGAGCCTGTAAACATCACTATTGATCAGAGCAGAACTATTTTCATCAGGCTGCGCTGCTCTGGACATCAAACATCTGCAGACTCAATGCCTACATAAGCAGAAGTTGGGGCAGATAGTTGCAAGAATTTAACATTCCCTATACATGAGTAATTTTCAAAAGAATAAGCAATTGAAGACAGTATGAAATCACACTGAAAAAATGAAGAAAAAGGTATCATAAATGGATTTTGGGTAAAACTCCGGGTTATGTTGCAGCATATTGACAAATACAACAAATTAAAACAGCTAATTCATCTTACTACCTTCCACTGATAATTTTTTAATTCAGTTACTTATCTTTATCTACATATTTAAGAATATAGATCTTTCATTATTCATCTCTTAAAGAAAATCAATGTTGTCCTGATTTGCTACAGCTCAAACAAGGGAACAGTATTATCTATGATAAAACTGACTAATAGAAAAATATTTCATTAACTTTATTAGCAAGCCCTAAGAAAATGCTAGTGAGCACATTTTCATACTCCTAAAAGTCTGAATTATGAACCAAAAGCTTGACAGTGTTCAGTATGACTAAAATATACATCATGATAATTTTTCAAAATGCTTATAAGTAGAAAAAGGAAAAAGTAGAAAACTATTATAACAGCCCAATTAAATGTTTTAGAAAGTTCAGCCCTAATGCTGGGTTATATTATAAATGTCGCTATCAAATGTTGTATATGTCAATATTCTGTTTTTTATTCTTTATTACTTATTATTCTGTATTTTATTTATTAGTATGAGACTGGAAGCTAATCTGTAGCACTGGTTAGATGCAAGTGTCTAAATGGCTATCCACTACACAGTTTTGAAATATTTGCACATCAAAACTAACTCTGGTTTTACACTTGGGATTCTAAAGCTTTATAAAAGACACCGTGAAAAGAGTAAACTTGAATCTCAATTTCTGGAGGAAACAGACTTTTTCTAGTCATCTTAAGTGTCCTTTTCTTCTCAAGGTGACCTTAACTTTCAGATTTGTAAAATGGTTTCCTCTTGTGTTCAATCCTACTGTGTAATAAGTTTTAAAAATGACTATTTATCTTCTTTAATATATTAGTCATATACAGCAGGAGAAGCCTCTGTGGGAATTTTTGCTATCGAGTTTGCTCAAGCTTAAGTCAATGCTGATTTACAAGATATAACTTATGCTTAGTAACAAACAATCATGGATACATTTATTGGAATAACATCATTCCACTCTCCTTCAGCAGCTTGTTTCATTTATCAGTTGCAATACTATAGATTGGTGGATATTTACAGTGACCGAGGCAATCTGAAAGTAATGCTTTTATGTCGCCCATCTTATTGTACTTTTACAAGCCTGAATCGCTGGCATTTGGGAAATAACTAAATCTGATGGTTCTGAAAAATGTAAATGAAATGCAAATGAACTGGGCAGGTGTATGTTATATTTATTTCTGAGAAGGGAGAATCGGCGCATTGCTCAGAAACCGCCCGCTGCAGAAGTTGTATTTAGGAGAGTTTAAATTTTTTTAGATCTTGCCTTACTAATCACGACCTCAGCTGCTTGCACCGTGTAATGACAATAATGAATAAACATGCTGTGCTTATGAAGAACTAGAACCTAACAAGCTGATCAATTGTTAATTCTATAAAGTGTCTAAAACGTGTCTCCACTATCAATAAGTAAATCAGCTTCTATTTGCAGTACTAATGCACCTTGTACACACCCTCCAGCTATCCTGCCCTTCTCTGTAATAATGTAATTATCAGTTTGGTCATATTTAAGTATAACCTGAATGAGATTTGATATTATTGTGGTCTTGAGGGTGGAAAGATAGAAGGAAAAACTGTTTGGGTATTTAAAGAGACATTGCATTTGTCTGGAGGATGCAGATTTTCCTTTTGCCCTCCAATTAGTTATACAAAATTATTCCTTTGAAAACCAATTATTTTACAGCATTATTTTTAAATCATACAGGCCATTATCAGATAGACATTCCAGAGAAGAAGGCCTTTTTATTATTAATGCCCTTTTGCTCTAAGCGTCTGTAACTAAGAATTTAAACAAAAGACAATAATACTCATTAACTGTAACTGAAGATGTTTCTGCTGTAGAAAAAAAAAAGGCATTTAAATTAAAACCTGTTTGGCTTTACTTAGTCTTTACTTTTCCTCTTACGTGAGGAAAACACAGAAGGTATATCAGATTTTTAGCCATAATACAATTAAGCATATTCTATATATGCAAATTATAAATAGCTGCCTGTCTCCACTGCATTTCCAAGCAAGATTTAGGAGTAATAGTTTGTTTATTCATTGTTGAAGAACATGGTCAGGAAAAAGAATGCCTAACACTTACAAAACCCAAGAATTTTGCTTAAATGACACGTTTTCCTTCTCATTCTTACAACTGTCAGCAAAGACACTGGGTGAATGCAGCTACCTGTTCATCCACCCAAAAACACAACCCATCTGGGGTGCAACCTGTGAGCAAACTGCACCTGGAGCATTTCATAGCTGAATGATACACACTGGCAGGATGAGTAATTGTATTTAAAGTGCTGAACCCTTTTCAGAGCTATAAACAGTAATTATTCTTAAAGGTTTAGGGTTTCTGTGACTATTCTTCCATTGTTAAACTGACATATATACCATAAAATTACATTAGAAACATCTACAGGAAGGAAATGTTCTGGAGGGAAATGCTCTTAAGCATGTGGATAAGCTCAATACCAATTAATTTCTAACACTTAATGAACTAAATGAACCTATTCATTTCTCAGGTGGAAGGTTACACTAATTCTGCCAGAAATTGTCCTGCTTCACCTCAGATCCATCCCTCCATTTCAATTTGGTGTAGAAAAGGAGGGATAGTCCTTTTTACCTACTATTCTCTTAATGTAAGACAGTCAGTGCAGGTTTTTTAAAGTAATTTTTTCTACGAAAATTACGTTCTTTTAGTGGTCCATGAACAGAAACAGATCTATTACTAAACAAAAGCAGAATTAATCATTTCACCAGCACACCAAAAATATGGGGATAATTTAGTACTAAAATAATTTTTTTCCTTTTCCCCCCTTCAGCCCGAGCTAAGCCCAAACACCCATAATTGGTATTTCCACAGTGAAACTGTTACTCCAGTAGTACCTTTCAGCTAAACAAGCCAATGTCAAATACTCTCCCATGTGCCTCCAAATAATGGGTATTAACTCAAAGGTTCAGAGACACTGTTTAAGAGAGTAACCTAACAGGAATACACACATATGACAATCTTTCTGTATTCCACAAAATGACTAATCCTTTGTTTAGATTCAATAACCTATTTTATGTGCGGGTCCACTCACTGCTCCAGATCTGTGTTTGGGGAAAATTTTATAGCACTTGACTTCTAACCATGGTGCTTCACAGTCATTAAACTGACAGTGCTCAGCACAAATAGTAAGGCAGTGAACACGAGCCTGCCAGACAGTCAGGATCAGGCTTTCACAGCTGCCTGTATTCCTGCTGGGACAATTCCAGTGAAACCAGTAAAACGCTCTTGGAGTGAGGCACAACTGCACATATACAGAGACAAAAAGGTTTAGCTTCATAACATCAACACCACCTGACCAATGTTAAATCCACTGGCTTGTTGCATCCTGGTTTTCCTTGGGGAGGAAGCAGTACTGTGGCCCCAGAGCAGAGCAGCCACGACAGCCTTCTCTCGTGAAGGTTTCCTTGCCTTTTGTAGGAACAGGGCAAATGGATATCCTGAGTACAGCCCTGGCATTGCCACAGCCCCTGGCAAGGCCAGAGGAGGAGGTAACAGCAAAGGACAAGACATGACCACTCCTTCCTTCCTAGTAACCCTGTCTGCTGAGCATTTGCCAGTAAACTGGAACTAAACAAGCAAGGAACGTGAGCTGCCTGAATGCCCAGCGAAGGGACCAGCACCAGCACCTAGAGCTTCTCTATATTCTTTTCAGAATTATCATAGAATGATATGGGCTGAAAGGGACCGTAAAGTTTCAGCTGCCTCGCCATGGGCAGGGACACCTTCCACTAGACCAGGTTGCTCCAAGCCCCATCCAGCCTGGCCTTGAACACTTCCAGGGATGGGGCAGCCATAGATTCTCCGGGCAACCTGTGCCAGGGCCTCACCACCTCCATCATGAAACATTTCTTCCTAATATCTAAATTTCTAACACCCTGTAAACCTGCTCTCTTTCAGTTTAAAGCCATTCCCCCTTGTCCTATCACTACATGCCCTTGTAAATTATAGGGAACAGAGTCCCAAAGACTAAATTAAGCAGGGCATAATAACCCCAGTACTTGTGTCATAGAATCGTACTTCCATTAAAGAACTCAACCACACCTGTTTAATAGTTCAAACATAACAAGAACTTTCATTTAGGAGCCCAAGCTGAGTTAATTTTGCCAGGAAATCATAATAGAGATGCATTTTATTAATTTCTGAAATACAGCATTTCTCTTCCTGTCTCCAACATTATTAGCATCTTACGGTGGCTTGAATTAAAAAAGAAACATTTATTTTATCACCCTGGTATCAACTCACTGCAATATAACATTTTTGAAACAGGAAAATATCACAGCTTGGCATCATAAATTCAACACAGCAACAAGATAAATCCTTCCCATTAATGTAAACCGCTGTACTTCACAATATATCTGCATCTGCAATGCACTTCTGTTTGCTGATCCGACTATCATAAACACACATAATTCTCATTGAATAATGGAAGCAGCAAAGAAATCCGAGGGTAACTGCTCTCTAGACTAAACCAGCCACAGCCTGGTCCTTCAAACAGATTCACTCATGCAGGGATGTTCCTGCTTTTATATGACAGCATAAAATACCATCATCCCCACAACTGGAATCTACATAACACAGCAAATGACACCGAGGGGCAGTCACTCCTTAATTACACATGCACAGAATGTGTGCTGGAAGTTTTATTAACTCGCAACATATATAAATCCCAGAGATGCATATAGGAGAGACGAGGTACCTTATCAATTAAGAGTTTCTGAATTTCTCACTGAATACCTGAGGTGACACCGAAATGACTCAGAAAAGAGAGAAACTCATTTAATTTTGTCGAAAAGAAAAATCACTAACCCTTCAGTGCTTCCTACAACAACTCAATTTCCACCTTTTCCCCTTTACACTGAGATTAACACTCAAACTCATGCCAAATGGGAATCTGGCACACAGTTTAGGAAATGCAAACACATGAATTAATAACCTGAATTATGCAAATATGAACCCGAAATTCGCAATTTGTTTTAAAAAGCTGAAAGGACTCCTGTTAATTGGTTTATCCACATCTAGGCATTGCTCAAATGCTTCTGGTTTAGTTAGTAGCTTCTTGCAGGTCAGGAAAAAAAAAGCCTACAAAGAGGAGCTAAAGCATCAGAGTTCTGCTCCCTCCTTTATATGGAGAAGGTTTATTGCTTCCAGAACCAGAAACAGGCTGTTTGCAGTTAGACCATGTCCTTCAGCTCAGAAGGATGCAGCACATGGCTGAGCTGTGCTTGGCAAGTTGCTGGAGAACAGAAAGGGGAAAGAGCTCTGCATCGAGGATCAAGGACTAAGTTCTTTAACCATCTTTTACCATCATGTAACATCAAGGATGGGATTGCTGTCCCTTAATATATTTATCCTTGTTACATCTCACAGCACACGTAACACAACTGTTACTTTAAAAGTGGGAGGGAGAAAACTCCTACTAAGGCTGTGCAGAGGGAAATATCCTTCTAGTAGAAAGGCCTGACCCCACCAGAGTTTTCATTCCATAGATGTTCCCTGTAAAGTGTAACTGAAATTGTAACACAACAGAAGGGGCAATAAAAACAACAGGTCACCTTTGGAGTCACGGAGATACCCAATACCACTTTCCTCGTTTGAGCTTTACTATGGCACAGTTGTACCAAGTCCGAGAAAATCAGCCTTTCAGCTCACAGCCTTTCCAAACTAACTGCTGGAAAATACAAAATAGAGGAAAACTGGCGAAATCCGCAGTGCTTTGTTCCTCCTTACAAGCCTCTTCAGAATAGCAAAGAGGCTTGAGTGGCACAGTCCGACAGAAATCCCCACTGCTTGCAAGTATTCAGGATGCTTTGCCACTGCAAAGCAGCCCAGCTCGAGCTGCCTGACCTCAGGTGAAAGTGTGCTGTGATCTTCTGATCTGCAGGGTTGGCACCCGCTTCAAAGCAACCGCTTGCATGATGGTTATCACATTTTTCAAAGGGAAAAAGAGATGCTGAAGGAGTTCTACTAGACCTCGAGAAGGGGCAAGGAGTCCCAGGGCCATAAATTGTGAGAGTGAGACAAGGAAAATCCAATACCTTGGATGAAAAGTATTTATATAGGAGAGATCTTTATTCTGAATGTGCTTCCAAAATCCAGGAAAAAATAGGATGCTCGAGGCTCTCCTCAGGAGACTGAAATGAGGCTTAGCACTCCAAGGTATCTTGTTGATCCATATTCATATTGATAGTGAGTTTAAAACAATAAAAGATTGGTCTTAGAGTGTTATTAAAGATTGACATTCCAAACAAAAACAATTTTTGCACCCACAAATTCAAGCTTAGTTCTAGATTGAGCTTATTTTTTTCAATGGCCAACACAGGTGGCAATAAACATAATAATTTTAAGATTTCATAAGAAACTTTATAAACCTGAGAATTAACTGCTTTTCATCAAATATTTTCCATCAAATGTACATACAAAATACGTACCTTTTTTTGTAACACTTGAGGAGTACTGGCCAAATTCTGCTCTTTTCACTCACAGCCCCCTCCTTAATTGGGCAGCTTTGCCTGAGAGAGGACAGCAGGTGCTGGCCTTCAATTAATAGAAAATTGGCATGGGGAGATCAGGAGCTGCTCACACGTACCAGCAACCAGTTGCCAGTTCATATCTAATCCTGAGCAGTCACACCTGGAAAGCAATACCAGGTAACACCTGCACCTGAGCTGTATGACCAGGAGAACTGGTAGATTTAATCTAGTTTTTAAGGGTCTCAGTAAAGTCAATGTGAAACTTTTTATGCAGTTAGAATAACATCCCAGAATTGCCAGAGCTGGAGCAGCCTTCTAGGCAGCTGAGGAAAAGGGCCACGGAATAAGTGGCATGAACCCAGACAATCTCTGCACCCTGGCAAGGCAGAGGGCTCTTCAGTGTTGGACTAAAATCTATCACCAAGGCTCTTGTTTCATTTTGCCTGTGTTTTTCTTCAATAATTAGGAGCTTTTTAGCCATCAGAGTACATCAAACCTGTACCTTCCACAAGCACCGAAGTCACTCAGACAAATATATCAAACATCAATATGAAACTAGAAGGGGGGGGGGAAGAAATCTGCTACAGCATCATCTAAAACATAAGACACTAAGTAATAGCATTAAAAAAAATCTATTTCACACAGATGAAAATCATTACAGTTCTCTAGAGACCCTCTCTCTCTCTGCAGCAACCCGTGTCATTTCCTAGCTGGTAAAAATGTGCCACAGGATATCAAAAGACTGTAGCGTTCTTCTAATTTTAATATTCCTCTAATCCAATAATGGCTTGTTTACTGCTTTCTAATTTAAAGGTAATTCATTAGATGTATCCTGTCACGTCTTATTGGCAACGAAGGCATAAGGATCACACACAACTCTGAGGCATGTCAGTCATATTGCTAACAGTCTGTGTGGGTCCCTCAGTGTAGAGGGCTGTCGATGCAATGGCACTGATAGGGGAACGTGTGTGTGTACCTACATATAAATTACAACAAAAAATGTTAAAAGACTTGAGGGATGAAGTCCGTACGCAAAAAATTTACTCTCAGCATTGATAATTCTAGCAAACAGGAAATATTTAAGGTAATATAAGCGATTTGTCTGCAAATATTTGTGATAGTGACACAAAGGGTCTTGCACAGCCTGTGGGGAAGCCCCTGGCTGACCTGCAGGGGACTTGGATGAGTCTGCTGAGAATGACGACTGTTAAGGAAACATTAGGCAGAAGAGGCAGCCTGAACTCCGAAATGCACATTTCAGGAGCCAGACCATGCCAGGCAACATCTGTTGCAATTCTGCAAAAGCCACCCAAGACAGCTGAGTTTTTGAGCAACCCTAGAGCAAAGGAACAGGAACTGAAGCCGAGGGCTTCAGACCTACTAGACCTTGGCAGCACGGAGACATCGAGGTCCCGGGGGGAAGCGCAGCAGGAGCCACAGCAGGGAACACTCACTTTCCTGCCTCACCAGCCGCGGTAGCACTCACCTGGCTGCACGGCTTCCCTCCTCACTCCCCTGGCACGGGGGCTGTGCCAACCTCCACGTGAGCAGCTCTACTCCAAGCAATAAGGCAAAGGAGGCAATTTACTACAGGTGAAACCACTGTGTGCTCAAACATGCTGTTCTGATATTTCTCCTGCCACAAGGGCTTAGAACTCTGGCTGTTTATACTCTGTCAGAAACCAGCTCAGTCACATTACCTCTCTCTGTGCCAGGGAACTAATATGTCCATATTCAACACTCTCTTCCCAAGGACTGAAACCTTTAACCAACCAGACTAACTACAGACATGAGGCTGTTTAATGAACGGTGACTGTCTCAGAAGAGGACACAAGACCGAGAAATACAGTCACACTGTGCTAGGAAAGCACCAAACTTGCATTATTCCTTAGGAGCATGGCAGGATCACCACATCAGTTTGGAAGACAGTTTGGGTCAGTACGTGTCCAAACCCATCCCCTCATTGGCTGTCGGTGATGTCATGCCCGTGCATTAATCCCCGGTGACTGCAGGTTTAACATCACACGTATCACCACATCATGTACTAACGACAATGACCGCGCGTCTTGGAGGAAATTACGCGAGCAGAGAACAAAGCAACTTGTTGAAACAGGGAAAGTCGCATCTCTTAAGTGCTTATTTCCAGCTTTTCTTTTGTCAAAGTGAAGTTGCTGGGGTCAGGATATAACACATGCCTCGCTGAAAGGAGAGGGTATTGTTGGAGCCCTCTTTAAAAGAAAGTAAACCCTCGAGATCTCCCACTCAGAAAGATGAAACTGCCAGTGGTGAGAAACCAACTGATCTGGGAAATGAAAGTATTTCAGGAGCCACGAAATCGGTAGCTGAAACTATAAACATTTTTATAAAGGGGTGGGGGGAAA
>NW_021939063.1:5106488-5178548 GCF_001715985.3 Manacus vitellinus | reverse complement strand
CTCCTCCTCCTCAGAGACGGGGTTGGAAGCGCAGTGTCACGGCTTCGCTGCCTCTCCCACCTCCTCTCCCCCCGTACCTGACCCCACCGCGCACGGCGAGCGCAGAGCCAGCGCTGCTCGGGCGAGGTGCCCTCTCCTCCCTCCTTCTCTTCCTCCTTCCTTCTCTCCCTCCCTTCCTCGGCTCCGGGCAGCGGGATGCTGCCGGGGAAGATCGCGCTGCCTTCCAGAGGCAGAGCCTTCCCTCAGCCAGGGTTTTTAGCCGCCTGACAGAGCCCTGACCTTATTTCAGCATCCGAGTGGTCGCTGCTGAGCCGAGGGAAGAGACAGGAGATATTTTCTAGCTCGCAGCCGAACCGGAGTTCGCAGCATCTTTGGGAGACAGCCGCAACTTGAGAAGGGTGCGGGGGGTCAGGACCACAACCTCCCCCCGCCTCTTACCGCATGTCTGATCGCTGCTGCCCCTACCCCACAGTCCTGTGGGTTATTAATAAATCATCGCCTTCACAAATTTAGTTTAAATGGGAAAAATGAAAGATGGTGTTTCCCTGGCTACAAAGCCGGGGTCACTTCAACAGCTTTTCCAGCAGCCACTGGGAAACGGATTCTGCTTCTTGCTCTGCCGCTGACTCTGTGCAACCTTTATCACCTCACTTTACACCCTCAGTTTCTCCCGTAGCTCTGGTGCTTGCCTAAACAGTGATGTCCAAATACGTGCTTCTGTGGGAGTCATGAATTTAAATATGTATAGAGTCCCATTTCTGTGAGAGAGGGCAGTGTCTCACCGTAAGTGACCGTAGGGCTCAGTGCAACAGTAGGTTCATCTCGGCTATATTACCTAAATCCTGGTGTGATACAAATCATCATCCTCCCCAGACAAACATTCCTTAAATTGGAAGAAACTGAAAAAATGCCTTGTGGAACAGGGCAGGCTACTTTCATCACAGGAAATCACTCGTTGGCTGCTGCTGTGGAATTGCATATTGTCTTTTGAGTTGTCTTTGTGCAACTTCTCTAGTGCACAAGTGAAAAACAGTAAAAATCTCAGCAGCTTTCACACCACCATTCATTGTAAATTAATAATACAGGAGCAGACTCTCACATCCTGGATAAATTCATTTAGCCTGAAAGAAAGGGTCCATATCCCCTTAGCTCTCTATCATCTCATGTTAGCACAACTCAGCTATGCTCTTTTAATCAACAAGAGTTATGATACAGTTAAATATCCATCTCATTCCTTATATGAGGAGCTGTCACCTTCTTGCCTACTGCTCCTGGCATTTAACACCCCTCCAGACCTAGTGAGCCTAGAAAAGGGGACACAGAAAAGGCAGAGAGAGGAGGGAGCTCCAAGGTTGCATAAAGAAATGTGAGAAGTAGATCTGGGGGAAAGGGAGAGAACTGGATATACTAATGGGAAAGGGAATGATTTAGAGGACAGGAGACAGAAATCAGCAGAAAAAAGGTCTGGTCTTTCTGCCTGGAGTACAATTTGTTGAGACTGGTCAGGACATCAGACAGGGATTACACAAGATCAGCACCCCCTGGTATGTGGAGATGGAGCAGTTTACCAGCTGTGGGTGCTCTTACAAGTGGGCTGCTGAGCCACAGGGGACAGGAGTTCACAGCTCTCTCTGGCCTGGTGCTGTCCTGTGCTCACATTTCCTTCCACAACCGCCATCCCTTAGTCTCAGTTTTCCCATCCAGACAATGGAGGCAGCCACATTTCTTGTGCAGCATTGCTGTCAAAATGAATTAAGAGGTCCAAAGAGTACTTTGAAATGCAGATATTATGCTCACTGGTTTTAATGCCTCCAAAGCGGTCTCCAGATATCTCTAAATCCTCAGGATATCCCTGATCAATTCCTGTTTTACAGATGAGGAAGCCAAGCAGAGGGACGGATGCTTTAGTCCATCTCTTTTATGTCGGGTTCTGAGGGTCCCCCTGACCTTGCCGTGGCTCAGGTTCCCAGTTGTTGTCCCACAGTGTCCAATCCCCATCCAAAGCCACGTTTTGCTGATGACACAGAACAAGCACCATAGATGCAGAGCCTTCACACCTGGTTACTAACCCCCTATAAAGCTATTTCCTTTGAGAGGTCAATGCCCAGGCTTGAGCTCCCACTCCCTCCACCTGGTGTGACTCACATATTTATGGCATCCACTGTGCCCTGCAGGACACCCCTCCCAGAAAGCTCGGGCACTGTGGGGCTGAGCTGTATTCTCCTTGCCTTTGCAGGTGTACTGGGAAGGAGCAGGACACGGGAGCTTCTAGTCCCCAGGCCTGTGATCAAATTATCTCTCCCTCTGTCACACATCCTAATCATCACAGCTGGCAGTCATGCCAACAATATTAACGCTGCTGAGTAGCTTTCAGTTTTGCAATTAGCAGGGTTTTCTGCTTCCCTCAAATAAAAAATAGGCTTGTACTTCTTAACACTGCATGAACGATACAGATACATTCAAGGCCCGTGTTAGTGCCTTGTTGAGATGAACCGACATTAGAAGTGCTGGAGAGATTTTAAATCTTTTGGAGATTAAAACGGTTACAAAGCTTATTATTTCTAAACGTGTTTATCCTGCCTCTCTTTTTTGTTTGCAAAATTAGGTAAAGCACAGTTTAAATAAACAACTATTGTACTATTAAACATTGATTAAAGAAAAGGATTCCATTTAAATTATTAAATGGTAAGATAAAAAGCATCCCTTCTCTTTTGTACGCTACTTTATTCAGAAGTCAAACTTCTGTAGTCTCACTGAATGCTAATGAGCAGCATAATAATGCACAAGGGCAAGAGGGGGCTGAGTAATTAAAAACAGAGGCCAGAAATCAAAGGGCTTGAAATACACTTACCAAAATAATTCAATTATACATTAGAAACCTGGGATAATCAAGACACATCCCACAGTTTCATTCATCATTATGCCCCAATTTAATATCTCTACTGGTTTGCTGAACACAGGAAGCAGCAACTGGGACTTTCATGTGTGAGGCCTCAGATGAAGAGACAAAGACAACATGCACTTAGGTCCCATCCTCATCACTCTGCACCTTGAAAATGGCTTCACTTGACTGAGTATATTCTCAATTATCTGAGTTAGGGAAATATTTTTGGTCACCAGCTATTTCTGTACTTGTTGAATATTCCTATTTTCTCTGGGTTTGCAATTAATTAATACAAATCTCCACACCCACCGTTTTATCTTCCCTATAAGTCCACCTCCCACCTCTCTCCTTGGCTTCACCTTTTCCTGTGGCTTCAGGCTTTCCTGGTGGTCCACAAAAACCTCTGCCAAGCAAAGCAGTGGGCAGGTTTGTTCAGCAAACCATGTATTTAGCTGGGATGGCATCGTGGGACTCTGAGGTTTCCACGCAACACAAGCTGGGTCAAAAAATCCTGATGTAGCTTTGCAATGTCATCACTTTTATGAGCCAAGGAGTCCCAGAACAGCTTCTAGTCTCCAGGATAGCAAAGGGGACTGTAACATTTTTAGGAAATTCCAGTGGCATGTTATAAAACAAGGAAAAAAGAAAGTTTGATCTCGTTCAGTGACTTTGGAGATCGACAGAGGATTTATGTTATTTTGCCTTGATGCAATAAGCAATGATCAAACTTAGTCCCATTGCACTGGCAACAGCTTAATGGAGGGACCTGTAAGTGATGCATTGTCAAGAACCATGGAAAAATCAGAAGAACTGAACAGGAGGTTCCAGCTGACAAAGGAGAGTACTGTGTTCAAAAAGTTTGCAGATGCACAAATTGTTACCTCAGTTCTGGTACATAATTAAGGCAAAAACAGGGGGAAAATGTTGGAAACAACCCATTTCAGAAAAAAAAACCAAACAAAACAAAACAAAACAGAAATCTCAGCAAACCCAAGACTCAGTTTTCCTCAGCTTCCTGAGGAATGAGTCTCATTGTCTTATTATAATTTTTAAAGATTTAAGCACAGAGACTACTAGTTGTCTCTAATGAGCAATGAAGTCAAACTAAACACTGCTGTGCTCCACGAGGTGAGAGGGGACCATAGGCCAGCACAGGTCACAATATTAAATGGTGACAAAGGGAAACAAGATTCTCAGGTCAGGTTTTCCAAAACTAGGGGTCTTAATTAAAACAAAGGTTATGACTTCAGCAGTTGGGCGCTCTTTAGCACAGTCCCAGCTATTACTGAGCTTTGCTGCATCTTCCACTCAGAACAAAACAAAGGGCTGCACAGGAAGAGCGAGGGAGCTTCAGCCAGTGCATGACAGCAGCTAATGTGGATATCTCCAACTTTTCCCAGGCCTATCAGCCACATCTTCCTCAATCAGAAATAAAGCTCTTTTTGAGATGATTTGGCTTCCCCTCCCCCCAAAAAAAAACCAAAACCAAAAACAAACAAACAAAAAAACCCAAACAAACAAAAAACCAAAAAAAACCAAAAAACAAACAAACAAACAAAAAAAACCCCAAAAACACATTCCCTTGTTAAAAGGATGATCATTAAAACAAGCAAATCAGCCCATAATGTGAGTGGAGCAGTGTTTGCCAAAGGAGGAGAGGGAAATGTGCAAGTTAAGACAGATATAATTTCAACATACAGTGAGTTAGGAGCTCATTTTTTCCAATTTTTTCCCATTTTCCCAATGATGAATTCATTTTTAGAAGAGAAGACACTAACCTGCACATTTCTTGATTTTGCAGAGGGAGTGACTGAAAGGGGGGAGCTGTGCATGGGGGCAGAGCCTGAGCTACACCGGAGACCCACTGCTCAATATTCATTTCTCAAGTTTGTGGTTGAAATACTCTAATAGATATCTTAGTGACATCCTCTTCCGAGAAACAGTCCAGGGCAGTAATTCTGACAGGACAAGTCAGCTGTAATGAATCTTTTTCCTCAGCGCAGATGGGGCCTCGCTTTACTCACATGCATGGCTCCTTCCACTTCCTAAGACTACATGGAGACAAGAGAAAGTAGCTCTGGCCTCTTATCTTACCTGCCTTAAACAATATAGTGGAAATCAATACATGAACTACATTTTCTTTAAATATGCAATTACATGGAATAGATTACAGAAGTGACAAAACCCAGAACAACTCCACAAACACAGAGCTGGGCTCTGATTTCTATCAGTACAAGATGAAAGTTGTGTAGTTGCTCATTTACAGCTCAAAGCTGCGTTATTTTCCCTAACTCAGGCTATATTGGTAGTCATCTGAACTCTGTAAAGCAGAAATATCAAGCCATCTTGATATTCCTTCCCCAGTAAATAACGATTTACAAAGGAGGGGAGGAAATCTCCCTTCCCCTCCCTCTTTCAATTCATTAAGTTCAACTGTGATAACCAGTGAGGCATACAGGAAAGGGTTAGGTATCTCGGCCTCTGAATATTTAATTCAGGACTAAATGTAATGCACAGCATCCTCACTCCCTTGGGAGTTCAGCAGCCAATATGCCAATGAATATATCCTGACAATAGTGATTTTTTTCTGCACTTTGGAGGCATGAGTGACATTTGCTCACCACATATGTTGCATCGGATGCTGAGGTCTACACTTGTGAGAAATTAATCAGAATCCATCTGTTTCCTTCTCATCCTGGACAATTTCATTACAACTTAACCAAAGATTATAGGATTCCCATGTCTGTGTCCCCAGCCCCCAGCCCAGTCTTGGTGTTTCCACACTGAACGATTAAAGCTGCTTAGTTTAAGTAAGGTCAGAATCAATCTTCCTTCCTGCAGGGAAAAGCATAATGCTCATGAGCAGGGTCCAAAATCTGCTCTAAATTACATGTAGGTAAATCCAGAATATCCCTACTGAACCATGGGGGTTTAGATTTATCATGGAGAAGGATGTGGACCTTGATTTTTCAATGCATGTTTCTGGTGGCTGGTTTTGAACGACTTCAGGCTCAAAATGACATAAAGTCAATCACTGCAGGTCCTCTGTTATGTTTTCATTTACCTGCCCAGGTGGTGATCAGAGGGATGACTCAGCCCTTCTGTGGGGCTGGGAGATACTGTACCACTGTTGGGAAAAGTGCTCTGTCTTAAAATACTCCCTGTACTTAAATAGACAAGTTCCTTGCTTACTTCTTATTTACCAGTACTTCCTTCATTCAGTGTAATAGCAAGGGAGAACTGGACGTAAAAATTGCTTGGACTCTGGTTTACCATGCCAAATTTTGCACAATGATGGATGAATATCTTAAAAAGTGGGGTTTTCTGAGAGTTCTTTGGATAAGGCACAAATGGCACAGAAAGCTTCAAAAGCATAGACATCCATGGGAATCTGTTTCCCGATTGCTCGGTGACAGTTGCAGCCAAGTCTGTAAATGTGAGGTTTCTTGAGCGACAGAAAAGCCAAAACCATGAACCCAAAAGTGAGGTTTTCGTTACAGAAACCACGGACACAGAGATGTGGACTGGGATGTCTGGGAAAGCCCAGTAAAGAGGGAAATGAACTCCAGTGATAAGGAGCAGCTGTAGCACCCGGGGTCTACATGTCCGGGAGGCAAAACCTGATACAGGGGATCCAGACTGCACACAGGGATGGCAGGGCCCAAAAACTTTCTGCCACTTACCTATGAGTGCTTTGGCTGCTCAGCCTGTGTACTTTGAGGGTACTTGGAGACACGAGGTTTTCCACCAGCTTCAGCAGTTCCTCCTTGGAACACCTCTTCCAGTCGTGGCTGGTTCCACAGTGCCACTTGAGGTCCAGATCCTGTGCTGAGAGGTGGTAAAGAGCAGGTGCTGGTCCCTCTGAGCACTGAGCTGCTGGGCAGGAACAGCAGGACCCCAACAGGGTTAATGTGGTTGCCCTAAACTAGGCAGACACCCCCCAGCACTGCAGCTTCGTGGGGACCAACCCCAAAACCTGAGCGTGCTGGCAGAAGGAGAGGAAGGAGACAAGCAGGCAAAGCTGTGCAGGGCCGGCCAGAAAAAGCAGCTTTGAAAAAAAGCTTGTGGCAATGAGACCTCGAGCAAAGAAATTCATCCAGCTGTGGGGAGGTGGAAGCTGAAGGCAGATGAGATGTGCAAAGCAAAACACCACTCAGCAGCCTGAGATAGGAACCACACGAAGCTCCCTGACCCCGCTCGGAGCCGCGCTGCCTTCCCCACTTCTCACAGCCATTATTCCAGCTGACTTGCAGATACCCGAAAGTTATTTTTGAAATGAAGGTGCATTCAGATTGGGCTGTCACAGCCTGTCTTTTCAATCAGGAGCTACTTGATCAGATGCTTTTTTTGCTGTAACATAATCACATGATACCAAGGCTTTAAACAGGACCTAGATTCCAGCTCCAGTGATGGATACTTCCTTGCCAGAAAGATATCAACACATTGGGAGATAGCTATAAAAGAAAAGAGAGATCTTGCATAAATTATCTTATGCTATTTATAGACATGGATAGCAGTCTATCCATGGGACCATCTGCTAATCTATGTCCCATGGCAATTAAAGTCAACATTTCACCATATCTTCTCCATCAAGGGCTGAGATTATGCACTGAACTCTTTTTTTGTGCAACACCAACCTTACATCTGTGCTGCTTAGCATCTCTTTCCAACTTTCCATGCCACTTCCCGTATCCACTCTGTGAGTGCCTGCTACAAGAAAGGAAAAACTCAAATGGATTATTTGTATTAATATGTAGTAAAAGGGCCAGTAGGTGACAAAGGCTGTATTTAATCTGTTGGTTCTCAAGAACTTCTCTGTTTCAATAAAAAGAAAACAGACATTATGCACTAAATTAATGAATTTATATATTTGATACAAAGTGATCTTCATACAGCTTAGTCTTTTCAGTGCTCCTTGTTATAAATAAACCACATAGATTTTTAGAAGTGACTTATGATTTTAGACACTATGTTTTTAATCATCCAACCCAGGATGCTTCCAAAAATTATCCAAAACCTGTGAGAAGACCTCTCACAATCTCATTTTCTTCAAGGAAAGCTGGAAACCTAAAATAAATGGCATCCAAACATTTTGCTTTAGAAAACACATAAAGACAAAACCCAACTGTGCTTAATGTATAGTTTATCCATATTATAGATATAGAGAATTTTCTGAAGTAACTTAAAAGCTCGAGTCCTACTGCCTTGTTCTGCATCTTTTTATACACAACACATTTTTATTACTCCATGTAATTTTAATAATTTATACTGGCACCATCACTTTAGCAATTGCATTCACTACATTCAGCAACAGGAATTACTACAAAAGAAAGAAAATACAGAAGATTCGATTAGCAGGAAGATTTGCAGAAAGGCAACCTTACAACAGGGCTCTTGCTCAGGCAAAAGATATTATTTTACAGAAATAATTACAGAAATACACATTTCATGGACACTAACACATTTGGTTAATTTAAAAAAAAAAAAATGAAGGCTTTCTTGGCTAGTGAGTTGACCAGTTACACAAATAAGAACTCAAGCAATTCTTCACCTCTGTCACAGCTGATACCACAAAAAGCTTCTTTTCTTCCGGCTGTGTTGGGATGTGTGTGTGAGAGAAAGAAATGGAGACGTTAAGCAGTGATACCACCAAACATTATCCCACTGTTGGTCTGAAACTTACTGCAGTCACAAGACAATTAGAAGTTATGTGAGCACAGAGCTTTCCACAATTTATGCTGCCTGAGCTGCTCTGTGTGGGAATGATCACGTCCCAGATCTCCCACTCCCCTCCCTCCGGCTTTCCTTTCCATCAAAGGATACAAAAACTCTGGGAATGAAGAGGCTTCACATCCATGACTGTCTTCCCACAGGTCCAAACTCTCTGCTCAAAACCTAAAGGTTATTATTCAAAGTCCTAGAGGAGAAAAATGGTGTAATGCCTTCCCTCAGCATCTAAAAAGACATAACAGACCATTACTGACTACGGATATAAGATACACAGAGTATACCAGGGCATAGATGTAAGTATTTGTGGAGAGGTTTTAAAGCCATTGTTGTCCATTTTTGCACATTAAAACCCACAAAGAGTTTTATTTAGAGCACTAAATCCTTTCATTTCTCTCTGGCTGGATTTTTGACTATTAAAATATTCATCAGGCACTCCAAGAATCTTGATGCCAAGTATTTATTTTATTTTTTATAACCTTTTAAATAGTTTCTTTAAAATACCTTCAGGTGTACACACTGCTCTTTAAAAAACACTGAAAGTAAGAGTTTATTGTAAAACAGCGAGAAATGAGGCATCAGGCACTGCTGAGACCTCAGTACAACAAAGGGGTGGATTCCACGGAATTCAGTGCTAAGGGGAGACAGAAGGGGCATTTTTTCAAAATTGAAAGTTTCCAATGTGAAAATTCAGGTTTCACATAGGAAGATGTAATTTTCTGTTGCCAAATAGTGGGAGGGGTGGAGGGAAGGCTTCTACAAAAGGGGTATTTACGTCAAAATGTCCCATTTGGATTTCCTTTCAGATGGGCAATATTTTTTGTAAGGCAGGTTGCTGGCACTGAGACAAATCACTATTTTCTGTTTGAAAATTTCCCCCTCTTTTGCCTAACAGGAAACCCCTGGCCCTGAAATGATGCTTGCAGGCAGGGGGCTGACACGGCAGTGGTGCTGCTGCTCTCCCTGCAATCCCAGATCCGTGCCTCCCACTTCCTAACACAGCCAAACGGGGAGCTGCTCCCAGCTCCTGCTCCAGGCAGCCTGGGGTCGTCGGTGTGGAGCAGCCCAGGCTGTGTTTGTCAGAGACAATGACAGAGCTGCCCTTCCCGAGGTGAATATTGACTCTTGTTGCCCAGAAGAGCAGTGGATGCCCCATCCCTTGAAGTTCAAGGCCAGGCTGGAGGGGGCTCTGAGCAACCTGGTCTAGTGGAAGGTGACCCTGCCCATGGCAGGGTGGGTTGGAACAAGATGGAAGAACCCAAACCATTCAGTGCTTCTACGATTCATTCTCTGATTCTATGACTGTCGTGCAGTGATGCACAGGGTGTGCCCCTGCAGCCTGCTGGCCCTGCACACTTGGCACAGGGGCAGGAGGGGTCACGTGCCACGGGGATCTCCTGTCCACAGTGATGGGATCTCCTACCCACAGGGGTGGGATGAAGGGCACAGATGCTGCAGCACCATCAGTGGTAGCAGCTGGGCCTGTAGCTCACAAGCTCATCCCAGCACTGGTTTCCTGGCCAAAAGATCAGCAGCGCCACAGAGGCTCAGCCCACCTTGTCCTGTAGCTTTTGGGATGGTGGCAAATCAGGCATATTCTGCTTGGGAAGATGCCTTGGATGGAGCCTCTGACAGAGACCACAGCCAGGGCTGGCTCAGACGCCTTCACACCCCGTGACGTGCTGCTCCTCACCCTGCAGCCTCCTCAGCTAGAGATGCTGAATGTGATCAAATGCAATTTGGCAGCTGTGAAGCTCAGTTACAAACTGCCTGGGAAGAGATTACCTTCGGCTTCCAGAACATTTCTTTTAATCTGAAGAGAAGCAGACACCTCCCCTCTCCTCCCCATGAAGCCTCCGCTTTATGCATGGAGTCAACCTCATTCTCAACACCACATTTTGAACCATTATGTTCCCCTCTGTACTCCCACATGGGATTTAATTTCTTCCATGTGGGAGAAAAAAATATTTTAACTGTCCTTCTTTCTGTTTCTTCTCACAGAGGAAGGAGTCAAAGGGTGAGATGCAAACCTGAAAAATTATACCACACTTTTACCGACTGCTTCGGTACCTCCTCCAACACCACTGTGTCCACCAGGGCTCCTCAGAGGACATGGGTATGTTGCATCTTCAGGTGATTTCTTACAGAATTTGTGCCATTGCTTCTCTGTCCAAAGGGCTTTCATTCTGCATCTATATAAATATAGAAAGCAGAAGATAATGTTTACCACCTGTATTCTCCAAGGAGCAAGGGATGTGCTCGTACATAGTTATTCCACCTGTCTTGTTTTCTCTCCCAGACACCAAGATTAATGAAAAAAGGCAAGTAAGACTGCATTTGTAGACACTGACTACATGATTACTGAACACAGAGCTTAACACTGAACGTCTGGGTCATTTAAAAGGTGACATGCATTTGTGAGGAAACACATTTAGTTTATTTATGGACAAGAGAGGGACACAGTGGATCCACTACATCATAGGCTCCCCAAGCAAAACGCTCCAGTCAAGGCAGAGTAAGTGAAGATATCCCACAACTGGGGAGGAAGCTTACTCTTTTTCAACAAATTGCTGGTTCTCTGGCATATTAGCTATCATTAATGGATTAAATAACTTTTACTCCAACATGACCTGCTATTTCCACAAACAAGTCTCTTACCTTTACCACATTTATTTCCCACGAACTCTTTGATTTTCATTTAATGTCTACCTAAAAGGCTAAGGACTCAGGCACTCCACTCAGTTGCACTGACATTATCTTTTAATTAGCAGAGGTCACTTAATGCTTTTAGTACAATCAACAGTTGCTTTCTTTCCTTGATCAACTACAAGAGCATCACGGTTAATGCAGACTGATTAAAACCTGAAAATCCTTTAGCATAGAAGTATCTCAGGACAAGTATAATCAAGCTATTGCACATAGATCATTTTCCTTGACAGCTTTGATTGCAGCACCACCAGGAAGAACAATCCAGCACCTGTGGGTAAATGGCTTCTCTTACACTGTGGGTCTCACCAGAGACCTGAAAAAGCCATAGGTGAACTTAATCCCCAGGACCACCTCCAGCTGCATGTGTTTGACATCCATGGAGTGTTTCCAAAACCTTGCCTCAGAAGAGAGAAAACTAAAGTTAGGTCTCACATATGATTGATAAGTGATAAGTAAAGTTCACGCTGGAGAGATTTACACAGCTCCCTGCTTGGCATTGCAGCTGAAAGCACATATAAAAAAATTGGGACCCATCATTTAAAGTCTTGCAAGTATAAATCAGTCTCCTCACACTTAGATGAAGCTGGGATCCTTCCCTAATTTCAGCAAAGACCTATTGGGTGTTTGGTGGGGAGAGATTCGTCTGAAGTGAACGAGTTTTTTGGGGGTAGGGACTATGTTCAGTTCAAGACAGTGGCAAATCTTCTACTTCAGAGTCACCTGCCCTGTTAAGAGACAGATTTAAAAGCTAGAGGCAAACAGACTGGGCTACTGTCTCCAATGCCTAATAATATTGTTAATCCTTATCCTTTTGACCCATGCACAAAGAAAATTATTCCAGGAGACCAATGGTAACCACTCCTTTATAATCCCTGTATTATATCTGCTACAGAGGTTGCAAAGTCAGTAAAATGAGAAGAGCTCTTACCATGCCTGTTATAAATTAACAAAGGCTTTTAATCTTGGTAACTTTTTATTGCTAGACAAGGAGCATATGACAGAACACATATCACAAACAACAAAACCAGGATGAACCAGACCAAAAAAAAAAATAATAAAATAGAGCAAGCATGTCCTTTTAAAAAACAATTATATAGAGCTCCCTTGGAATGGCCATATACATCCCCAGCCCAGCCGCTTTCATCTCCTCCGCTGCATTTAGGTTATGAAAGGATTTAGTTTCCCAAGAAAAGAATTTGAGACACAAGGAAGGCAGGGCAATTTTAAATTAAACAGCATGACTATGGTAACATCTGCAATAGATTGGATGCCCTAAACACAGTGCAGGAGAGATCTGTTGCCTTATCTACGGTTTGGTAAATAATTTCTCCTACCTCAAGGGTCATTACATCTTCAGCTCTTTCTGTCATTTGTGATTCCACTGAGAGGCTGAAGAATAAAGTCTCTACAGGTGCTCATGGTGCAAGTGAGCAGCTATAAATAACATCCCAGCGTTCGGCTGCGCGGGATATAAAAACCTCATTCGCTTCCTGACGTCCCTTCATTAGACACCAACTTTCAGCCCTACAGATCTCAGCATCTCCTGACATCAAATTTGGCAGGTGGTCACTAAGCAGAAATATGAGCCATTAGGGAAAAGGTTTTCTTTCACCCCACGTCCCCAAAGCTCTACGGTGCTCTCCTGAGAGAAATGGGATCTGGAATGGGGGGAAATCCTGCCAAGTGGCACATTCCCAAACTGGTGATTCAGCACAAAAACCTTCCTCTTCAGTCCTAGAGTCTGAACCCGTTAGGTGGGGGATAACATCCCACGAGGAGGGAGCAGATCCCCAGTGTGGGGATGCACTCACATCTCTCCCCAGCTGCTGCCAGGTGTTTGAGCATGAGATTCCCTCAGAACCACCCTGAGCTGCCCTGAGAGCTGCAGCTACGGCTCCACTGCAGGCTGAGGTGTGTGAAAATAACCCCCTCAGTCTGTGGCTGGAGACTGTTTCTATTACTGGGGATGAGATTTAAGACTGGGGCTGGTGCAGCAGCATCTCCCTGCTGGTCCCCAGGGAGACGTGGGCTCAGCACTGCCTGTGGAAGGTACCGGCACAAAAAGGAGCTCAAGCACAAGGGCTGTGAGGGAATCTCATTGTATGGGTGCTGGTTTTTGGACAGTGTCAAAAAATTCTCTTAATTAAAGAGAAGAGGGAAAATCAAAATTTCATGTACAAGGTATTAAAACTAAAAGAGCTGAGGAGAAGGTGAAGGGGCACTTAGATCAGGCAGGCAGAGCTAGACACGTAAGCGATGCACAGAGGACCTCATGGGACAAGGTTAGGACAGAAGTGACAGCTGGTCTGAAGAAATAGCATTTTAAGATCCAAAACCCTGTCAGGAAAACCCAACCGCGCGGCCGATAGAGAAGTTCAATAAAAAATGGGCAGGCAGGAAGAGGACACAAGGTACATAAATACATGCTTATTCAATAAAGCAAGAAATGGAACAGCAAAATTGAGCAAACAAGGCTGCCCGGTGGCAGGAGACAGCCTGATTTATTTGCCTTGCTGAAACACGGCAGCGTGGAAAACACAGCGGGGAAACTGTGTTGTCTCGGTAGGAATTATTCAGCAAAGGAGGGTTTAGGTCATGGCTGGAGCACCACAAAGAGCCTCTGGAAGCCAAGTTTCCACAGGAAGAAAAATCACACCGACGATGCATAATTGATGCAGACGTACCAGGAGCGTTGAACGCTCTGGGGACGGAGAGGAAAATTATTTAAAAGAAAAAGAAAAATCAACAAACAGTTAATAATAAAGCAGTAGTGACTTCTAATTACCTGTACACAACTGATTACAGCCCATGCCACAGTGACAAGCTGTTTCTTAGCAACTCAGAGGCGGCTTTTGGAAGGGCTCCTTCCAGGGAGGGAAGCTCCCATCTCCAGGGGAACAAAGTTCAGCAGTAAATTCTGCCTGGACCATCTGGTTTTAGGGCCTGTGGGGCATTGTAGTGAAGTATTCTATCTCCTATAGGAAGAGAGCACACACCAAAAAAAAAAAACAACAACCCACAACCATTTGGGAACATGGACAGGAATCAAGCAGTCCTGTAAAGGAGGATATTCAAACCCTGGACTTGGCATGGGGGACACCCAGGAGTTTCTGGCAGAAGGGAGGTGCAGCATCTCCTGAGTCAGCAGCACAGGGGAAAGTGCAAATTCTCAGGGCCAGATGGCTTCACCCAAAATCTCTGCAAGGAGAGAGCAATTGAGCCTCTAGCACGGAGATCCCTTCCCGTTCACATCAGGTGTCCCCCTTCTTCAGGAAATGCTCAAGACAAATCCATTTCCCCGTCATGACTTTTTTTAACTCGCTGAGGAAGTTGATTACTTTGAGAAGTCAGTAAGTTACACACACCTTGGTGAACAACGTATTTCTGTAGAGAAAACTGCACGTTTCCACATGCAAATCTGAAAAATAATAAGGGAAACTCACATATAAATCATATGATATTTGAAAACTTCTCAGGAAAAGGCGCTGGAAGGGTTTGTTGATGAGCTGAAGTGTCCAGGAGAGAGGGAATATTTCCATGGCTCAAGAACTGGTTAAGATACAGGCATAGGTGGTTAATTTTTAAGAGGATCAAAGAACTGCATCACCGTTGATGTTTAATAAATTAATGAGCTGGAAAAGCACACAAAGAATAAATGTCAAATACCAGAGAGAAGCTAGGAAAACTCCAGGGGCTCAGGAAATCTGCATGAGCAGACACACAGAAAAATAAACACACCCAGAGCACGATGCAGCCCTACTGCATAGACATGAGGATTTAAATTCACTGGAAATTGTTTCCAATAATAATTAATAGTGAAAAAGAACAAAATTAACTGGAGCTGCCTACAACAGCCCTGCCAAAACTTTTCTCTGTGGAGTGCTGGCTGGGAGAGTGGCTGGAAGGAGCAATGTTCCCATGTTCAGTGACATCAGACCCCACCTCTGACACAACCTCAGTGCCACTGAAATCCCAGGAGGGGCGAGTTGTGGATTTCAGTGAGGGCCCCATCTGAGTCCTATATCTCAGACTGATGGCAAAAATTCAAAGCATAAAAAAAAAAACAAAACACCAAAAATAAGCAGTCTGAGCCTGATTAACTCCCAGAGTAACTGAATATACTGGATATAAATTGACACTTTACTCCAGGGAGAGAAACTTGAGATGTCTTCTTCATAAAGAGAAAAAGGAAACAAAATTTTTAAAATAGAAGAATGTAGATGGCCAGAATTTAAAAAGTGGTGGAAAGATAAGCTGGGGGGACAAAAAAAGCTGCATGAAACGTGCTGTAATTGCCTCACAAGTCAGCGTCCAGCAAGACTTTACCCATGGTGGGATTTGCACGAGGATCTACACAGAATCCACAGTCACATTCCTTTTTACCCTTCCTCATCTAAATGTTCCAAGCATAAAATTTGATAAGCAGGTCACTGTACTGCTGCATTCAGGAGTAACCTTTCTCACACAGCAGTGCTCTGACGTGCATTGCAATGCAAATATTCTCATGAAAGATGCTTTAATAAACCACTCTATTAAAAATAATCTGCCAGCAGAGGAGTATTGACTGTGCAAATATGATATTGGAGAGCTGGGAGAAAGTAAATATGAGAACAAGTAAACGTTACTTGGTCAGGAGGGGGCAAACCCCAAAAGCCCTAGAAATAAGTAAATTGTTTATTTTTTCAAAATAAAGGCAAAAATATTTAGCCACGTGCTGAGTCAGTGGGATCTGGGAGGTCCTCAGCCAAGTCCTTTCTGCTGAGAACAAGCTCCTGCCAGGCAAACAGGGATTGTGCTTCCTCCTGTTGTCCCCAAAGTGACAACAACATCCTCAACTGATGTTATTGCACAAAGCTAATATTAAATGCTTTCAAATATGATTAACAAAATGCAACTTACATTAAATGACCAGAAAGCTGTCAGTTTTGGTTTTCAGTCCTAGGCTTTCTCATGAGTTCCTAACTCAAAAGGAAAACATTGTGGCTATTAAGTAAGCAAAGATTGATTTATTACACAACATTCAGAAATGTTTTCTTTGAAGCATTAACAGGTTATTTAAATGTATTAACAGGTCAAATAGTTCCGACTTTTTCTTTGGTTGGAATGTTAAAAACACTCAATTGTCAATATCCAGGGCAGTTTTGCAACCAAGGGCATAAGCAGGAGGTTTGGAGCAGTTGTGTTCCTCTTAATTTACTTAACCTTTTTTTGTTGTTGTTAAATTAAGGGGTTTAATATTCTGCACTGAACCAACTATCCCGCTCTCTTTTGTTAGGGAAAAGCAGGGCTACAACCATGACGCCTTCCGGACCCCCCGTTCCCGGATGCAGACCCGCCTCGCAGACGCTGCACATGGAATCTGGGGGGGTGGAATGGCACATCTGGCAGAGGTCCAAGCACCATACCCAGGGAGCAAACAGGCTGCTGCAAGAATTCCAATCAAAGCATCGCTCAGGCTTCGCAATGTGCAGACACGTTTCTCAGCCGCAAACGCTCCTGTTGACAGTTACCCAACTTTGTAATTAATGACGAGACAGGGAATACTTTGTGCTCCAGGTGCACTTCCACCAAAGGGATGCCCTGCATCTCACCCACGCTAACTCAGCTGCTGCTGCAGGAGGGGCTGTGACAGTGAAATGGATTTTCATGGAGTCCCGGGAGTGGGACTCCAGGTCCCAGCAGGAGCGGGGGTTCCCACCCAGCTGTCTGGGTGCTGAGAGCTGCAGTGTCCCGTTCTCTGAAGTGCCACTGAGCCACTTTCTCTCTCAGAAGAGCTCCCAGGCTTCAAAGCAACACACATTCAAGCATCACTTCAGCACATATTCGAGTGCTTTGCTGGAGCTGCAGCGCTCGAGCTCTGGCTGCCCAATTCCTTTTGCTGCCAAGCCCTCTGCTCCTCACCGAGCAGGAGAGCTGGCGTGGGCACAGGAGGCGAGGGCTGGAGGATCAGCATCCCACCCACCCTGCCCCTTCCCTGCTGGATAGCCACCGACAGGGATACACAAATAACTGGTAACATTAAGGCACTGGGGAGGAGGGTATTTTGTAAAGCAGAACGCAGGCTGCTTAAATAATGAATTAAGAGGCATCAAAAATGCGTATGTAAAAGGACAGAGGGGGAAGGTTTGATATTTTAGACTATGCTAGACCACAATGAATAAATTATAAGAAAGGCTGAATACTTTACTAAGTATAAAGACGTCTAGCAAAAGAAAAGTTCTTACTCTTCTCATCCCCCACTGGGTCCCAAATGATGACAGAGCTGAGAGGGCTCAGCTGGTCTGTGAGGGTTTTTTTCCATGTACATTTTCATCTGGACCGAGGCATTTCTATTTAACAGCATCCACCCGTCTTTAAGCCTTTCACACCAGAGACAGCCTCGCTTATTTTTCTGACGCCGCTGAAGTTCTCCCAGTCATAACAAACTAAGAACACCCAGTCAGTTTGACAAAGATGAAGTGATAGGTAGGAGGCACATTTCATTACGCTATCAAGGCTCCGGCGCGGTAATTGGTGAGGAAACAATTCGGAGCTGTCAGCTCGGCACACACGCCTTTGTGCTGATGGATGCTCAGAGCCCTTGATGGGGTAATGAATGATGTCCAGTGTGGTCACCACTGCCCTCTTACTGGTGCCAGGATCCTCACAGAGCCCTGACCAGAGTGACCATCCCTCCCCACCCCGGGCACAGCCGCCTCCTGCACGTCCCAAGCACCAGGGCAGGTTACCACACCTGACACATCACCATGATGAGCATTTTAATTACCTCCAAGATGCAAAAAAATCAAATGCCAAACAGGGATAACACCTGCTGTGGTCTCCACCAGAGCTGCCCACACTTCACTGAGTGTTCAGGATCTGTCCAAGCTCCTCACCTGACACAGATCTGTGGAGAATGGCACAGAGATGCCAAGTTGTACCAGTCAGTTATTGACCTTCACTGTCCTCACCCTGCACCACTGAAAACAAAATGACAGTTTTGAGGTTTCTTCACACATGGGGACCTGATTAAACCCAATTCAACCATCAAAGCTGAGGATGGATGTAATGCTCTTGTGTCACATGTGCCCTCCTTCAGTGCTTCCATCATATTGCAAAACTCACCTGCTTTCCACCCTTCTTGCACGACAGTTCAAACAATTACTACCCTATATTAACATTTAAAGCTTATTTTTACTTTGCTCAGCTGTTGAAAGCTGTGGATCAGATGTGAGGCAGGGAAATCATCTCCACTGGCTTTAACCAATGTGCAGGGACAAGGCCAGACACCACAGCCCTCCCTGAGTCTGCCCAAAGCTTCCCAAACCTGCAAAGAGAAGTCAATCAACTCCCTTTTAAAGACCAACTATGGAACTGGAAAGTTTAGAAAGGGGGAAATCTACAAAACCAACCTATTTTTCTTTAAAAAAACAAATGTCTTCATGGTAATTGCTTTTTTTTATAAACCGAATAACAACTCCACCATTTTCCAGTATTTTCTAACTGTTTTCCAAGTGTCAGTGGTTTATATTTTAACGACACCAGGTGCATATGCACACACACACACACTCCAGTGCACTACATGGGACAAGTAATTAGGTAGAGGAAGGTGCAGGATATATGGTGTGACTGGGCAATGTGCTGCCTAAGTGGAAATCAAGATTTTGCAGCAAAACAGGAATTTCATTAACTACTAAACAAAAACAATTCAGTAAAAAGTGTTTTTAGAACAAAATGAGAAGCAGCATTTTGCAACAAAAGATTAACTGAAAATTTTTGCTGAACTGAAAAACAAACTGAAATTATTTTCCAACACCAACTAAGTTGCTTAAAGAAAACCCGGAGAAAAATATACCAATATTATAGCAGCTGAATCATCCTGGGCTAAAAGCTAAAATCTCCCTGGATTAATTTCTTCTGCAGGTATTTCCTTCTGCAAACAGGAAGGTGGAAAACAAAATCGTGACTGCAGGAGCGGTTGCTTTGTTGTGCTCCTCTGTGAGCGGCTTCTGCATCCGAAATGAGATTCCCCTCGAACGTTGGAAAGGGCTCTAGTGACACCTACTGCACTCTGCCACAATAGGTAGGGAACGCTCGCCTGCCTTACCTGGAAATCGGGCGTCCCTCCGAGGCAAAAGGCATTTCCAGTCTGCAGAGAGCCCTGGGACCAGCAGGACACCGGGCTGGCACCTCCCAGCAGGGCACTGGGTGCCAGTGGGCTCTCCTGAAGGATGCGCTGAAACAGCCACGGCACTGCCGGGGAGCACGTGAGCACAGAAAGCAGATTTCAAGTGCTGAGCTGGCATTAACCAGCATGAAAACAGAGAACCATTTAGGTTAGAAAAGGCCTTTTAGGTCACTGAGTCCAACCATTAACCCAGCACTGCCAAGGCCACCACTAAAACGTCTCCAAGTGCCACATCTACACATCTTTTAAATACCCACAGGGATGGTGACTCCACCACTTCCCTGGGCAGGCTGTGCCAGTGCTTGACAACTATTTAGGTGAAGCAATTTTCCCTAATATCCAATATAAAACCTCTTCTGGTGCAACTTGAGACCATTTCCTCTCATCCTGGAAGCAGAGCCCAACTCCCACCTGGCTCCCCTCTCCTGTCAGGGAGTTGCAGAGAGCCAGAAGGTCCCCCCTGAGCCCCCTTTTCCCCAGGCTGTACCAGTGATGTCTGGTTTGGTAAGAGTTCATTTTTTCCCACATGTTGTCTTTACTGAGAGCATTTTGTATTCAACAGCAACATTATTATCAGGACAAACTGGAAAATAACGGATCCATGCTGAACTTTTGCTTTTCAAATCACGACTGAACGTCATCTTTTCTTCAGTTTTCAACAAATCTGACTCTCAAAGACCTGGTAACCAGAATTAATATTCCTGACACTGCTTTGTTCCCAAGTGATGGGGAGCTGAGCTCCAGACAATTGATTTGTCACCCACTACTCAAAAGCTTTATAGACTTTATGTACTACATTAATAACACTTCTCTAAAGGCCCAAACCAGATCTGATTTTAAAAAAATACCCAAGGTAAAGAACAATGCCATTGTAGAAGTTATACATACTCAAAATAAATTTATTCTCTGTAACAGTGTCATTTTTCCTTTTTGCTACTTCTCCTTTTTGATTTGCCATGGAATGATTGGAAGGGGAAGGGAAACCAAGAAAACATAAATGAAATTAAGATACAGTTTGCAATTTGAGTTTTATTCACTTATCCAGAAGACAATGGTAATAACTGAAATAGTTAATATTATGTATATTTATATATTACTGTATTTTATTTATATATAAAGGTTATTTTGCATTTATATTATATTTTTATATTATAAAAATACTTCACTTTTCTAAGAGAGGACAACAGCCAATTAAACTATACATCTGTGAATGTGCTGTCAGGTCTATCCAACTGTGGCGACCACCCCCGGCCAGAACAAGAATTCATGAATGAACACCAAAAAGACCAGCTTCTGTGACCATTTCAGGGCCAAAGCTGGAGAGTATTTAATAGCAGTTCATTTATTTCAGACAAAAAGCCCAATCCATGAGAAATGTGTGTTCAGAGAAAGTAAGAGCGCAACTTGAGGCAAACATTGCAAATTGAAACAATTACTCAATGTTGAAATCAAACATTTTACCCTTCTGAGCACACAAAAAGCTCTCAAGGAGAACGTTTCCTTCCGTTTTTCTCCTTAAAAAAATACAAGATTAAGAAACATTCTAAACCCTGAGTTATCTCATTAATGGTACTGGTAAGATTAACAGAAAAATTAAATAATTCTATTATTATTTAACTGCTTTTAAAAATTTATTACTTTAATATTTATAATTGTACTCTTAAGATTAATAATCCTGATTTGCCACCTTCCCACAACAAACCATTTCTCACACTTACCCAACTTCTGCAGAACTTCCCAAAGAAAAAACCTGAAATTACACCTTGAAGCCTTCTGAAGTAAAAAAGAAAGACATCACGTGCATCCATAAATTATTTTTTATTTCAAATCCAGCCCCCAGTTTACACTGTACATGAGACACAGGCAATCCCATAAGTGTTCAGGATTGGCAACGTCATGTGAAGTCCCAAAATGAAATTCATCACGCTGATGCCAATGTGCCAGTTAAAAACAGACTCTAAACTTGGGTAAACTGGAGAGCAAAACAAACAAACAAAAATCAGAAATAGCAAGGAACAAGATTTCCATAGTCTGTTAGGAAAACATAATCCAGAGTTATATCCTGCCTAAAGAACAACAGGCCCAAAAGCCTCATGGATTCCTTCAAATTCCAGCTTCCAGACAGCCAGAGATGGCCCAGACCCTCTGGAAGAAAGCCACAAGCCAGATCTTTGCTGTTGTCCAAACTCTCTCAGGATTTATTGGCAAAACCCCATTAATCCAACCAAGCCTGTTCTGCTGCCAAGATAATTTTGTGACTATTTGTAGAGTTAATCAACAAAGCCAGTATTTTCATCCCAGCAATATTAAGCCATAAAGGCTGAATAATGTCCTGGCCATCAACTGTTGATGCTGCACTCAAATTTGCTGAAACTGGTGAACGTTGGCAGGATATTTTGCCCTTGGATTAAGTCCCTGCAGCCTCTCCTCCATGCATATGTTCAACCATTTGTTTTAGTGATCACTTGAAAGAGCAGCTCCTCATTAGCTGCTTCTACACAGACTCAAGCACATGCCTGCACTCACACACTGCCTTCAGCAGCATCACCTGCACCATTAAACATATACAACTACTTTCACAAACCAGTCTTCAAAAGCCTGGCACCAAAGCCATCAGTGCAGGATGGCAGCATTACCTCTAAATGATCCCCAGATGAAGAGATCCGAGTATCACTTTGGATCTCAGAATATCAGGCTGTCATGGAGGAGAAAGCAGAGACATGTGACTCCATGCAATTAATAATATTTAAAACATTTGCCTCTAAAACTTGGCAAACTATGACAATTTTTTTTTTATTAAAAAGCTTTATATTAAAAAACTCTCATGTGTATTTCATAATTAAATGTCTTCTTTATTTTGACTTGATTTCATTCAAACTCAAGCATTTTACCAACTTAAGTTTCATGCATTTTTTTCCTTTAAAAATCCCACAAGGTAAAAAACCCACACAGACACAAATACAGGAAATTGTATTTCTCGAGGGCTTTTTTCTTTTTCTCCATATGTCAAAAAGTGCAATTTTGCTTCTGTGGTTCTTTAAAGTGAAACAGTTTTCTCCCTCAGTAAAACAACACACTACAGGAAGAATTGCACCAGATACACAAGATATACAAAGGTCTCAGCTCTATCCAGCTTTCCCTATGCACTGCTTAAGGTCATGAGAGATCTATATGGAAATTGTGCTTACAGGAACTCATCCCTCCCAGTACAGCCAGGTCAGTAAATGCACCTACACTCTGTGGAATTGCCTACAACTGCTGGAGAAGGGAAGTCAATAACATCTACAATTAGACCAGTGAAATGTTTACATTCACTGGAACTCTCCTGCTTTTCCATACAAATGTGTGCTCTGCCTCGTGCCACCAGCACTGCATGGCTGAACTGCAAGTCTAGCACAGGAACACATTCCCCAAAAAATCTATAATTTAACATAAAACTCTGGTTTTTATCTCACTGACTTGATTCTTTCACACATCCTTCTGGATCCACTTAAGAGAACACAACTACTCCCTTTTTTTTCCCCACCAGCACAAACATGTCAGCCCTGGTCGAGGGGGGCAATTTCATAAAGAACTCAGCTTTGGCTTAGTATTTCCTTCACTGGAAACAGTGAACTGTGCTACTGGCTTTGGGAAGGTTTTAAGAAGTTTTCTAGATTGACTCTTCAACATTTTTAGGAAATAAGAATATTAACAAATACTCTTTTAATGACTCCAAGGTTCCTCATGAATTCCTTTCCTTTCAGCTGCAGCTGAAAGACACTGTACACATTTTATCATTTGTCATAAAAAAATAGAAGTCCATTCCCTTTATCATCCTCAAAAAGACTCAAGTTTTATTCCAATTTGATCAAGTTTTCCAATGCAACATGCTGGTTTATGTGAAAAAGTAGGAAACACCCAGTTTACCTGAAGCTTTAAGTATTCAATCAGGAAAAGATTGCCCTGCTCTGAGACAGAAGTCTGACTGAACCTACTGACCCGTTATATTTGAGCACTTAAAACTAAAGTGAGAGGAATCAAAGCTTATATTTAAATGTAAAAACAAAAGACTGTGCTCTCTAATGTGAAAATGTTTCTAAACTTAAAATAGGGAGTTGCCAGAGTCTCTTGACACTGTATCTACCCCAGAAAACCTTACATGAAATGGATGGACATATCTTTGTATAAAGATGAGTATTTCAGAATTTGGAATGCAAAAATACAGTGCAAAAAGAGTCCTGAAAAATAGAGGTACGATGCTAAGGAGTGGTCTGACAAATTAAAGACGGGTTATTTCCCTCGTAGAAGTTTACACATTTTACAACAGCACTTTGCTTCCTGTTGTTACAGTATTTTTATGGAGCATTATGAGGATGGATAAGGAGCTGGCTGTGTGGCTGCACTCAGAGTTGTGGTCAATGACTTGATGTCCAAAAGGAGATCAGTGACCTGCTGGAGCGAGTCCAGAGGAGGGACACGCAGATGATCCGAGGGCTGGAGCCCCTCTGCTCTGGAGACAGGCTGGGAGAGCTGGGGACATCCAGCCTGGAGAAGAAAAGGCTCTGGGGAGACCTTAGAGCTCCTTCTAGTGCCTAAAGGGGCTACAAAAAAGCTGGAGAGGGACTTTGGACAAGGGTGTGGAGTGACAGGACAAGGGGGAATGGCTTCGAAATGAAAGAGAGCAGGTTTAGATTAAATACAAGGAAAAAATTCTTCCCTGTGAGGCTGGTGAGGCCCTGGCACAGGTTACCCAGAGAAGCTGTGGCTGGCCCCCCCCGGAAGTGTTCAAGGCCAGGTTGGATGGGGCTCTGAGCAACTTGGTCTAGTGGAAGGTGTCCCTACCCAGGGGAGGGGTTTGGAACTGGATGATCTTTAAGGTCCCTTCCAACCCAGGCCATTCCGTGATTATTTAAAAACAGTATTTCAGTCAGAAATCTAATTTAGAATTCATCATGTTTTACCCTAAATGGCCACTTGGAATGCTGTGAAACATGATTTGCAGCCAGAAGCACCAAGTACATAAATTCTTCTACATCAAAGGAGTAGTTTGTAAATTTTGGATGTTCTCCCAGTGTTGGGTGGTGTCCCTAGAAAAACGAGATAAGGAATTTTAGACAGAAAAAAAAAATCAATGCATCTTTATTCAAAAATGCAAAAAAAAATATTGAAAATATGCCATTTTAATTTATTCTTTCTGATCCACTGATCTGCTCTGAGGCAAAAGAATCAGCAAAGTAACTGCAGAACAGCAGTGCTATGGATGGCTTGGATTAATGGCAAATTAATTTAATTTCTCTTCTTCCCTCAGCCATTAACATGAAATAATTTCGTTATCACATCAGGGGAGTTAATTTGGTCTAAAGAATGAAAACTGTATTTCAAATACCAGAACACAGATAGGTTAAGCAAGATAACCCTAAAATGCTTCAGTTAGAGCACTTCACCCTCCCAGCAGTGACCATCATTACCCGATCCTGAGGGAATACTTTATTCCTTTTCCTCCAAGTGATGTAATGAATCCCTCTCAGCCTTGCCAAATCCAGGTAACAACGTTCATCTTCACAATTGTATCTAAGGACAGGCATAAAAAAACATATTTACCTACACAGACTGTGCCAAAGGATGAAACAGGAAAAAATTCTGCAAGTTGCAACATGTTTTTCAGTTCTAAGGCAACAAAACCGTGGACAAATTTCTGCTCAACTGAAAACAACTGGCCTAGGAGGCAGTTTGAGGAACATCTGCATGTCAGGCATGTCCTTGTCCAGCTGCAGCAGCTCTTGGACATGTGAAAAAAACCTCTGGGTTTCTGAACTTTACCTGGAGACTGGACAAAATACTCTCAAGCCAAGACTAGGCTGCCAAACACCAGCTCTGCAGCCTTCCCACAGCAAAATTTCCCAGGATGGAGAATTCAGTGCTCTTCTGACAAGTATTCTGCATTTTTGTTCAGTTCTGTAGAACTGGAGTGTCTGTTAATACCCGTACTTCGTGACAAAATACATTTAAAAGGAAGCTACGAGAGGAATCTCAGCAAAACAGAATGACACAGGGCTGACCTTGGCCAGCACACTGGTGCTCATGTTCTGAGCACAAAAAGGGATAAAAAAACCTTCAGGGGATCTCTAACACCCTTGGACATGCACTTGATGTAATCAATTTACCTGGGTCACCAAAACACCCTTAGATCCCAGGCACACCTGCAGGATCTGAGCAGTGAAGTTTTCCCAATGTTTGCCATTTCCTCCAAGAAATTTCTGCATTTTATTTCTACCATGGTATATTAGGAAATCACAGACTAAACCTGTATGATGTAATTACACTACATTTTATAATGAAGGCTTCCTCTCTTTCAATACCCAGAAGAGGAGGCTGCCAAAAATTAAGTATAAACAAGGATGCAAGACAGACATTCATGGTCAAATACTAGCAAGGGAGAGGTTTCATTAACACATAGCAACAGACATGAGCAGTTGTGTACAATAGAGGGGAAAGACAGACAGACTTACAGCTCAAAAACAACAGCCCAGTCTGGTAGAAAGAGCAAATGGGTCAGTCCAGCTCCGTGCATCCCGATGAATATATCAGAGTTGTGGGTAATTCTCAATTGCTCCGAAAATTCAAGTTCCCTGCAGACAACACAACACAACTGGTCATGTGGCAGGTCTATCCACAGCAGTAAGGATCACATTGAGAAAGCACAAAATTAGCTTAAGGGAATAGAGAAAGACAGAACTGATTTTTCAAGGAAGAATACTAAGAATCACAAATGCTGCAGCCAGCAATAACTCAGCATGGAACTCGAAATGCAGGCAGGTTTCAAAACTTCACAAGGATCTCTTTCAAAAATATTTTCTTTCAAGTTAAAGTTTTTGTAAGTTTGCGGTTTTCTTTTTATTTGTCTTTAAAATAAATTACATCACTTCCTTAAAAAAAGAAAACCAAACCAGAAAAAAAAAACACACCTGAAAATCCAACATTAAAGACTTAAAACTGTTTCTGAACTGTATTCAATGTGATACTGAAGTACACAAATAAACTTCCTCACATTGTCTCTGTTTTGGTCAGAACACTGGTCTCCCACTATTGTTTCAGTATCCCACTCTTCCTGCATGATCCATGGAAGCACCAGTGAGTACATGGAGCTGTTGCCATTTGGCACAGGTATGCACTATTTGGGAACCTTTCCTTCAATCCATTTCTTACTGGCACAGTGCCTGCTACACCTGGCACCCCAAACTGACCTCAAGTGGTGTCTCCGGGGGCCACCAGAGTGTTAAATAAGGAGAGTTATTATTCCTTACTAAGCTAAGGGTCACATAAAATAAGGCACTGGCATCATACAAGAGAAATCCCTGTTGACCTACAGTTTCTGCAGGGCATTAGCAAATGTAAAAGGGTGATGGGAACACAGCTGGTTTGGGGAGAAGGGATGAAACAGAAAGAAAAGTGATTTCAAAACTTGTTCGTTGTGTAATAGCTTTAATCTGAACCTGCTGCTCTAGAGATTCAGTCCTAAGCAGAGCATCATAGAACAGGAGGGCTCGACTAGCTCACCCACCACTCCCTCAGTAACACTCTTCCTTCCCAGTCCTTGGATTTTGCACAGGTTGGACAGGAGGACAGACACAGCCCTGCCTGCAAACAGCTTCCCCAGCCACAGGCAGCACACACCAGATTCTTCCACCAACTTACGTACTTGTATTTGTAGTCCACCACCTTGACCTCCAACGTTGATACTGTTTTCAAAGCATTCACGAGCTGAGGAGGAGAATAAAAAGACAATGATTTGGTGTTCTCCTTCAATTAATTGCTCCCCTGCACTCCTGACCACTTCACACACTTCTCCTCCCCACCAGGGAATTGGTAACTAGAAAGATTTTCAAAAATCCATTACTAGGTCAGACTCTTACTGACATGAGAAGTGAAAACAGGTTAGACCTGGGCTTCAGAACTAAAGGGCTTTTGGAGAGTCTCCAATCCATAGCCAGCAGTAGAGGGAGAAAGAGTCAAGCATTTTCTTTTACAGAAGTATGGTAGAAATAAAACTAACTTCTCCCTTTGTCATGTGCACTTGACCAGAACTCACACTACATGCAGCAGTGAGTCATGAACTGAGGACAGCCCAGCAGATAAAGCACAAATCCTTTGTTCTGTCTGTTCTGTCACTGAGCTACTGCATCACACAAACCTCAGCTTCTCCCTAAATAAGGTGGGGATGATAATCCCAATTCATTTTTGTCAGGCACTAAACAGCAGGAATGAAAACAGGTGTGAAAATATTAAATATGACCATTTGACCACAAAAGAGGCTACACTGTAAGTCCAGTAAGTTGAATGATTCGAAAACATGAATCAATATGAGAATTCATTAAGTTTTGAGTGCACATACTCAAGTACAATGGCTTATGCATTTCAATCTGCAGACATTACAAAGGGTTTTGTTAGACTTCAGCACTGAGGATGCTGTAAATAAAAGAAATAATCTGAAAGCGAAGTAATTTAATTTTATTAGAAGCTCTGCAGTGTGTTTGCTGAGAGGAAATACTTCTATTATTACATTTGTAGTCTCCCATTCAATATTTAGAAAGGGCAGCAAGGTCCAGTGTCTGGTGTACAGAAATGGAGACTGGCTACAAGACATATTAGAAGAAATTAATATAAGCATTGGACATATTTGTCCAAGATTTGTCAGCAAATAGATGTCTTGACTCTACCCAAAAAAAAAAAAAAAAATCAATCCAACGAGCAAAACTTAACTTCTAATAAATCTGTTTTTAAAAATAAAAATAAAAAGGACCACACCTCATTCTGGTTTAATATTTTCCTGTAATCTGTACTGCGTGCAAGTATCGTGACTCGAATTTTCCCATCCTGAGAAGAAAGAAGGAGCAGTGTGTTAGCTGAGAGGCAGACCTCACAAAAACAATCCCAGACACTTCCATATTTACTTTTGGCAAATATTTGAGCAACCAAATATGTTCCTTCCACATGTAATAAACAGATGATGTAACCATCTTAAAATTCACATCCCATTTCCCAACAGACTCAAAGTGTCAAAAACTTTGTGAAAGTCTGATTATTAACCAAGAATGAAATATTTTCTGAAAGGTTTATTTTATTCAGTACAAAAGAGCCTTTGTATTACACATTATATGGCAGTTTTTGAAAGCAGGAGAGCAGCTTTCAAGATGGCTTGTGCACAAGATCCTTGGGAAAAAAATATTTTACTTCTCTAACAGTTCCTCCTTTTGCCTCTTTTAATTAATTGGACTCACAGGGGTAAGCATTCCAAGTGAAATAAAGAGATTTAACTGCATGACTCCCATTAGTGTCAGCAGAAGCATAACTAAATGCCTGTGCAGAGCTCTGAATGGTGCCCCTCAGCCACAATACACAGGCTACCCTCTGGAAAATCCTTCAGCCAGCCCTGAACTGCTGTGCCCATCAATGCCACGTGCAAAAACCACCAGTGGGTACAACAGTTCCCTGCCCAGGGCCACACAGATGGTGCTGGGCAAGGATGGAAGGACCAGATTCCATCGTTTCCTCCCCTGATCCGAGCTCAGCAGTACCTATGAGGGTTGATAAAGGGCACTGCTCCAAGGGATCCCTTCTGCTGGACCCAAGGGCAGCACCTTCTCAGAACATGTAACACGTATTACTTAACCAGGAAGGACACCAAGGCCTTTGGCAGAGAGAATGGATACAGGGATGAGACCCTTAGAATGTTCTAAAGTCTGTCCTATGGAAAAAAAGACAAAAGGGCAACTTTCACAAATACACACAGTTTGCTGAAGGTTTTTACAGAACAGGTTGACTTACTAGGCAAAAAATCCCAGGTATCACAGGAAAAGACAAAAAGTGCACAATACACCCTCATTCCCCACTGGCTCCTATTTCCTAATGCTGTTTCTCTGTTAAGAGCCATCAGCTCCACATTACAGTTGCCATTATTCAGTTATCATACCTTGGGTCCTTCTTGTGTAATGTTTAACCTGTGTAACACATGCTGAGAAAACGCTCTGAACAGCCCTGTACCGTGACAGCCAGAGATCTGAAATTAAAAAAGCAATTGTTAACATACAGAGTTATTTTGCTCAGAAAACTGTGCTTTGTGATCAGTTTTTTTGCCATTCTTGTGGAACAAAAGCCCAGTATCATGCACTGTGCTAAACATGTCACTATTCACTGTAACACAAGTGGCACTTTCATTTAGAAAGAAATATAACTCTCTCTAGTGTTAGAGCCTGAATGCATGAGCTAATACCATTGGGAAAGTCTGACTGTGTTCAAGGTCTTGTGCTCTGCAAAAATACCAGTAAGTTCACAGTGCTCACCCATTAAAGAAGAACAATATGCATCTCCTGAGCTGTGACAGAGGGGACTGCACACAACCAGTTAAAGAACTTCAAAATCCTAATCTTCAGGGGAGATCATTCCATTTGGAGTTGGACCTTCCCTGCGGTACATTCCATGATAGCTCAGCTGGATATTGGAGGGATTCATCAGCTCAGATTTCACACTGTCACACACACATCCAGTTAACAGTGGATGGCTAAATGGGACTCACCAGTGGAGTGTTGTAGAACAAGCCATATCGCATCCGAGGCAGCAACGAGAACACTGCTTCTTTAAAGCACACCTGCAAAGGAGATCACAGGGAGTTACACCCCACTGCCACCTTCCACTGCCTCCTTCACTGGGATCCCTGCTTCTAATGAGCCAGCAATTACTGCTCCCATCAAGAGCAACCCCACTTCCTTGACTGTGCAAATGAACAGAACAAAGACAATCCTGATCCCAAAAGAGCTCTCACTTGGGACCCTATGGATGCAAGTGTGGGGAGAGGAGAAAAAAACACCCTGAAACAGAACAAACATGAACTAAATAGAAGTAAGCCAGTTAATGAGTTTAAGACTGGATTTAAGAGACTAAAATGAGCTGTGAATGAATGGTTACATTTGGTGGTGTAAAATTTTTTTAATGATAAGCAGCAGGTATGCCAGAAGTTACAGGGGAAAAGAAACACCTCGGGAGGAGTCAGAAGACTTAGAAAGACAGAACCCTTAACTTCAGTAATGGGTCCCTGCAGAAGGAAACCCCACATATGAATACCACCATCTCTCAGGACACAAAACTAAGGTCCATCTACATAAAGGATAGACACACCACAGAATTAGGTTACAGCTCTGACTCTCGTTTCTAAGGTAGAATACTCATATTACACAAATTAAACATGCATGGGAGGTATTAATGCTTTCATCTGAAACACCCATAACCACAAGCAGCTTGAGAAGTTGTCATATTTGCTCCCTAGTGACTATGCATTCAAACAACATATAAAATTCCATACCCTTTTAGAGTCAAAGGTTTTCAAGTGTATTATTTCGTAGTCAGTAAATGCCTTCCATGTCTCACTGAACAGGTCACCGTAGCCATACGAGCTCTGGGAGGAAAGCAAAAAACACAAGGGCATAAGGATTACATAAATACATATTAGAACTTCTCTTCATGATTCAAGCTCTGTATACAAGTTCTAATACACAGTTAATATGTGCAACACCATCACAGTACCCAAAACAGCCTAGCACAGAACACAGACATGACACAACACCAAACTCTCTCTTTACAGTGACAGATAACTCAAATTACCTGTCAGGTAGTTAATTTTTAATAAAAACTTCTATAAATTAGCAATCTAGATGAGTACTTCAGTAGCAGATTAAAATTTCTGAGTCAGAGAGAGAATACCAACTACTTTTCCCAGAGACAACAGAAGACAAGTTAAATTTGAAGTAAAAGAAACACAGGGATGGTAGAGGGTGCAAACCACAATTCCTGAGACCTAGTCCTGAGACTAAAAACCACCTGGGAATTCACATGCAGCAGTAAGGTTTGAGGTAAAAAGTCACAACAAGCTTGTTTTGCCTTTGCCTCTCCTCTGGAATTGTCACTTGCATATTGCACATGTATCACAAACCAAAGGCAATGATGTGATTTGATGGGAGAAACAGCTCAGAAGTTTCTATACAGGGCAGTAAAAAACTTTTCCCTTTGCAGCAACACTCTGTGGAACCTTTAAAGAGCCATCTACTCCCTACAACATCAGCCTGTCCCCAGGGGCTCTTGCCTTCCAATCTGTCACATTTCCTGCACATCCCAGGGCTGAGTCACCACCCCTTGCTCTTTGAACGCAATTAAACGTGCCCTCAGTAGCCCTGGTGCAGATTCCTCACTTAAAGCTTCCTTTCAACTCCGGGGCTGGTTCAGGCTGATGGGAAAGTTATGTGGGAATATTCTCGACAAGAAATTTGAAAATCAGACTACAAATGATCACAGAAAAGAACATATATCTACTGAGATGTAAAAATCTAAAGGGCACCAGATTTCCTTCAGCTGACAAGGCGCTTTCCTTCCCCTTCCTCTGCCATTAGGTTTTAATGGATTTTACAATCCAAACTACTTTCTGGTCATCTGTATCACAAGAACTGCTCTTCCGGGTTAAAAGTAGAGAACTGATGAAAGTACCACTTTCTAACCCTCTCTGCTCTCCTTAAAAGTGCTTCATAAACATTTCTTCCCTGCATTTGCAGAGACGGTCTCCAAACCAACCCCCCCTCGTTTTCTGCTTTGTTTAACCTACATCTAAGGGCACTACTGTTTAATAACAGTAGCTAGGAAGTATGGCCAAATCTAATTGCATCAAGCTAAAAAAAGAAAAAAAGAGAATGAATAATAAGCTCAAGTCCACCTTTTGATCAGCACAGACAGTTGACTGGTGCCATCACCTGGCTGTACACAGCAATGAACTCGAGCAGCCTGAGCAGGTAAAGCTCATTTAAAATGATAGTACTGTGACAGTACTTTGAATGGGACATTTGAAAGAGTTATTTGATTCAACAATGAGATATAAGACAAAGAGCTGCTTTTCAAAGTAATTTACAATGCTGTCTGACATCTGATCTTTTTGAAAAGTCATAAAATCTGGATTAACAAGTCCCTGTATAACATCTAGAGAGCTCACTTATCTAGCAGATGGCATTTTATCTTTAAAAATGTAATAGAACAAAAAAAAAAAAGGGTCTCTTCCAGTCAAAGAGGTTTCTCATTAAATAGCAAGCAGTTCTCTATTGAATTTTAGCTGTCCTAGCAGTAAATACTCAGAAAGAAAACACAGCACTTCACGAGCACAAAACAGACATGTGACAATACCATACTCAAGAACTGTGTTATTTCTGGACCTGATTATACACATTATCTGGCATATTACAAATTCCTCAGTTGTTCATTATTTAGTTTAACAGTCTCTTATACCACCTAAATACTGGGCAGTAAAACTAATATTACTCTTAAATACAGTCATGGTTTCAACTCAGCAGTACAACAGAAACAGCCCCACTTAAAAACTTGTTTTATATGTCATCAAGGTATTCTGAGAGGTGATGGAGAGAAGTAACTGCAAATTCTTTAATTTAAAGAAATTAAATATTAGACCCTGTTTTGATACATATACAAGGATTTAATCTAGTTGTTTTCTTTATTACAGGCTGCACATTACTGATTTAGAGAAATGTAAGACTGAAACAGTTGAGTAAATCTTCAATATTCTGAGAGAAAAAAGCCTACAGAAAAGAGCATGAAATGTTCAAATGCTACAAACTAGAAAAAGTGATCATATTATTTTTGAGGTCACACCAAAAAAAGCCATAACTACACACCAGCAAAAGCTGAGCTACAGAGTAGTGTTCCAACAGTACATGGTTTATCAGGGAAAATCTGTTCCCCAGCTCTTGTTCATGCACCTGTATTAAAAGTGTCCAAAAATTTATCAGTTCCACATGGTTAAGCCCACAGGAAAGCCAGGGATTGGCTACTAAAGCCTTCAGAGTCTCTACAAAGCAGAAATACAACTCATTACAAATATGTCAAAAGCACAGCAGACTTACAGTGTCCCACATGACTATGTTGACATCAGTACTGAAGGAATTATTGATATGTTGAGTAATGTAAAGATTGACGAAATCACAGAAGTGATGGTACATGTTGACACCTGAGAAAGACAGAATTGTTAGCAAAGCACAGGCATCACTCCTTCCACCTTTATTGGTTCATGCATTTTTCCTTAGCAGTATCCTGTATTTTATGTTAGTTTTCCCCTACTTCTGACTGAATGCTTCTAATATACCCTAAAAAAAGCAAACTTATAAAGGGACGGAATCACGGTAAAAAATCTGAAGTAAACCACGGTTTTACAAAGTACAGAGAAGTTAGTAGAGTGGCCAAAAGAAAGCATAAGAAACAGATAAGTTTCATGTGCTATTTCTCATTACAGTCTGCAGCTGCTTTCTGAAGGATATGAAAGGAACTCCTGCTTTAAGACAAGCCAGTTTGACACACAGGAAACATGAAAGCTGGCCCTGGGCACTGATCTTGGTTCTGCTTTAGTGGGGCTAAGGAAGCTCTGTCTGCAGAGCTGCAAGACAGAACTTGTACTTGCACACAAGCCAAAGCCCAATTAATTCCTCAGGTTCTCTCTCAGAGCATTCTTGTTCATTCTTGGTTTCTTAAGCTTAATACCTGGGTGCATAAAAAACTACCACGAAACAAAGGAGGTAACGCAGTCCAGTTCCTTACAACAGCTTTGCTTAAAAGGGAAGCCATTGGCACGAGAGGAGGATGAATTCAGGTTACAGTTTCCATGTGTCACAGGGACAGAACACAGCACACAACCATCCTGTTCAAACCACAGCTCACCCCAGTGCAGCTGCTTTGTCTGAACACATCCTGAGCACCCTCTGCCATTAACAGCTGTCTGCAAACTGTGCTGTACCAACAAAAAGGCTGGTGAAGCTCAAAAAATGTCAGATACCACTGGTTGATTCCCAGAGGTGCCTGAGTGCTGCCCCTCCTGAAATACCACTTCTCTTCCATATCATCCAATACACTCAGAATCCTGTTACTGAGCACATACTACAAGACACAGACACCCACAGGTTGTGTTTCACAGTATGAAACCTGTCATAAAGAAACATAGCCAAAGACTCTGTAGAGAACAGACTCTGGCACAAAGACAAACACTCTCAAACCACAGTCAAGAGAACCACTGTGCAAGGCAGCAGGAAATTATTTTGATTTTTTTAAAATCATCTGTGGGAAAAAAATAAGATTTTCAAATTTAAGTTTCCGAGTTCATCACTGGAACTAGAAGGGGAAAAAAAGGAAGGAAAAAATCACACCATTTTTCAAAAAAATAAAAATATATTACAAGTGAACTTAACAATCACAAAGGCATAATGTAGATGGGCAAGTTGAATACGGGCTTTTTATACTGCAGTACTGTAGGATAAAAAAATAAACTAAAGATACCAATTACCTGCATCTAATTTCATGAAGTACGTTGGCTTTTCAATAACAATGTCACACTTTTCATCTTCTAGAGGCCTGAAGTCTAATGCAGTAAATGTCTGGAGTTCTGCAAACCTAGAAAGATTCAATCACACAGAACATGTTCTGACATTAACACACTTAAACAAATGTAGTTCATATGCCTAAGGTTTAGTAACTGTCCATCCAGTCCATTTGATTTAACAGGACTGCTGAAAACTGATAGAGTCTGACAATTAAAATGATTTGAAATTATAATGGAGGGTTCCTCAGTTTATGAGCTTCTGGAGGTTAAACACTGCCTTTGATCTCAAGAGTGAACAGCACCTTTGATCTACAAATCAAGGCAGCAGAGATGTAACAAAGAGCCTTAGAGCCTGGGTCTGTGGGTCCATCCAACTTGATCTGCATTGACAAAGACACTCCAGCAAAATCTCCATGCTTTGGTCAGAATAATGAATGTAGATGTAGTTTTTTTTATTCCTGGATCTAAACAAGGATGAGCAGTTGCAATGACAGTAGCAGGTAGAGAAGAAAAGTCCTTTCCTCCTCTGCAGCTGTTCTCGACTGAAATTAGCCATCAAGGCAAAACCAGGGGGGGAAAAAAATCCAAACATGAGAAAAGCACAAAATGGATTATAATATGGACCTTAATGGCTCCGATTCCTTCATCTCTCATCAATTAACTGGCAATGCAGCTTTGAAGTGCTAACATGCAAACTGTGATACTCTGCACTTCCTACTCAGCCTCAGTGTGTTGCCCATCTCACGTTCCAAGCACAGGCTCCCTGGGAACACTGTGTGAACACATCCAGCTCAGGCGCTGCATTGGCCCCATCACCACCACGGACTGTGTGAACTAACACACAGGTGCCAATTTCAAGGCATTTCACAACAAAACAATTATCTCCTCCTACAGGCAGGTTAGGCTGAGAGCCAGCATCTTGCCCAGAAAATACTTGAAAGTTAGAACTCCCAGTTACAAGACATTTTCAGATCTTTTGCTGCTGTAAATTAGGCAGGACACAATTACCCCCAGTTCAGACATTCTGCATGGACGCAATTACCAGAGGTATCTACTATGAACTCTCAAACTGACCCTAAAAGGAGCAACTCTTTCCTCAGTATGAAATCCCCTACACACAGCTGCTAATGCCAATGCCAAAAAATCAAAAATAATTAATGAGTGAACTTGGAAGCAGAATCCTTGACAAGAGATTCTTACCAGGACTGCAGAGGGCTCTTGCGCTGACCTTCAGCCAAAAACGCTTTAACGTCGAGGGTGCAATGACCTCCAATCTCTCCCTTCTGGAAAAAGTCTTCTTTGAATCTAATGCAAATTAGGAAAAGTCGATCAGCTTTGGTGCAACAGAGCTAACTAGTGCCCTGCAATCTCAATTACATACTCAAGGCAGTGCTGGTTAGTCTCAGTTCAGCAAGGCACTTCACACATATTTAAAACCTGAGTGTTTTCTTAAATAAAGGATTTCCCACAATTCCCACGTAAAGACAGTGGTGTCCTTGAAGTTCTAGAAAACACAGAAAACAGCACTAATCCACCCAGACTGTTATTGGGAATCATTTTCACATACCTGAATGAGTAACTTAATTAGATTTTGCTCCATGATTACTCACAGAAGCACGTTAGTTGGAGTTTTTGTTTGTTTTTAACATCTTCTAGCTGAAATTCACCTCAGATTTCACAACCCAGTTCGCTATGCAAGGATTTTATACAACATATGAAGAGTGAGGTGCAAGAACAAATTTCATGAAAACAAAATGCCAACTAAAAGCACTGTCTAAATTAGCTTTCAGGACAGGCTGAGAAGAGACAAAACCCATTCTGAGGGGTATTGTCAGTCATGAAACACCTGCTTTGCAGTCATGTGCCCCAAGACACTGACTTCAGAAATAAGACAGGAGGTGATGCCAGCATCAGCAGTATGATTTTTATCCAGTTTTCCAACATGTAGCGTTTTAAATTGGGATATGGAAGACCCAGGTTCAGATCTCTCTTCAGTCACACTGCGTCTAAAAATGCAGTTCCTGGATCTGGTATAAAGGTACCCAGCACAGGAAAGGTCTTGGTGGCTCAGATGGAAACTTCCTGTTTTGCATATCATCTGATCAAGAAAGGACATGACCGAAGACACAGAAAAGTCTTCCTCTCTTCTATCATAAGGGATTATTTCAATCACCCCTCATTACTCCATAAAACTGACCACTTAGGTTTTTAAACAACCTGTACTGCTGACAGCAGCAGCAGACAGCAGTGAAGAGGTGTACCCCTCAACGAGACTTCATCAACAAGTCTCTGACCAGCAGAAAAGCCCACAGCAACAAGCACACCAGCTTTGTTAAGCAAAGTCTCAAATCCTTTTCCCTGCCACCCCGTTCTCACTATAACACAAGCAAAACAGACACCTGTCATGGTTTCTCTTCACAGTCCTTAAATCAATGTACAAGTTTGTTGCTCTGCAGTGCTGAAGGTACTGGGAACAGGTCAGAGATGAATCCCCCTGTTAAGAAAAGAACAAGCAGAATTCTGTCAATAACAAAAATTATGTCTGAAAACAAGTGCAAAGTATCACATCTACCAGAAACACCTACTGTTGCTGCAGGCTTACAGTGGGTCTTCATTTCATTGAGCCTCTCTCGAACATAACCAAAATCAGCTTGTTTCCAGAATATCTGCTGGGCTGTCTCAATGTCACTTGCCCTGATGTGTGAAGGGCAGAGGAAAAAAATCAAGGTCTATTGCTTATTTCTAGTAATAACTTTTAACAGAAAACATTTTTTTTCACTGAAAGTGGAAGAGAAGAACCAGCCAGTTACTTTATTGGCATTTAAGATGCAAAACAGGAAGCACTTATCAGCTCCATGTAAATGAAAACATCAATGACAATTTAAAGCTATTCTCCCGTAAAAGGGTATAAAATTTTTTTTAACATTTTTTTCCCCTCTGTTTTTAAAGCTAAGAAAGGAAATACACAGTTATTTTAGGAATCTGAAATCAAGGCTAAATCAGAATAACGAAAACATTCTGGCAGCAAGCATTTCCAACAGTATTTTCTTCATTAAAAAGTTAAATTTTTAAAATCATGTTATGTATAAATACACACATTATACATACACACAAGTCTCTACAAAGAATCATCCTTTAAATTCTAAATATCACAACAACGTTGGCTTCACAGCTAATATCAAAGTGACCACTACACTCTTTTTTTTACCATAATGGACAGTATATTTTTAAAATTAAACTTACCATCCAGTTTCAACATAATCACATACTGGGTAACTGAACCTGTTATCTGATCTGCAAGATTTCTCATAACCCCAGCAGGATTTTAGTTTCTTCAAGTGTTTCTGTAACAAAGAATAACTGAATTGGTTTTGCAACAGCAAAATAGGAAATGACTTAAGTTAGTTGTTAGATTTTAAACGACCCCTTGCTCATAAACCTTGCATAAAAGGCTTTTGGTCTGGTTTGTTTTCAAACAATTTCAGAAAGAACATCCAGATTCTTCATCCACAACAGAGGTTCCAAAGAGGACACACATCCACAGCAACTTTATTCTTGTCTAAAACGTGTCTGTTCTAGGCCAAACCCTTTTCCTGACTAATTGGCAAGGAGACCAATTAATCACCATCTTTAACTGCTATGACTCCAAGAACAAACCACCTCAGTATAAAATTTAAACAAACAAACAAACAAAAGTAAGCTTACTTTATATGGGCAAAGAGCATCCTGCTTACAGATGTCAGCAACATGCTGGTTATTGTGCAGAAAGTATGGAATATGCTCATCTGGCAAGTTGATAGCTTTGTAGTCATACAGTGGCTCCTCCGGAATGTTTCTGAATTCAGTAAGATTTTCAGCTTGGGAATTAGCCAGAATTTCTTGCAGTAGCAATGCAAACACAAGCAACATAAACATGGCAACCCGTGAGTTCTGTATTTATTAAGAAACAAAAAGACAAAAAAAAAAAAAGACGTTTAACTTTTCTGCAGCATTTCAAGCACACAAGACGAATTTCAGTCAAAGTCACATACTCAAAGAATTTGTACTTGCATTTCTGGAGTGGTTTCTTTTTCCTGTGAAGAGCAAACTTTCACTGAGAGACCAGACTGTACAACCTCAGGATTATCTCTGAATCATTAGTCATCGAGGGTTATTACGCACCACCAACTCCCAGTCAAACTAAAAGGGGTGTGTTTACTTTAGCTAATTCCCAAGGGATCCTGAGAGTTCAGCGTGGAAACTAAGTATAGAGCATGTAATATCCAGTCAGAAGGGAGAAAAATGTAGAACTACTGGGGGGAAGGGTGAGAAAAGAAGGATTTTTAGTTTCAAAATAAGTATAAAAATATTTTCTCCACTTTGAACTAATCATTAGCTGAAGGAAATCTACACAGTCACAAATAAATGGTCACAGATAGGTCTGTTACAGGATGCCTGGTTTTAGTGCTTAACATCATGTTAAAGAAACTTGACTGCTGAGTTATGTACTTTACATTTAAAAGTTAAATATATAAAGAGTATATATATATATCTTTATACACACATACTTTAACTACAGGCCCACACATATCTGTATACTCTAAAGCTGACTGCATACCTTTCTGGTAATACAACCTTCTCATCAAACACCCCTGCTCTGAACCATTAAACTTCCTGAGGTAAAAAATGCGTGGCCTGTATCTAAACCCCACCTTTTTTGGCATTATAATTTGCTAAAATTTGCATGCTTGCTTTCAACCGAAGCCTTTAGCAAAATTCCTACGATACAAGTAGTTTTACCTGTTTGGTTTGAGGAGAACCGTTTCAGATTTCCCAAGTGCAGAAACCTAATGCAGGAGGAGGAAAAGTGGAGTTAGGTATGTCCTGTAAAAGGAGTTTTCCTTGGGACACTGTCCTGCTTCTTGAGACACATTCCCAGCAATGAGAGCAGCCTTTCACAGCTCGGGAACGCTGCTGACCCGTCGGGTGGCTGCAAGAAACCATTTCTCTTGCCCTGTGGGGCGGGAGGGGGGTATCGGGAGGATCACACCGTGCCCATCACAGCTCAAAGCCATCAGTACCCTGCGGTGTCCCCAGGGCTGGGTGGCCCCTGGGTGCCGGCTGAGAGTCTGTCACTTCGGGAAGGCGCCCGGCACCCAGTGCCGGGCCGTGCTGGTGCCATGGGGGACCCAGAACTGGACCCAGAACTGGACCCAGCCTCCGGCCCGGCTGGACCCGGGTCTGACCCACGTTGCTCATGCCCCTGCTGGACCCGATGCCGGGCCCACAGCGAGCCCCGTGCGGCACCCCCGTCCCGTCCCGTCCCGTCCGTCCGTCCCACTCAGCGCACCGCGTGGTCACCGTTTGCACCGCGGTCACGCTGCATCATCACACCCCATCGCGCATCCTGTCGTGTCATCCGCTCGCACTCTCATCACACCCCATCGACCGCACCATCAGCCCCGCCGGCCCCGGCAGCCCCGCGGCCATGGACGCCGCTCCTCCGGTATCGCGCTTCGCCGACCGGCCAATCTCATTGTCCTGGGGGGAGCGCCCGGCCCGGCTCCGGGGCAGCTGCCGTGTGTGAGAGCTGCTCTCCCGCGGGTGTGAGGGAGGGAGGGAAGGAGGGAGGGGAAGGAGGGAGGACCGGGCGGCAGCCGCCGCCCGCGCCTGGGTAACAGCCCAGCTGGCCGGAGCTCTTGCGGCCGCCGGGACCGCCGCCGCCCGGGGGCGGGTCGGGAGCCGGGGAAGGAGTGAGGGAAGGTAGGAGTCGAAGGACGGAGCCGCTCCGGCTCCCGGAGCGAGGCGGGGGTCCGCGGTTTCGGGCTCCGAGCGGCGCTCAGTGTTTGGGCCCGGGCGGGGAGGCACCTGCCCGCGGGGGATTCAGCGGGGGTATGATCAAAGCGGCGCGTCTTCCTTCTGCTGCGGTGAAATCCAGCGCTGCCGCCCCGGGAGCGGCGATCGGCAGTCGGTAGGAAGCAGGGCGCTTTTTCCTGCCGCCGCTCGGCAGGAAGCGAGCTTCCCGGCCAGCCCCATTTTGTTCCAGGGCTCCCCACCGAGTCCCGGGAGCGGGCCGGCTCCGGTGGCACCGCGCCTGCGCTCAGACCACTGCCCGCCTCACAGGGAGGTGGATGATACGCCCTGCGTCCCCTCTGGGTATTGCGGGGCAGGCACACGACAAGCGCTCCTGCCGGGATTGCGAACCCGCAACCTCCTGCGGTTTGACCCAATTCCTGCAGCGCCGAGCGCCGGAGGGGGCACAGGCGACAACACTCAAGGGCTGTGAATCCTCCACGCCAGCACAGAGCTCTTCTCCCCTCGTTCGCAGGTGGGGAACGAGGAACAAACGCCCAGCCTGCCACAGGAAACCTGCGGGAGAACACGGGACAGAGCGCGCCGGCAGATGGGCTGACACCGCTTACCTGAATAAAGGAATTTAGTCTGAATTTCACGTTATCCGTAATCACATCACTGCAGTGCATTTATAAATAAACCACCCTCTTCTACCTCAATACCCGCAGCACCACAAGAATTGAACTGGCATCTGTAATTCCAGCTAGATCTGGTATCTCTTGACTTGAGTGGTATTTTCATTTCACACCACCAGGTTCACACCCATCCACCCACTACGGAACTGTTTTAAGTCTTTTCTCAAAGAGAACCAGAGCACACTCTTAGCACAAAATTTTATTTTACCCTGACCCGTGCTTTTTACACACTTATAAACATTTTACAGCTAGAAACCAAGGGGTTTAATTTTACCGTGCAATAACCATTTCGCCTCATACTCAGGATCATTATAGCCCTTAGTAAAACATAGGCATGTAAATTAAAACAAACTTTTAGGGAAAGAAAAATAAGTAGAACTAACCCTTCTCTCATGGGATTCTGAACGTGTGTTCTTAAAGGAAGCAAGTACCGAGGAGTCTATTCCTCATCCACACCCACCCACATCCACACAGGCCTTTCCATTACTAAGGCTGGGAATTCAGCCCCCTCTGAACACTGTACTTTGAGTAAACCTTTAAATAGCATTTCTTCATACTTGCATATGCACTGAAAAATGAGATCTAAATTAGTTGCATTCAGAAGGAATGTCCTAAAATAATAAATTTGAACAGACATGGATATTAGAATTCTGACCTAAGACCTTTAATTTTGCATGTTACTCTTCTAGGCAAACTCAATAAGAGCAATGAACAAAATGTGTCCACGCAGACATTAATGTTTCTTCAAAACAAGCATACAAGAATTATGCCAAAGATGACCAAACCAGAATACTTTAAAGTCTATGTTACCTTCCAACAGCCACCTTGTTTTCTAAGGCTTTGATGATTAAGACACAGAAGGCCATCTGATTCTCAGGTGATAGTAAAGGTTGCACTAAATGGGAATAAAGAATCCAAAAATAGTCAATAAAAATATTTACATCTACTTTTGTAAAATTTAAAAATCTAATACCTGTCAAATGTTTTTACATTGAAAACAGTTAATGCTGACTGCATATTAAAATTTCCCATTTACAAAGCTCTTCCTGAAAATCCAAGATAGCCCAAGATATTCTCAGAACTGCCTGTGTCAGCCCTTCAGGAGCATCTACTCACAAATTACACAGGAAATGTTACCTTCAAAAGCACTGGCAGCAACAGATCACAATAAAAGTTCAAAGGATGATTTTTTTTTGTTTTTAGAGTACTGCATTTGTCTACCAAGATTGTAAAAAAGTGCTGAAAACAAGCCATTTATTGATTTCCTGTAGCAGATAAAAGCTGAACAGAATTGCTAATCTTTGACCATCATAAGAGTTGTTTTCTTAAGAGAAGGCTGAACTAACCTTTGCACATCATAATTCTAATACACAATAAATCAGTAAAGCTCCAGAAAGTGCTTTTATAAGGAGTGGTTTTTTGTTTGGGGTTGGTTGGTTTGGGGCTTTTTTGAAACTTAGAGCAACCAACTGTGCTTCAATATGAAGGAAAAGTGTTAAATTCTGAGGTTTTCAGGAAAAAAATGAAATCACCATGGTTTCCAAATCTGAAATGAAAACAGTAAGAGGATAGTTCCCTCCCACCTCCCCATTAAAAAAAAAAAAAGGAAAAGAAAAAAGTATTTAATATTAAAGCAGTTAAAGTTTCTGTGACAGATGGGGAGTTATAACAAATTTTAGTGTTTTTGCTCTATGGCATTATTGAAATGTTCAGAGTAACTGCCTGAACCTCAAGTTGGACTAGGATTTTACAGGAACATACCCTTGCCTGTGTACCTTCAGTGAATTAACTGTTCTCCCAGTGAGGAATAAATCCTTAACACCAATAGTAAAACCATGTTACCGAGAGACTTTTCTCCAGAAGCAATTTCTCATCCTTTACATCCTTTGTCTCTCTCAGGCCACCGAATACCCAAGCAGGAAGAGAGTTCCCAAATTACAATGTGCACAGATCTGGGAAAAAAAAAACCCTTTCCCAACAGAGGCACTGGTATGATAAGCAAAGAATTTCGACTGCTGAATATTTCACACGAGTAGGTTCCGAAATGCAGCAAAATATTTGGCCTCTGGCATGCAGAGAGGAAGGCGAAAACTCCTTCCCGCGATTCTCAGCATTCCCAAGGGTCCAATTCAAACGTTTCCTCTGACATTACCAAAAATGCAGCTCAACTCCAAGTCACATGGATGCTGTTTGACCAATACCTTGCTTAAGGAATGGCATGAGAAATACTTTGAAGCCACTGGAGACTGGCTTGAAAAGTATATTAAGTCGCAGTACAATTTTACAGAAAGTCTAAACCCTGCTACTTGTATACAAGGGACCATGAGAGCTGCAGCAACTTATTTTTAAAAAAGAACGAGTTTTCTGCATTCTTCTGAACTGTTTTAGCTACTGTTATAAAATCAGCAACTAAATCTAGGATAAATATTTAGTAGTTCCGATTTCTGGTGTTAAAATTAGACACATTTACAATTACAAGCAGAGCTGTTGTCTCTACACTGTTCATAAGAACATGAGCAATATACAAGATGAAGCTGTAATATAAAGTGTCATCTGAGTCTCACACTCTGCTTTAGAGGACTTAGTGTAAAATAGTCAGACTAATCTGATTTAAGAATAATCACCCTAACATGTTCAGATGTTGCAAGTACAAATGTAAGATTCTGCTGTCATAAAAATATCCACCAATTATGCTTCAGACAGCAAGTCACTGCTATTTTGTTATTAAAAATTAACTGATCAGGTTTTAGAAAAACTCATATGAAGAACACTTAGGAAAGACTTCTAATGTGATTTTCATAGGTTTACAGGAATTATGAATCAAGGGCTGTTTTAGTACAACTCATGCCTTCCAGTGCTGTCTCATGAGGTAACAACCATCATCTCTGCTACTGTTTACAAGTAAAATGACCCACCATTTAGCAAAGACTTAAATAAAGGGATGACTGAAAAAAAAAAATTAAATATTGCACAAATAATTTAACTGCAGACAGAATGGGACACTTAAAGCATTGATTTTTCTGTCAACATAGGAACTCTATGATATAGTCACATTTTCTATGATACAGTTATTTTTTACAAGACATTTAAATTCAGCATTTACATAAACAGTTATCTTTACAGTCTGTTAACATATAATGTTAAGAGTTCCAGCAGGAACTAATTTTGTCTTTGTCTTAAAAGTTCATCTATCTGAGTCTTGTACATGTTTTTCACATCTTCCAGATCCAGTCGGAGTTCCTCAGCTTCCTCTGCCTTCTCTCCATACATCTGGAGAATTGTGTTGTATCTTTGATCCAAATCCTGCAAGGACAAGTTTGTTATCTGACTGGTTTTCAACATTAAAAAAGTTGCTCCTGGGACAGTGTTTTACACTACTCAGGGAAGTAAGTGTAGCATTGCTTTATCAAAATATAACTACAGTGAAGCACACCATAAACTCTTCAGAAATACTTTGTGTTTGAACATGGCTAGATTTATACTCCAGATATTAAAAAGAAGATATTCCAAAGATCCTACAGAGAATTAGTGCTGGCTTCAGAGGCTGTACTAAAGCACCTTTAGTGCTATAAGCACTAAATACAGTTAGAAAACTACACAGTTTTACTACAGGAATTACCAGTTTGTGAAATATTTCAGCAGAAAACTGAACATTCTGTATGTATAGAATAATGATAATTCCCAAATATTTCCATTTAAATTCTTAAACATGAGGATTAAACTATTTGTCCTCTTTCCTGTATTTCTACCAGACACTCATTCAGCTTCTGCATCAACCTCTCAAATCCATGCTATTTATCAAAACACCCCCTCTACTAAAAAGTCCAGTTCCAGCCAAGTGTCTTAAATGACAGAAACAAGAATGTCCCCTCCCTGATTTAGCACAAAATCTTCTGCACAGCACACATTTCCAACAACTGTGTTTTGAGGTCACTACCCAGCTACAGAGTGGGCATTTTCAGATTTTACTCTGTAAAAATCCCAAATCCTCAGTCATTTATTATTAGGGAGAGACTTGAATATAATCCTAAACTGATAGAGGCATTCCTAATAAAAACTCCAGTTACATAAATTTGACATGGATTTACAACAGAAATACATTTACCTTTAACTGTGTGCGTAATTTTGGTATTTCCTTCACTTTTTCTTCCAGTTCATCATTTTGATTTGTTAATTTAACCAGTTCTTCTGCCATTATTGATCGAGTTTTCTCAAGGTTTCCAATTTCCAGCTGAGGTAAACACATACAACAATAAGGAGAAGGAAAGAATTTACTGTATTTATTTAAAAAAATACTTTGATGCAGTAATTAAGGCTTTTTATTGTGTCAGACTCTGAGACAGCACACCTTGGAAGCACTCTCGCTTTCTTCTCTAATCTGAGCAGTGCTTTGGGGTTTTTGCCTTTTTTGTTTATCTGACAAGTTTTCTGGATAGGTCCTTGCCCAAACAAAGGTGCTCATCCCTACACATACCTCCAGCAGCTCCTCTGGTTCACAGAACTGCCATAAAAGTGACCAAGCTTTCTGAATAAAAACCCACAACATAACATCAATTGCATTAGTATTTACACTTGTAAACGCTGTTTGGGTATGTAAGAGTGACCACAGTACCTGTAGATGTGAAATCTCTCCTTCTCTTAGTTTTAGCTGTGACTGAAGGTTTTCAATTATACTTGAACCTGCTCCCATCCTTATGGCATCATAGAGGTTGCTCCCACTAGTAGCTATTGGTCCAAACGAGTGATCATGAGGATCATCCTACAAACAGAAGGTTAGAGAAGCTTAAAACTAGATTAAAACATGCACACTTTGAAATCCACCTTCTCCTAAGTATTGCATCCTTTGAGATTTACAATTATACTGTGCTAGGCAAGCATTTTGATGTTTAAATTTTGTTTTTAAAACAAAACCTTAAGGTAAATAGGCACGGTTTGGGATAGCTCCTTACATGTGAACTCAGCACCAATACATGTATATATCACTCTGCAATAAAAGTTGTAGTTTCACCTGCCTTTCACATGTGTTTTACAACCACAGACATCTTGTAAGCAGGTTTTAGGTGTTTGTGCACAGGAAGTTAGCTTGTCTAAGGCCAATACACTCTTCAAGAGTTATTTTCTACATTTAATAAGACTTCTTGAGGAGCAAAATAAGTAGTCTGTCAAAAAAAATAAAAGGCAATATAGGTGATATATCCTACCTGTGAGAGGAAAGAGGTTTGAAGTCCTGCCATTTCCACCCCACTTATGGAACTAGAGCGTGACATTGATGGAGTACTTGAAACAGTTTCAACTGTAAATGACTTCCGATCCTTAAACACAAACAACAACAGACAACATCACCAGTTACACAAAGAAAAAAGTTCACAACATTGCAAAAGACAGATTCTGTAAAAAGACTGCCTTTTTTCACCACTATAGGACACTATGTGATAGATAAACTTTCTATTTCCTTTATCCCTAAAACATATGAAAGTTCAACAATGAAGAGTGTCTGTGCTATAACACTTATAGTCTCTGACCAAGTTCTCAGACTTTTCTGGAAATGAAGACAGAAGCTGCAAATTACACCAAAAGAGTTCCTCTCAAGTAGCCAAGGGAGATTCAGAGGCAGTTTTGTAAGCCCAAATGGAAGAGTATCTCACACCCAGAAGGAAGTCTCTTTTTACAGTGAATGTTAATACTTTTTTTTTCCCAAATAAAGTGTATGAATTAAATTCTGAGATTTCTCACATACTTTACTAATATACCTTCCTAATAGACTGGCCTCTTTTTCCAGGCAGCATCTACAAGAATGCTGGCCTCTGAAAGATAAAGAACTTAGATTTTAGAACTGGAGAAGGTAAGAAACCAATCATACAAACAGTTCTACTTGAATACCAACTGCTAATTAGCAGTAGCAAAGTTAAGGACTACTGAGGACTGCTCTGAGACTTGTGACTTCATCTGGAAAGCATGTGGTAATTACACACAATCATGTGAAACAAAACAGGAATTGAGTGGAAGCAATGCTAGTAGTCTAAGCAAAGAAAACAAGTAACTTCAGAAGAGAGAGAATACAAGAGCACTCAAAAACCTCAGATGATTAAAACAATCATTATCCATATTTTCTCTTCTCAAGTAAATAGTCAAAATGTATTTCAGTGAGTCTAACACAACATTTATTTCACTGGGAATAAAAGGCAGTCACAATAAAGAGAGAGCCAAGTCCCCAGTGCCCAAGCTGACAGCATGTGCTGTATATACTGCCAGGTATAGATATCTACTCTAAGTTTCAGGTTATAGATATCTACTAAAATAATGATAATATCAATAAGACTTCGAGATGTTGGGCTTTGGTACCTTCTCCTTTGCTGCTTCCTGCACGAGAATTGCCTTCTTTCTTTCCTGTTCCACTTTCATCCTCTCCATTTCTAACTGAGTAGCCAGCAGTGTCTGCACAAATAAATACAGGTTGTTAACATCCTGCTAGCTCAGACTTCAATGATAACACAGAATAAAGATGCACTAGGCAATACCTTTTCTTTCTTTGCATCTTCCAAGGTTTTTGCATACTCATCTTTGAGCCCTTCTAGTTCAACCTCATACCTACATTGAGGAAGGAAACAGGTAGAGAAAGTCACTAAGTATTTTCTGTTTACTTAAGATTCCTAGGTTTTTAAAACAAACATAGCTTCAGGGCTATAAAACATTATGAATGTAACACCCTCCAATCTTTAGCATGAAACACAATATCCTTAAGAAGTTGGACAACATCAACAGCTGCCAACATTTTGCATAGTCATATCAGCACTCCATTTCACTTCAATTTTAACGAAATGCTGTTTAACCAAAAATGCAACTCACCTACTGTTTTCGTTTTCCATTTTCTTCAATTTGGTTCTCTCCACTTCCAGCTGAGCCTGAAGGCGTGTATTTTCTTGCCTTAAAAGACTATTCTGAGATTCAGAAGAAGACATCTGAATTTTATTAGCAAGAAGTTCTTCTGTAGCAGCCCGTTCTCTCTCAGCAGCTGCTGCTAGAAGAGTTTGAGACTCACCTAATATTAGGAAAAACACGGAATTTAACATTTTTTCATCAAACATCTATAACAGGGGCCATTTACTTATGCATCAAAACTGAATTTGAGGGGTTTTTTAAAAATATATCTTGTTTTCTTTTGTAAAGGAAATTAGGTATTTTCCACCACAGCCAGAGGATCAGAGCGACACAGGAGAGATTTCATACTCTTTCAGAATGCAATATACAACTACAGACTGTCTCCAGAAAAGAAATAATTTCTCTTAAAAAAGCCCCCACCTATGGGCTTTTTAAGCATTTTTCATTTAAAGCTATAGGTTACTACTGTATCAACAAATATATGTATCATCACCTATGCAGTTAGGTAAGTAAACGATTCCAAACTTTACAATTTGGAATCTAAGCACCAGCCTCCATGCTGGGATACCTTCAGTGTCTCAGTGCCCATCCTTCTGTTAGATGCTGTAAGGACATGAAAACCTTAACACCTCCATCTCATCTTATATTGTGTTTTAAAGAGAAACAGTGGATTACCTGGCCAAGAACCTTGGCATAATTCCCCCCTCACCATTTCCTTAAAGGAAAGCATTTTGTGCTCATCTTTTCTGGTCCACCAGCTACGCACCGGGGAAGTGTCAAGTCCTTTACTTTTAACTTCAGGCATCTCACATTTTCATCAAGAGCCCCACAGCTCAGTAAAAGCTAAAAATATCTTACCCAGTCTGTCAGAAAGGTTCTTTTCCAGTTTTTCCCATGCAGAGGTCTGTGCTCCCAGCGTGGCCTGAAGATTTTCTATCTGCCGGAGCAGGGGCCGTGTAGCGGATGTGACACTTTGGCTCAGTTCTTGGTTCCTGTTCTCTGCTTCTTGGAGTCTCTGAAATCACAAATCAAATATAACTAAGCTTTGAAATCATATGATGGATTCAAAGATTAATAGAGAATTCAACTAAATGCACAGCAGCTGCTTAACATTCTAAGATTATTGCTTTACAGCCAATGTTTATGGGTTCAAACTCCTAGCTGTCATATTCCAAGAGAGAAGTTTAACATTTTTACATAAATCACAGAGCAAGGGTCCAGAAATGTCCAGCCCTCTGGAACATCATTTGAAACATTTTGGCAACAATCTATCTCCTGGACCTGAAAACCATAAAAATATTTTTAAGAAGCAGCTAAAGAGTCATTCAAAACACATTTGTCAGCAATTTTAGATGACTACCACAAACTTCATGTCTGTACTTTGTCTTATATTAAAAGGACTGCATTACATTTAAGAGGCATCATAAAAAAATACTATTTTGTCCACCATGTGATTTAAAAAACCATTTCCTTTAATATTTTTATTTTTCCTCTACACAGGACAAATCATGCAGGTAACAAGGAAAACAAATGCTCTCTTTCAGGCTATTAATGCCATGGTAGCATTTTACTTTCAGTTTTTAGAAACCCTCCTTGCAGATACAAGTTGGCATCACCTCTTTGTTATAGTACCTGTTGTAGTTCACCAATTTCCTGGCGTAAATAATCTTCCTTTCTTGCTGCCTGCTGCTCTGCACGTTGCAGTGCCAGCCTCAGGTCTGCCACCTAAGTAAGCAAGTAATTGTTACTAAACTCTTGCTGAAAGTTATAGTATCACCTCTTCAGTGCCACAGTCCTACACCATTTTTAAACACTGTTAGACAGGGTATGTCTGTTTATAAGCAAAGGCTTTGTTTTTGCGTGCAAATAGTTACACTGATTATCACTAAAAAATTCCATACATTTCTTGAATTTTGCACCATGGTAAGGCTATTACAACCTCAACACAGAGCCTGTCCAAGTAATTTCATTTATACAATTATAAGTATTTTGAAATAAAATTAGTATTTTAAAGCTTAGCACAACTACTGCTCAAGACTGAACAAATTCAACTGGAAAGAAATCCACTGGGTATTTGCCAAGTAAACAAAAATGAGTTCCACCTCATATTGCAACAGGTTCATGATGTCAGGTGCACACTCCACCTCAGCACAGTCATTTGTTCAGTTAAAAAGTTTATTGACTGTATTCAAGACCCACCTGAATTGCCAAAGCTTCTTGTTGCTGCCGAGCCTCCTCCTGGGCCTTTTCCAGAGCTAACCCAAGCTCTTCCTTTGCTTTCATTTCCCTACTTAAGGCTGCTTCCTGAGCCTCACTGTCCTTTGTAGCATTAGCTTTATGAAGATCTGCAAGTTCCCTGGGGAGAAAAACAAACAAACAAACAAAAAAACCTCAACGCATTTACAGTTTATACAATGCCAACAGTGACTTTGCAAATAACTTTTTTATATATAAACATTTCACAAGCATTGCACAAGAAAGAGGCACAGAATCTGCAGATGTGATTGCTTACTTGTATGCACTGTCAAGTGCTGCCTGGACACTTCTGTTCCTCTCTTCAAGGTCTTCCACCTCTGCCTGAAGTTTAGCAAGATCCTTTTCTTGTCGCTCTACAACACTGTTCAGTTGTTTAATGCTGTCTCGATGCTGCTTCTCAAGGTCCTCCTTGCCATCAAGCACCTGTCAGAGTGCAAACAAGAAACATGAGACAGTCCCCAGGACCTGGGGCAGGCCATGCTGCCTGAGCACAGCAACAACTGTGGCAACCAATTTGGGATGAAGTTACATAAAATGACTAAACCCATCTGACACTTTGCTAAAAGGGAAAGGTTTTGCTCCCCCACCTTCCTCATAGGAGGGGGCTGCTCTTCACCAGTTTCACATACTTACTGAGTCTGCTGCTTGTAAGATCTCGATTAAATCACAGCCCAAATTTTGCTGGTGCATGTTTTCCAACCAAAATTCAGTGTATTGAATTTGGGTGGCTCACCTGGCAACAGCAGTGCAAGTGCAAACAAGCAGCTGGAAAGACACCTGACTGCAGTTTTAATGAGAATATACACATAAATCACAACCCAGTGTTCCAATAATGTGAAATGGTGAGGCCCTGGCACAGGTTGCCCAGAGAAGTTGTGGTTGGAAGTGTTCAAGGCCAGGTTGGATGAAGCTCTGAGCAACCCAGTCTAGTGGAAGGTGTCCCTGCCCATGGCAGGGGGGTTGGAACAACATGATCTTTAAGGTCCCTTCCATCCCAAACCATTCTATAATTCTATGAAATAGGGAAGTCTCCCAGAAACGAAAAGAATATTCAGTCTGTCAAGAGCCCCTCTGAAAGGCAACTCTGCAGTTAATATAAAAAGTTGTAAAAAAAAAAAATCAACAAATACCTGTTTTAAATGCTGCAACTCCTCTTCCAATTCCTTAATCTTTTTGCTCTGTTTTGTGTTAATATTTTCTCTCTCTTTCTCTTTGGCTCTTAATTTCTTAATAATGTTGGAATTGTGCAGCTGCTGTTTGGAAAGCTTTTCTCCTGTGAAGAAAATCAGTATAAAGCTAATGCATATTGCTGATATTCTATGGATTCTCTCTATTCACACCTGCCTTGCTCCTCAGTCCCATGAAAATAATAACCAAATAAGGAAGGAAATGCTTATTCTTGCATTTTTTCATGGAAGTTCCTAAGTTTTAAATCTACCTTATCCCAGGATGACCTTGTTACACTCAGCTATAGTGAAACAGGACGTGAATTGCTCTGAAAGTAAAGCAAATGAGCTCATCATATCAGGAAAAAAATAAAATGGTCTGTTCATTTAGAAAATAAATTTTACTTTCAAAATTAAACAGTATTAAAGGAGACGGTGTAGAAATGCCTTAACAATGCCCTAATTAGATTTCTGCTGAATGGAACACGGTGTGTTGTACTGCACACACTGGTTCTATCTCACAGCCCCTTTAATGCTCCCTGCAGGAAGCACCTCTCCAGCCACCTGTACCTGCCTGACCCCTCCTGTTGCTCTTTGCTGTTCAATGAATGCTTTAAATGTTCAGAAACAGGCAAAAAGCTTCCAATTTTGCATTTTTTGCATAAAGAAGACTCATATGCAAGAGCAGTACATTTCAAACTACTCTCCACATTTTTACTGTTTAAAAAAAAATTAATTCTCACCTTCCTCCATTAATCCTTTGATTTGCTCTTCTTTTTCTTTCAGTAATTCAGCAGTTTCATTGGTATTAAGTCTAGTAGCCAGTTCTTCTTTAACAGTCTTTACTTCCTAAATAGTAGGATAAAATACTTAGAACCATTTATTACAATACATTTAGGAAAAAACATGCAGTGAGCTCCACTGATCACCTTTTTATTCTCACCCCTTCCTCTCAAAAAAGGAGGAAATTTTCATGGAAAACAATTTAGGTTGAAAGAGAACTCTGGAGATTATCTGATCAAAACAGATTGCTCAGAGCCTTATTCCATCAAGTTTTAAAAACCTCCAAGGATTGAGAGTCTGTAAATCCTCCATACAATTTGTTCCAACTCCTCCATCCATTTAATTTTCTATTCTTGAAACTTCTGCAATGTTGCAAAAACAACCTGTACTATTCATACACAGGTATTGGGTAATTCTATTTCAACTCACTACTGTGTCAACAGAGTGACACCTACAGTGACAAACAACTGTGAAAAATATTTGTATTCCAGTCACAGATTTGAGTTTCCTTTTTTGCATTAAGCTACGAAATGTAATGCTGTGATATCAGGTCAGGAACGTTTAAACCCCATAAACTTTGTTGCTGCAGATTTCTTTGCTCATTCCAAATCAATCTGTCATCAGCCCTTAATTTTCCTACCAGTTAATCCTCTAAAGAAGCTGTTCTCATTCTTCACCACTTCCTCACTTCCTCACATCCTCAGGCCATTCTCCCTCACACCAATGCAAATGCATATATGGGTACAAGGTGAATGAGAGCAGACCTTAAACCCTTTTTCTTCCCCAAACCAAACTAACTTAAAAACACCAAGGAAATACCAAGCAGCCTGGATGGCTAAAACCAGCTTATGCTGGTTTCTAACAGCATCAGACAGCACCTGTCAGACTCAGGCTTTTCCCTATCTTAATTTTTAGCAATTAAACCTCAAGAAATTTAACTGTGTCCTAAAATAATAAGTATTAATTTCACTAAAAAGCCAAATTACCTTTTTAGCTGCATCTCTCTCCTTGCAGGCTAGTTGGAGTTTCTTCTCAGCATCTGCAATTCGCTGAGCAAACTCCTCTTTAAGAGATGAAAGGCTACTGCTCTCTTCTTTCATTCGAAACATTTCACTACATTTAAAATTAACAGTTCAGAACAGTTGCATCATTATGTCACATTCCAAACAGTTTGCAACAGGTTGTCTTAAATGCTTTTAAAAAGTGTTTTGTTTATTTATTTTACACACATTAAGTAGAGGTCAAAAAAACCCCCACATCCATACTAGAAATACTAATCAAAGACCTTTATTAATTCTGTAATTTACCCATGAAAACAAATAAATAGTTGATTTATCTTAAATGTTTTGCCCCTTAATAAAGTACTTTGTAATTAACCATAGTCTGCACCATATATAGAGCAAATTATTTAATGTGTTTTTTAAGTTTAAGATCAATTTAGTCATTAAACAGTAGCTTCACAGATCATCTTCAAATTTTTAAACTTGGTATTTGATCAGTGAACTGGTAAATACAACTTTCCATTTTTTCCCCTTTTAATTTTAACCAAATTAAATAATGAATTCAGGTTTTTCCTAAAACCAGCCCTTCTACCACTTTCTACCACTTTCACTGCCTACATTTTAGTCAGCAAAGTACTTAGTAAACTGGGTTTATACCTCTGTATCAGAAAAGTCAGTCTCCCTTAATAGCTGAATCCAGTGATATTATAAAGATCTTTATTAATAACCAAGCCTGACTCTACATGTTTGTCATTCCTACTGCTTGCTCACTGAAAAATCTTTCCCCAGCCTCTTCCCAAAAGAGATTTTGGCCCCAAGAAACAACATTATCTTTAAAAAAATCCCATCACAGCATATGCAATTGTTATTTCCACCCTTCCCAAGCAGTGCAACCTTTGCTCTAGACATGAAGCTACTTGGTTTATGTATTGTCTAAGATTGTATTACAGCAAAGTCACAGTTACACCCACTACTGTGTGGATTTTCATACTTACTCTTTTAGGTTATCATAAGCTTCTTCCAGACGTGCCTTTTCTTTACTAGCACTTAATAACTGTATTTCCCTCTTCTCCAGTTTCTCAGTTAATGAATCAATCATCTGGACAATGTTTTTACAGATAAAGATCAGATGAATGGGACAATTAAAACACAAGAGGGGCAGGCTTCCCCTTTCCCCCCCACCATTCCCTCCCAAGACCATTTAAAGCTCAACTTGTCAAAGCTTTTAAGAATTTGAGGTAAAAGTCAGTGAGGATTACCATGTTTCTGCCACATTCTTTTAGAACTAAGCAGTATCTAAACACAAAGATAACTGTTTTCTACAGCTGTAAGAAATCCTACTAAATCAGCACATGTGGCTCAGTTAAGTTCCTCAACAAAATCATCAACAGATATATTTAATTATAAATGAAGTTTTTAAGGAGAGTTGACAGCCTATAAATCTATAGCTTACATTAAGCATTAAGACTTCCAGGGTTCCTAATACCATTCTCTACAGAATCACAGAATAACTTATATGGGAAAGTCTCTTCTGTGAAACGTGAGCACAAAGCATCAGAACAGAATCAGACGGGGGAAGAAAACTTTCAAGCAGGGTTAAGAGCTCTTAGATCACATCATCAAAGTAATTTCTTAATACTAGAGTTTTGGAAAGCTGAATACAGAGAAATAACAAATATACAAGCAAATGTACAAATATGAACAAATGGAACAGATTCTGTACGTGTAGCTCAATATGGCCAATGAAAGACAAAATTTGCTGGGGTCCACTATCACTGTTCTCCACAAAATATAAACAAAGTGGTCATAGAAAATGGGAAAAAATAGTCACTCACTAAATTAGCAGAATGGGACAAAACACACTGCTTCAAACTCCAGTTTAGCCTCCACACACTTGAGTATTTTATTTTGTCACACTTCTAGTCATTCCATCTATCTAAACTAGCCATGCACATTTCATTGAATCAGTTCACTATCCATATCTTCTTTAAAAAGTCTGCTCTGCCTCCTTTTTAAAAGTAAAGATTATTTTTGCTCAAAACAAACATTAATTTATCTAGTAAAGATGACTTATTTACACTAACTACTGCTATCCTCAGAAAACATGCATCATACTCCTGGAATGTAATCCAATTTTGATAGTTGTCTGTGGGAAAAAAAAATGCTTGCAAAAAATTTTCTGGATTATTGCTTAAATACTAAAGGCTTGTAGTTTTGTAATTCAAATCAAAATATTCCAAGGAATCTCTTCCACCTTTCACAGAAAAAAAAATTACACTAAAGAATTAAAATAACACATTTGACTTCTCAAGCTCTGACCTACTGAAGTGCTGTTTGCCAGCACTACTCACACTTCACAATTATGTTAAACAGGTGGGTCGGGTGTAACCCAAAACTATCTGACCAGAAATTTCACCAGTATTGTTCTTCTGCAGGACATCAAGCACAGTTTTCTACAGGGTGAGATAATTCATTCAAATATGGTGAAGCTGATATTGAGATATAGAACAAGCTAATGTAAGGAGATGTCAGGAGTTTCACTTGAAATTAAAGGGTGTGTTTGCAATACATGTTTCACAGTTACCTTTTTAAACTGTTGCTTTTCAGTGTCCTCTTCTACCACTTGCTCCACAGCATCCTGCTGCGGCTCGGCCTCCTCCTTCACCACCTGTTCTTCGGGAGCCTGCACAGCAGCAACCAGAACATCTGGCTGTTCAGAATTAACAGGGGTTGCACTTCTCCCACTCTCTTCCATCTCAGCCTCCTCAGCGTGTAACACAGGAGCATCACTCAAGATTTCAGGTTTATTTTTCAGGGCATCGACCGTTTCTGTCTTTGGCCCAGCAGGACTGACAGCAGCAGACGCTGAGGCAGAAGCCCTGCCCGATAACTCATCATCTGAGTTTATTTCACTCACACTTCTGCTGTCTAAGGACTGGACACTGAATGAGTCAATCCTTTCGAAAGCATCAGAGGAGCCACAGCTCTCCGTCATTTTTTGGAAGTCATCTAAACGATTATAATCCGCACAGGCAGAGGTGGATAAAAGCTGGAACGACGTCTGCATGAGGTGAAGGCTGGATTTGGAATCTGCAGCTTCTTGTCTTGAACTCACAGAGCTCTCACTTATCACACTTTCATGGTCCAGCACTTCAATGTCACTGGTTGTGGAAGTGCCCGAGGAGAAAGTGCTAATGGGAGGTGATGGGGTATTGCTTTGTCTGTCCTCAGTCTTTCTCTCCTTTCCTTCCAAACCCATGTCTTTTGTACCTGCACCAAGAGGCTGTGAAGTGCCCTCCGGTGCACCCACTGCTCCTTCCCCTCCTACACTGGATTTTTCACTAGGAGCATCCTCAGGTTCTTCCAAATTTAGAGCAGATGCCTTTTTGTCAGTAATTTCATCTGTGCTTGCTTCATGCTTACTGTCAGATTTCAGCCCAGAATTCTCTTCTGATTTCTCCTTGGGAATATCGAGGCTTTTTAAGTCCAGGCCAGCTACAGAGGAATCCTTCACTTCTGCCTCTGTGGTCACCGGCACTTCCAGCTGATTGGGGTGCTGAGACTCCTTCAAAGTGCTTTTCACCTCCTCTTTGGGTCGCTGTGATTTGGCTGGGGGCTTGGACACCACTGGGTTTTTCTGTATACTCTGAACGTCCGTTGGGGAGAGAAAGGCACTGAAGAAGTTTTCGGATTCATCCACTACCGTCCTCCTCACCGGCTTGGTGATTGCTGTGGGCGACACCGGCTGATTCTGGGGTTCTGTAGTCGAACTCAAGCCCCAGGAAGATGTATCCCATCCTCCACTTATGAGGGAATTTGTTCCTGAAACAAGAGATAAAAAAAAAAAAGGAGAAATAGGCAAAAAAAAATAAAATGTATTCTTTTTCAATATTTATCTTTTTAGATGCAACAGTTCAAAAAAGAACATATTCAACATCATACAACTTAAAGTGAATACTATACACAAACAGCATCATTTTTGTTATTACTTCCTTACAAAGCTTAGAACCAATTTTTAAACAAAGCAAAAGAAAATTACTTCATGTCTCCCTTAAGCTTAAGACTTAAACTGGACACAGACACCTCTACAAAGCAGGAGTACCTGAACAGAACCAACTTGCTCCCTCCCAGTTAAACAGTAACTTTAAAGCAGAAAGAACCCAAACACAAACTGCACCGGTAAATCCAAGAGTGACAATTCCAGAAAGCAGATGGAGAGAAGTGTCAGGGAAGGGGAAACAAGCCCACAGAGCATTTTGAGAGCTGTAAGGGCAGGGCTGTGCTATCTGGGCACAAAAAGCAAGCACTGCTTTTGCAAAGGGAACCAGCAAAAGCAAATGTGGTGTCCTGCTTCCCACAGCGTGAGGAGGCCAGGCAAAACAACCTGAAAATCTGTAGTGAGGAGAACATACAGATTACAAAAGAGAAAACTATTACTAGGTCTTAAAAGTTATCTGCCAGTAGCACACAAACACTTCACACACCACGGCAGAAAACAGAGGGGAAAAGCTTTAAATATTTACAGAATTTACACCAAGAGAAGGGTTCTTGCCCTTTCAGTTTGTGACAGGCTTCATATTTTTCCTCACACACCAAGCACCAGCATGGAGCTGACAATACACATCATCAGCAGCCCAGCTGAGAGTGTTTTTCTCCTCCTGTGGAGAAATACTGAATTGTTTAGTTCTGAAGCTGCTCTAAAACAACATCCTATTATTGTACTTCTTGCAGGTTTTCCAGGACTTGTCAACAGCAAGAATAATGAGAATTTCAGCATCAAATTTCAGTGGCATCCCAGGTAAGAAAGATAAATCAAAAAATTATACCAAATTTGACTTTGTACCTGCAAATATAATCTGGGTAATGCAATTATTTCAGGCTACTTAAAAACAAGCTCACTTTATACAGCAGCACCTATGAAAAACACCAAGTTATAGTATTTAAAACTGTCTTCCACTTTCAGGAACTGTTGATAGCTGTTGGCCTCAAGTCTCAAATTCAGATAACTACTGCTCTCACTGCCCAAAATACTACAAATGTGTGATTTATTACCACAAACATCTGGTTTCTTACTACCTTGTCCATGATTCATTTGCTGCAGAAAAAGCTCTGAGTGAACTGTTAACACTGAGAACGTATTTTGACATCTTTTAAAAACAAGTATGTTTTTCCTGAAACCAGATGCATGCTGATCTTTGCTGCTTTCCTTATGAATTACAGGACTACTATAAATACTCAGATATAAATTAAAATTAAAAAATGTTTAGACAAGTCTAAAATTTTAATAAATTAAGCAGGACACCGTTTTCTACAAACAATTCCAGTGATTTAAGACGACACTGGACTACTTGACTGACTGCCAAGCCCACAAAGGGACAAAGACATGCAAAACTGACCTTTGCTGAGCAACCAGCTTGGAAAACACTTTCAATTGCTACAGCTTTCAGTTTTCAGAAATCTCACCCTGATGCAGGTTCACCTGGAAATAATCTTCTCCTACAAATACATACACATCTTCTACATATAGCTGTAATAAGGACACTGATTTCAGATGGATTTAGTTTCCCATCCTTTCGTTTATTTATTCTTATCTGTGAGATATTATTTATGGAACAGAAAAGAAGTTTCTAATGAGAGAGCTCCTTTTTGCTCTTTCATTTCCAAACAGCAACTTAGGACTGACCATTCCTTCAGGTTCCACATTAGCACACGTAAAAGAGAGACACTCAGGGCCATGACAACTTTTCCACCAACACATTCCTTTCAACAGATATTAGAGGATTATGAACTTGATGCCAGGGAAAGTGGAACCTTCACTTGGTTTATGTGGACCATCCTTTCAGCTCCTATTCTGCTGTCGCAAAGAGCAAATCCATGAATGCCTCTGGAAGGGCACGGCTTCTCCTTTTTTATTACTGAGCAGGTTTTATCACTTCTTAGCCCCTCAGCCAAAATAAATAACGCCTTGAGGAACACGGATGTGAAGCTCAGGGCAATACAGGCAGGACACAGATGACAGCAGCGGGGCACTGAGCTGAGCCTGCCCCAGCTCTGTGTGGGTGTCACCCTGCAGGGGGGCACCAGAGGACCAGGGGGTGGGTTATATAAACCAGAGGGGGCTTGGGACGGAGGGGGCGGGTTAAACCTCCCCAGTTAAGGGGTTAAACGGGAGACAGCGGAGGGGGAGAGCCAGGGAAGGGGGCAGTGAGGGAGGTGAGGGGGTCGGCCGGCTGCCCTTACCGTCACCGTAGTCGGGGATGACGGCGTCGGGCCAGGGGCTCTCCTCGGCCTGGATGTCCAGCACCCGGTCGATGGACTTCTGCGCCTGCGACAGCGCCTGCTTGGCGAAGCTGGACAGCTGCGAGGCGTTGAACCAGCTCATCCTCGGCGGCTCCGGGGGGACCCCCGCCCACAGCTCAGAGCCCTGCGGCGCTGCCCGGCGGGGCCGCGGGCTCGGCTCGGCGCTGAGAAGCGGAGGGAAGGGAAGGCGGCCCCCGCGCAGGCGCCGCCGGATCCACGTCGCACTCGGCCCGGGCGCAGCCGCGCTCCGGCCCCGGCACGGCCCGGGAGGAGGAGCCGGAACCGGCCGGGAACCGCCGGGAAGGGGCGGAGGGCCCTGCCCTGGGTCCTGCCCTGCCGGGGGGCTGTTCGGCCTCGGTTCCTGCCCTCCTGGCTTCCTGCCCGCGCCTCCAGACTCGCCGATAAACACAGCCTTAGTTCCTGCTTCCCAACGCGCCCTTCGGCCGCTCAACGAAAGGCACTCACCGGGATGTGGCAGAATCGTAATCACAGGATGGTTTTGTTGGAAAGGGGCCTTAAAGCCCATCTCATCCCAGCCCCCGCCATGGGCAGGGACACCTTCCGCTAGACCAGTTGTTCCAACCTGGCCTTGGACACTTCCAGGGATGGGGCAGCCACAGCTCCTCTGGGCAGCCTGTGCCAGGGCCTCACCACCCTCACAGCCAACAATTCCTTCCTAATATCTAGCCTGAATTTCCCGTTTCAATTTGTACCCATTACTCCTTGTCCCCATCACTACTAAGCTGGAAAGCTGACCCGCAGTTCATATTTTAACAGATGTAAAATTTAAACACTGTTAACACATAAAACCAGAATTCAGACTGAGGTACCCCGAGTTGCTTAGAGAGATGTCTCTGACCAAAGCAGCCAAGTGATGCCCTAGAATTTTTAACTGAGGCTATAAACACTCTTGAATGTCCACAGATTAGTCAAAAACTCAGGTGTCTTTATGATTTTTATTAATAAATACCTTAACAGCACCAATGATATTTGAACTTAATCTTGCAATGCTGTGCATGGCGGCTGCCTGGGGACAGTGAGGAGACTATTTTCATGTACAGCTGATCATTTTGTCCTTCTGTGTTTTCTTGTAAACAAAGTCATCTCTCCCATTCTTAAAACCTTTCATAAAATCAATATCTAATAAGAGGAAAATGCTCATTTTAATTTACTGCCTCTTCTGGTTTAAGGTGACTCAGCAAGTCCAAAGGAGTGCTACAACTAAAAACCAGATCACTGTGGTTCCTTTTAAAAGGTCCTTTCTTTGCATATACGTGTGCAGATGTGTTAAAAACGAGACTTTTAGCCACCTTAAGTTCCATGTGTCTGAAAGTACATTAACATGAACATTTTGACCAAAAAAAACCAGGAAAAATGTATTTCTATACATCAGAGATCTGTACATGAATAAGCATTTATACAAATATAATCCACCAAATATTGGCTTCTACGTACAATTCTGAAATATGGTGATTTGTTTGGATTTCCTAACCTTCAACCATGCTAGCACTTACAGGAACATTTCAGGCTGCTTTAACACCCACAGAGTATATTTGTTTTACAAGGTGGGCACAGATTTCTCTTACTGTATTTGCACTTTACTTATGAATAAATTAAGTGGTAAAGTGAAGCTTGAACAACATAGTCTGTGGTGTTGTAACGTCAGCAACTGCAAGTTCTTGGCCATCCACAAGCCCCAGTTCTGAAACAGAAAGAAAAGTTTAATCAATTTAATTAAACCCATGAGGTTTGCTGATTTTTTGTTAATTTTAAAAACACCAAAAAGTTATGAATGCTATTTCCATGTACCATAAATATGATGAAATAAAGCTGCAAACAGCTCACTGGCTAAATAAATATTAATCTAATTTAATCAGGAAACTAAAAAACCTTGTCAAGAAATATATATAAAACTCTGCTGAAGTATGTTAATTTACAGCACTTATCTGCTTGCTTCATTGCAATCTGCTCTGCACCTGCCTGCACTTCACCTTTAAACAATTCATATACCTGAGAAAGGTGTATTGCATGTAAAAGGACAATGAACCACATTTTACTGCACAGTGCAAAATAAAACTAAACATCCATACAGAGGGATGGAACTGACTTTCTGTAACTTGAAAATCCACATGTGACAACTCCATGATACCTTTTAGTGTCTTGGAAAGATTTGGCCTTGTTCGTTCTTCAATTGAAGCTACTGTCTGCAAATTAAAAACAAAAAAAAGCCAAAGATTTCCTTTCAAGTTCTGAAAAATAACTTTAAATACATTAAGATTATTAAAGATAATTATTTATGTTCAGATTACCTGTAAATAAAGTGTTTTATTTCCCCCAAACATAGTTGCTGTGATTGCAGGAGATTTCATTTGCCTATACATAAAACATAAAAAAAAAAAAGAACAAAACAGACAATAAGGTAAAAATACATTTACAAATTATCTTTTTGAAACACTAAACTACCAAAAAAGTTGGCATAGTTGCATACTTACAATGAAGCATTATTTGTCAAGTAATCCAAGACCTCCTGCAATTTAGCTGATGGGGAAATCTCTATCTTTTGGGGAAGCTGGCTGCAGGCTGGACAGTTCTCCTATAAGAAAGAATACATGTTATGATAGATACCATTTTAGAAATGCTGACAATAAGGTCTCAAAAGTGTTTGTGTTGTGGTTTTTTTTTAAAGTTTTAGCTCTAGAAGTATTAATACTGTTGCAAATACTAATGACAAAACCCAATTCCTCATGAAGTTTGTCACTGTTTGACTGACTCCCAACAGCAGCCAAGTATTTATGAATGACAAATTTCAACTGACAAAAAATCTAACACTACAAACCTTGAAATCAATTGTTGTCAGAACCTCTTTTTGAGAAGATTTGCCTATGAGTCATCTTAAATTTGCATATCATTTTGTATTTCTACTCTGTAGAAGTAACAGACTGGTAACATAGATTCCACTTTTTAAACTTCAGAAATATTATTATTCAGTGCTAGGGGCCAAGAGATTCCATATTGGAGTTCAGAAATACACACAAACTGCATAAATAAAAATTATGGAAACAACCCTTCAAGCCCTTAATGGCACTAACCTTCCTTTCAGCTTCAAAGGTGTATGTATATAATCCATCCACATCATTAAACACCAAGTAGTTGTTGAGAGGAACGTATGCACTGCAATGGCAAACAGGTTAGTGTTGATACATGGCATTATGCTGGAAATCACATGTGTTATTAATAAGAAATTAAATACCTTGTGGCTATTTTGAAAACTTCAGTGGCGCAAACAGCTGAAATGAGAAAAAACAAATCAGTGTCTTCACTTTCTAGCTCTATCAGACATTAGTGCCCACAGCTGTACCAAAGAAGTGACAAAAAAACCCAACTTCAACAATATGCAACAAGAAAAAGAAGTATCTGAAGGCAGCTGGTAGTTCTGTGCATTAGATTTGGCACTAATCTGACACTATGTTGAGACTGTGTACTATGTTTCCCCATTTTTTTCCCAGTCTCAAATGCTTTGCTCACTCCCACAGTCAAACACGAGCTTAATGTTTATACAGTCACATCCAGTTTCTCAATGGAAAAAAGAAATGAGACTGTAAGAGTAAATCAGACCATTTAAAAATTACTATTATCCTTACCAAGTTCTCAATTACAAATTTTTGTTCTACAAAACTCTCAAGTCAGTCAAGCAGAAGTGAAATGAGCTCTTCCACCATACCTGCAATTACTGCATTTGTAGAAGCTACTGCTGGAATAATTCGTTTAACCACCCCTGTAAAAACAAAACACACAGCTCTGTTATTATTAAATGACTGTCAGCATTCTGCACTTGCCTGTGAACAGAGGCATGGACAGCAGTGAGGAACAGATGCCAGTCTTAACCAGCCTAAACTGGCATAAATGTTGCCATTGCTAAAATCACATTCTTTTGTTGCTACTCTTTGACCCAGCAAAAGTGGTCATAGTGTAATGTAAACTGTGGAGCTGCTCCAGGTTAAAAATAAAACGGCAAAAAGAATGTTCAGTTTTGTCCCAGATAAGTTCCCCTGATTTATCATAAATGCCTCAACATCTGATTCATCATAAAAATATTTGTGCTGGCACAGGAAATGAGCTGCTTATTTCTGTTTTAAGGCAGAAAAGAACTATTTCTTTCTCAGCAGAGCTGCCAGCTTAGTCGTAACAAATACAAAGAATGCCAATCCAGCCTAAGTGCAAATGTCACAAACCTGGTGAAATGCCATCCCCTTACCTTGGGTGAGTCTGTAGGTAACACCTTTAATATTAAATTGTGATGCTCTTTCTAAAGACTTCTGGTAAATCCACTGTATATGTTCAGGGTCATCTCCATCCAATGCAACACCTTCTACAGTAAAGTTAAGAATTTACAGGTAAGTTGCAATTACAAAAGTTCTTCAGAAATACAGCATTCTTATAGTCTAAAAAGAGTCCCTTTGTTTTCACTGGAGTTAAAACAAATACTCCATGAAGCTTTTAAAACTTGACACTTTAAATAACCAAAGTACATTTCTACAAACATCTTTAGTTTTAACACATCCTATACACAAACTATCTTAACTGCACAGATTTATAGAGCTGTTACAGGTTACATTTTAAGTCAGGTAAGAAATTGTGCAGTGTGAGAAACACATGAGCAAATATAGAACTGGACAGCAAGTTCAAGGAGTGAAAATCCATCTCCAGCTCAGAGGAGGCTTAGATTCAATATGACAATGAGTCACATGAGGTTGAGAGGTAGGATTGTTTTATTAGAAGTAGCTGTATATTCCCAACTCAAGTTAGTTAAAAGGAGAAATGGCAATTTAGCACCAGTGTAATACACTAATTACCTCCAAAAGGTTGCTCCTTTGGCCACTGTAATATCCTGACATACTCAATACAATGCTCTGGCAATCTGGGCATGGATGCAATAGTGCACATGGGAAAATTGACCTGGTTGGGCAGGGGAAGAAAACCATAAGAAACCAGGTAATACACTATATATAGTATTAGGAAAAGAAACCAGCAAATCAGAAGAATACATAAAAAATGGAAATATCACTGGTTGAATTACCTGTGGGGGATAAAGCTCAAGTGTGCACTCAACACATGCTGTCATACCAGGAATGATCACACGAGCGTTTCCTTTGAAACCTTCCGTCCCTCCATCTATTAAAGGTATGATGGAACTTTGATCCAGTGCCTTATCTTCATAATTTAAAAAGGACATCTAATGAATAAAGGTAGGGGGGGTGTTGGTTTTTGTTTGGTTGGATTTTTTAAACAAGTTGCAGGAAGAAAACATATTCTAAAAATTTTATTCTTAAGGCTACACCGTAAGATTGAAGGCCTAATACACAGTTTATTTTAAGGGTGCACAGTATATAAAACACTACTTATTTGTCAGTGCATAAGACTTTTATCTACCACCTTCACCCTCCATCTCCTCCCCTGATAAATGCTGTTATTTCCTTACAGCATATCAGAACAAATGGTTGGTTGGTTTGAAGGATTTGGGGTTTTGATGCTTGGTTTGCTGTTTTGGTTTTTTTAAATACCGGTACATACTCCAGATCCTTGTTTTGTAAACAAATTCACAATGATAAAACTACCTAGTTCAATGACCAGCTTTCTGAACTGGTCTGAACTCTGTAACACTGCAGCTCCAAAAGATGGCATTTACAAAAAGCACTGTTTGGGTAACGAAGACAAAGTTCACAATGGGAGCATCCAGAGAAGAACTCTCCTTCATATGACTTTCAAAAGCTGGCTGCACAAGGCCACAAACAATGCAATCTAACTCTGAAATTACCCCGTAGGGCACTGCACAAATGTTGGCTAACACTCCTCAAGAAAAGGGCAGGTAAGAGAGCATGCATTTCACCCTGTTCAGAGACAGAAAACAGAAATAGATACAGAAAGCTGTGAGCATCAACAGCCCTCATTCATTTTAATGACATGTTCTACATCAACATGTTTAATTTTAGTTATCTATACTCAAGCAATAATCAGGCCTTAAAAAGATTGAAGAGTTTACCAGCATGCCATTTATCCATCTTCTTGCAATTATGGAGTCCAGCCCACAAACAATAATATGGAACTCTAGAGGGAAAAAAACATTTAAATCTATACTAATGCATATTTCTGAAAACAAGCAAATATTCTGTCCATAACAGTCCACAGACAGTGACTGTGGTTTAACTATCTCCCCAAGATTACCTGTATCACAGATGTATTTAAATTTTATTTGCTACTTTTATTTCCACTATATTGTAGAAGACTAAAATAATTAGCAATCTAACTCCCAGGAAAAGCAGTGAGCAGCAACAACTGCAAGGTTCCCCTAAAGCACTGGTGGGTGTTTGGCAGGAACACAAATTCCACTTACGTCGATAGAAGCTTTCATCCATGTCCTGGATCTTTTTAAAATACCTGAATGTAAGCCCAGTAAAGGAATTTATAGTTAAGTTTACTGTTTCCTATTTGCTAACCTAAGGCCAAAATATTATCTGATTTATTGCTATAGTTTTATACAAGACTTTTTTAAAAAAAACTATTGGATTTGAGATTCAAAATTCCCACAGCTGCAGCTGTAATATCTGACAAAACAAGTAAGAGACACAATCTAATAGTCACAAACAGGAGAAAGTTCAGTAGGCAAAATATTTAGGAAGCTCAAAACAAAGCAAACAGGAGAAAGTTCAGTAGGCAAAATATTTAGGAAGCTCACAAAGTCCCCTATCAGCAAGTGCTGCTCTAAGTTTATAAACTAATGTCTCCTACCAGTTAGTACTCAAAACACTCTGGTGAAAAAACCTGTAATTCCAGTATCTCAGTGAAAATTACAATATTGCATTTGAATAGAACCACTCAGTGGAAAAATACAAAGCAGTTTCTTAAAGCTGAGCCTTTCCCATGCATATTCCCTGGATGCTAATGTCGCAGAGAAAGAATTCTCAATCACCAGTTGAATGAATCTGTTCTCTATTGTACGAAAAAGAGAGGATGGCAGCAAAATACTTTAGATACTCTTACCACCTACAGAGTTTTCTAGGATTTTAAAGCCTTCAGGGCCACTACTTCTCTACAAAAGGATACGGTACAACGGCACAGTTGGGAATGCGGCTGTTCAGGAATTCTGCTGCAACTTCAGCTTTTGGTCGCCCCACATCCTTCGGTCTGGGAAAACCCAAGCAATTCCAAATGCATTATTTTAGTAGATTCAATCTCTCCAGTCTCTATGCATTACAATACCAAATTAAGTGACCAACTGTTACTTTAGGACAATTTACTGACGTGATAATATTAAAGCGTCCAACCCAAAGCATTCTATGATCCCTGTAAAGCATCAGATACGAGATATTCAGAGTTACCTGAATATGTGCATGTAACTACAGTTTTCAGTACCAAAAAAAAATCCAACAATTTTTCACTGTGCTTAGAAGAAAATGGCATAAGAAAATCTGAGATTTCAGTCTGTGTACATTATTTTTTAGTGTGACTTTTTCCATTAGCTCTACTGCAATGGCAAGGAACAAGAATTTTCTTCACACTCAAACTATGACACCACAGATCCCCAAAGAAGTTCAGCAACATTTAGTTTATTCTGAGTACTACTGTGATATGAAGGTTCAGTAATCTTTAACGACATCTTGTCCAACCAAAATAATGATCACAGTCACGTGTTTTGTTTAGGTACATTTAAAAATCCAGAAGCTGAACTGTGAAAACACCACTTACCGAAACAGAAACTGCCGGTTAAGGTTAGAGACATCTATAGTGTCCATGTCAATTACATGGATCTGTCTGAAGCCAGACAGTGCCTGTGAAAAGAGAAGAGGAAATAAAAAGCTTACAGAGCCCCGGATTTCATTCCACGTGCCAAAAAAAGCAAGTTTTAGAGGAACAAAGGTATTTGCTCCTCATTCCGTGTGCAGACAGGTACCTGGTCATTCTTTGTTGGGCTGTTAGTGCTGGTACTTACAGATGGAATTACTAACACTTCAACAGTCAAAGACAATGTTCTACTGAAGGCAGTATTGCTTTATCCTACCTAATCCTAACACAGGGAAGCCAAGAAAACTAGAGAACACCTCCTGGTATTCTGTACAGCAGGGAAATCCTGTGTTAAGGTTGTGGTTGGACTCAGTGATCTTTTCCAACCTAAACGATTCTGTGAGTCTGTGATTTTCACCACTGTGTTCCAAACAGTCCTTTCTTGTACCATTATGAGCATGATTTGTTCTTAGTTCACTTTGTTTATGTGGATCAGGTAATTATGGAGAATCACCAACATCAGACTCTCTCTAAGGCTGCACATGAACTTTTGGCTACACTCCATAAACAGCAGCATGTTGTCCCTTAGGACAAACTTTGAGACAGCTGAATAAATAACATGCAACATATTAGACCACCACCTTTCAAGCTTATTAACAACATTCTTCAAGTTTATTGTCTGTATCATCATCTATTTTACACACAATTAGAACTTGGAAATCTAGTAGCTATATATAATAAAATATTATATAAATTCTCTAGTTAAAAAGAGAAGATTCTAAGAAGCAAAGGGTGAAAGCTGTGTAATTACCAGATTTTTCAGGAGTTCACATCCTAATCCTCCTGCTCCAATGACTAGTACTTTACATGTGCTTAGCAAAAAATCAAGGGCCTGCAGAAAACATAAAACAAAAAATTAATACAATTTGTCCTTTGTTTCATAACCCTTATAAACATGTCACCATAAATTTTCAGTGACTAGTGAGTTACAGATAAAGCAACTTTATGTTTCAAGGACTTTAATCAGCAGTTCCTATATCCCAATTTAGAGTAAAGCAAGACCTTTATTGGTATCAGTATTATCTTTATATTAATTTTGACCATGAAAAAACCAAGCTCCACTTTTATTATTATTTGGCTTAAGGAGGTAATGTTTTCCTCCTTGAAATATTTCACTGATATACATATATATACACATTACTAAATAAATCTAAACAGACAGGTAACATTGCTGGCCAAAAAGAACTGAAATCTTTAACTATATAACTGCTTTCTGTGAACTGTTCCACTACACCCCAGCCTCCAACTAGTAAATAATGGAACAGTACATTAAAAAGATAATAGTAAAATACTTTCAACTGCAAGCTCTAAAACAAAATGTACAAAAAAGAAAAAGCAGAAGAAATAATTAAAACAGCCTAAATTTTGCTTTTGCTTACTAAACATCTTTCTCAGTTCTCCAAGTACCCATATTAACAGTAATTTCTTCAAGTACAATGAATTTCTCACTGTATCAAATTATTTAAAAATGGAAGATAAATGCTGCTATTTTTCATGTAAAACTCAAAGACAGAGCATAATTCATATGCTGTTATATATTTACATATGATAACAGCAAGCTTAAAAAAAGAGCACAGTATGTTCTTCTGGAACCACAATGTTCAATTGATTAAAATACAAGTTCTTCATGCAGTTTTAGTACTCACACATTGCTGGTGGGTCAATTAATGACCCTGTTTACATTACTTTGCAACACACACTACAGATTTTTTTATTGAAAGTAAGTGTTTCTCACTTGAGTGCCTGGCTCGAAATCGGGATGTCTGAATGGTCCAGATCGCTCGAGGAACTTCTTTACATGGTTCCAGCGACCTCCCCAGTCTCCAGTGTCCCCACACCCACCATCAACAGCCATTCTGCACAGAACACAGTAAATTCAGCTGCAAAATCATAAGGAAAAAGCCACACCTCCAACTCCTCTATATTAAAAAACACCTAAATTATTGACCACTCATACAAATGCACCTGCATGTTCTGCGTGTGTGTCATGCATGTGAGCATTTGCATGAGTGGGTTTTATTTGTGCAACTAGAAAGCAACAATATAAATAGGCATAGAGGGGGAAAAACCTCAAGCATTTCAATAAACCCGTTGATTTAACTGCTACTAGTAAAAGTTGACCTGAAGTGAAAAAGGGGTCTAGTCTAATTCCTTTTATTTCCCTCATATTTAAAGAAGACATAGAAAAAGAGCTTGTCCCTTTAGATTTTGAGGGTGTTTTTTTCATCTGTAAAGTCTTGTATCCTTTTTTTGACTGATTTTTTAAGTTCATAAATTTAGAATTACCAGTATGTAACACCAATTGTGAGGCACTGAATAAATAACAGTAACGTGCCCCAACATTGTCCTCTGAATCTTCAGAGTAGTTAATTTGAACAAGTGTTAAAAAAGACATAAATCTTGAATGCTCTTCACCCTCAGATGGTACTAGGTGATTTAGAACACGCCCATTTTTCTGTCATCCCTGAGCCTGTCAGCAGTAACAGTCTCACTTGCAAAAAGGAAAGTTTGTAGTTATCTTCCTTTGAATTTTCAAGGCAGATTTTTACACAAAATACCCCAGTACCCTTTTTCTGCTTTTGCAGGTCACTTTTAGTAGTACATGAGTATAAATTTAAACTGCAGAGACTTACTGGAATAGTTTAAAATCAGCTCTCAAGTAATTTTCTAGTGCAAGACCATCAGCTACTCCCCTTTTTAAACAGAAGCTTCACTCAATACATATGATTGTGTTCTACATTGATACAAAACTAAACTTCTTATAGAAGAGCTTTCCCAATCCTGAGTATAAAAGGTTGTGCCACCATTGATAAGGAGTGTTATTTGCCTCCTTCTGTGAAGCCCTGTGAAAAGCACTTGGCTAACAACTGTTGGGTAATATTTAGAATTTATTACAACTTCCTGGTGACTGGAAAATGTAGTGAAAACATCTAGAGTGAATTCCTTCATCTTCACAGCATTCAGAACATGGACAACACAGCATGTCCACAGTAACTTCAAGTTACAGACAACTGATTTTACAAAAGATTTTCAGTAACAGGGAAAAAGTCTAAACTGCAGGAATAAATAAATCATAATTCACCTGTTTTGGGCAGCTGTCCCTGGCCAGGGGCTGGAATGAGATGATCTTTAAGGTCCCTTCCAACCCAAACTATTCTAGGATTCTATGATATTTTGACTGCAGACTGAACTCCTTCCTGATTAACTGTCGAGATAAGTTAGTTCCTCTGTGAGCAGTTAAATAAAAGCTATAAAAATTATTTGAATTCATAAGGGGATTTTGACCTGTTCTGCACTTTTGTACCTTCTCCAGTTTTCACAGTAATGTGAAAATACACATATTTCACGCAATGGGAAATGGTGTAAATAAACACAACACTCCCCCTACAGAACCCCTCACCTGTTGTACACCAGGTTTCAGGACATGCACTAAGCACTGACTTAAGCAAATAAAATAGGTCAGTAGACATCACAAAAACTGCTTCTGTGGATATTATAATTTTTAGCTTTTCTGTAAATGAGTGCAGAAGCTGTGTTTGGTGGCACTGAGAACAACTTTTTCTCATCCTTTTATATAGCCCCTATAAACAGCCATTAAGCAGCATCATTCCTTGTGTGTTTAAACATCTATATCCCTTTATAAGTAAGGTAAAATAGTAAGATCTAGTTTCACTTTTGCAATTGTACTACAGTTTGGTTTTTGCAGGGTTGGACATTGTGGAGATCTGAAAAACATCAATAATTCAACCTGAGATTTTATATTTCAGAGACTTTTTTAAAAGTGTTTATTTTCTGTGCTGTTACAGCATTACCAAGTATCACGAGAGTTTACCAAAATTCATAATTATTTCACCGAGTTGCTTTCATTTTAAATTTCGTTTAAGATCTCAGAGCACCACAGTCCTTATATTGCTTTAAGCTCAGACTTTTCCCTGCCACTTTCGCATCTCCGAAGCTCCATGCTTTTGAGGGACTTGGCATGCACCCCTCCCATCCAACATGCCCAGGGATTTTCGTGACCCTCATCCCGACACACACATGCACTGCCTGCGAGCCCGGTGCTCGGGCAGGCCGGCTTTGTGATCCCTGGGAGGAGAGGCACGGGCAGATGGAAGGGAGCAGCTAAGGGACGGAAGCAGATGATGCTGAAGATTTCCCAGCATTAGTTTTTAAGGCAGGTGCATAGAATTTAGAGCTTTTAACAAGCAGAGGCCAACTGTTCCGCGGCCTGAATTTTTTTAAATTTTCAGCCAAAAAATTTAGCCACCTGCTTCTAGCCTGGAGGCCCCCCCCGCTCCCTGGCCGGCAAGGCAGCTCCCCCCGTGTCGTCCCCAAGCCCAAGAGCAACCATCCAAGCTGCGAGCCCGCAACTCCGTGAGAGTCCCCCTCGGCAGTGCCCTCCTCCTCAGCCCCGCCGTCCAAGCCCCGCCGCCTCTGACATCCTTCCTGGGGCCTCCCTCCTCTGCCGCGCGCCTCCCCCGTCCCTCA
>NW_021939063.1:5104104-5106098 GCF_001715985.3 Manacus vitellinus | reverse complement strand
CGGTGAGGCGGCGGGGGAGCCTTGAGGAACCCCTGAGGCATGAGACAGAGGCTCTCGCCTTCCCTGGCCGGACCCCGGCAGCTGAGGGGTCTCCCTGGGCCCACCTCCCTGATGATCACAGAGCCATGGAATGGTTCGGGTTGGAAGGGACCTCAGAGATCATCCTGTTCCAACCTGCCATGGGCATGGGCACCTTCCACTAGACCAGGTTGCTCCAAGCCCTGTCCAACCTGGCCTTGAACGCTTCCTGGGATGGGGCAGCTGCAGCTTCTGTGGGCAACCTGTGCCAGGGCCTCACCACCCTCACAATAAAGAGTTTTTTTCCTAATATCTAATCTAAACCTGCCCTCTCTCAGTTTGAAGCCAATCCATCTTATTCTGTCACTCCATGCTCTTGTGAAAAGTCCCTTTCTTGTAGGTTCCCATCAGATACTGGAAGGCAGCAACTGGGTCACCCATAAGCCTTCTCTTTTCCAGGCTCTACACTCCCAGTTCTCTCAGCCTTTCCTCACAGCAGAGATGCTCCATCCCTCTGCTCATCTTGGTGGCCTCCTCTGAACTCAGAGTTACCCAGGAGGGCATTCTCAGGGCACGTTAGAGCCTACAGGATGACTAGGGACCAAACGTGGGTGTGGGAGCAGCCTAGGGTTGGTCACTGCCCACCACAATGGCTTTTGCCTTGTCAGCACTCCCTGGACAGAGGCTGGACAGGCTGTGCCCATGGCTCTCCTGGGATCGAATATAAACCAGAACTAAGGAACGGCATCTGAGCACAGGACGGGAAGCAGATGAGCAGGATTCACGAGGGTTGCTCTCAAGCCTTGGACTCCCAAACTTTAGAAGCAGCTGCCAGCCTCCTGGCTTACCAGTCTGCATTTTGAGAAGGACTTTGATGCCTGCAGCAAACCCGGTGTGCTGTGTGGTACACACATGGTGGGTGAAGTGTGAAAGCCTGACACCACAAGTGCTCCAACACGGACTGCTGGGATTGAACCACCACAGCTGCTGCCACCAACCTTTCCCTCCAAAGGCACAATCATCCTGTTACCGATTTTAGGAGCTCTCTAAACACAGACAGAGAGTCTAGTTTAGGAAGGAGATGTTGTTTATTTTGCGGAGGGCGCAAGGTGTAGGTTTCCACAAATCAAGCATCCCAAGAGGGTTACATGTTTTATAAGTAAAATTTACATAAACCCGCCTGTCTAATACATATTCCCCGCCCGCCTAATGCATATTTATTTGGGTGATCTAATCTTACGCAATGCTTGAAAACACAACGTTCTTTTCTTCATTAAACAACTTGTATTGTTGAAGTTATCTGACATCAATTACGTTTAAAAAAGGCGAGAAAACCCAGCCTGAGGACAGAAAATTCACCTTGAAGACAGAGCCAATCTGCAATGGGACACCCCCCAGAGCCCCCGTGGCTGGGGCTGACACTCCCCCTGTCTCACAGATGATGGGGAGCGGGTTCGGCACGTGAATATTAAGCGTGCATCACCATTTGCTGAGGGAACAATGAATTTGCAGCGGTTATTGACAGCAGCCCGTGTCAGCTGCCATCCCTGGGCGTGTGGCGGGCGGTGACACAGACCGCCGCTTGTGCTGCTGCCGCCGCTCGTTCGCTCGCGGTCTCAGCGGCGAGGAGCGGGGCCGGGGCCGGTGTTAGTGCGCGTATCGGTGTCGGTGTGTCCGTCGGTGCCGGTGTCCGTCTGTCGGTGCGGGTGCGGCGGTGCCAGAGCCGCCCCGGGGCGGTGCCCGCCTCTCCGGAGCCTGCGCGGCGGTGGCGGCGGCCATGGAGGTGCAGGTGGCCCCGCTGCGGGCCTGGGACGATTTCTTCCCCGGCTCGGACCGCTTCGCCCTGCCCGACCTCAAGGACATCTCGAAATGGAACAACCGCGTCGTCAGCAACCTGCTCTACTACCAGACCAACTACCTGATGGTGGCCGCCGCGCTCATCTCCATCGTGGGGTCAGTGCGCGGCCTCGCAGCGC